>NC_137662.1:10146526-10611526 GCF_963422515.1 Blennius ocellaris
ATTCACACTGCAGCTCTCCGTGCCAAACAGGACCAAAACAAAACATTGTTATCAATCCACAGAGAAGGCTGGGTGGGTGGAGAATCTATACACCAGTCCCCAGTTCAATATTTCTGCAAACAGGCGGTCTAACGCAAAAGATAAGTGATACATTTCTGTCTGCTTCCCAGCTGATAAGCACCCAATGTGTTTAATGCTACTGAATTCAGCATGCCGAATGCTAAGCCTTCTGATTGGGTTATCATTATTGTAATTTTGCTCATCATAAATTTTATTGATGCTCACATGCACGTAATATGCCTTTAGCTGGTTGTGTAATGCTTGTCGAGGAGTTTGGAATGACGGCCTCTGACAGGAATGCAAAGTTGAATTAACGCCTTCTGAAAACATGCTTCAATTAAACTCTCAGGGGGGAAAAAATCTATTGCCGTGCTGCTCTATTAGATTGTAGTTGCACTCTCCAAACTTGCACTCTTAATGTACCATATGAGGATAAAAAGCTGGAGTCTGGAGGATTTTGCATGTTTTCATGGGTCAAAATGGCATTTTAGAACAAAAGCCGGTAGGTTACTAAATTGTGATGGTTATGAGTCAGGGTATGAGACCAACCGTGAAAACCTGATGATGGGCGAAATACTACAGTGAGAGATTGTGTCTTAAAATACTCGCGTCTCAATTATGGAGGGCAAGAGAATCCAAGGCAATATGGGAGTCACAACCACCACCTCCTGCTGACTAATTACAGTGACCAGCAAATCTTCCTTACATGACAACATCTTTGATGGATGTGGACATGCAAAGCAAAATGGAGGCTGCTTTAATATCCTGTCACAGTGAGTGGTTATTGACTGCTTTGATAGGCAGCACCCAGTAGGTGCCGCGAGCGCTGCACAGCTAATAGGTTTGGTCTCTATGGTATCATTCAGACCGGCACGAGCAGTGCAGCCCATCTAAGCCCATTAGTGCGTCCAAGTCACTCACTGTACCGTCACTAACTGTTGACCTTTGCTGCCTCTGAAGCAAAGCAAGCCCATTAGATTACAAGGCCATTTCCTCCTTTCACATTTAACAGACTGCTGCCACTAACATGCCAGTATTACGAAGAAAGTCAAAGCGATCAAGGTGGCGAATGCTTCATTTTTATGTAAATGAAGAAAAAGATTTGATCTGGCAACACTGTCAAAAAAAAAGACCTTGTACTCATATGGAGAGGTTTTTAGTTGAACTGGCCAAAATATACATGAAGCAAGCAAGCAAACAAATGGAAGCTATTTAATTCTGATCCTTCTGTTACTCGTTTCATCAGAGCAATTTAAAGATGCTGGTTTAAAAAAGGAAGCGATCGAGTTCATTCTTTATGTAAGAGGACCCAGGTTATATGACATTGATTTATTTGTGCTGTTCAGTGTACATCGTTTACACAACGTTTCAAGTAAAAACTGTGAACTGTGGTTGCGGGTTCAGTGGACCGTCCACACAGCAGTGTTTTCAGTCCTTGAAAATTTCACAAATCAAAAGTGGCTAAAAGAGTGCAGCGTCCGAAACAACGGTCTCCATCCAAACAGGAAAAATAAAATAAAGCTTCATGAAAAGCGCAGGAATTGTGCATGTAATGATATCTGCATCTTTAATCCTGTATGTTTATGCATTTCTACTATAGGAAAAAAAAAGCCTTCTAAAGTAGAAAGGGCATTACCCAGATTTGAATCACCAATAACATCCCCATGTGCTGGATGAGACATTTGACACCAATTCACAATTTGATGCGGAAAATACTATAACGGCTACTTTAACGTACAGATTTATTTTAGCACAGAGACTACATAAAAAGTGCATAGATATAACATACAACTCTTATATTACTCCACAGATAGTACTGGAGTCACTGTGCTAAAAGAGTCACATTAATCTGTGCTGCAAAAACAAAGCAACTTATCTGCCAGGACACTCAAACAGCTGCGGTCAAATATTTGTCTTTAGATAAGAGTCCTGTAATTGTGGGTTATATTTGATCTAATCTCGGCTGCAGCATCCATTCTCTTGACAGTAATCACATTAATAGACAGAGACGGATGACTTTCGTGTTAAGATTTCACTTTTAAACACGTTCATTATTCACTATTTGTAGTTTCTAGTTGTGGCATACACTGTTTCTATTTTCCTGAGACTACGGAGACATGTATAATATTGTACTGTGGCCAAACCATCCCTCTCTTCCCGCGCAGACGGAATAACTTGGCCAGCCCGAATCAAAGTGAAGCTGGAACATCAGAGGAAACAAAATCAATTGTGGGAGGTAGATTAAAGGTGGAACGGTGGGGTGGAAGTCAGGGACACACATATTCTGCACCGCGAGTAATCCTTTTTTGTTATCCCCTTACTGACCTCTCCCTCCCCCGAGTCAGATGGGCTTTCTTGTACACACACGAGGCCCTTGCACAGGATTCTCTTGAGTCAGGTCTCAAAGAGGTCTTCTGGCATGGCACCAAGCTTCAGTTTCTTGGTGCACTGAATTTGACTCTTTGGTAAAAGGATACGTCTGACGAGAGGCTGCTTACATAATAGCATGCGCAGTTTAATGATCAAAGGATTCTCAGAATATTGCCCCAATTCTTAAATACCCTGGTCCATAAGCCCAAGCTTCAGAGTTTACTGTTCATTGATTTATTGCTCCCTGACAAGACCAAAACAAAAACAAAAAATATGCAATTTACATGCAGATTATCCTCTGTATCATAAAGAGAAAAATCCTTTGAGGCCTGAGATTCTTCCACCATAATAAGTCTTCGCCGATACCTGGGTCCCATTCATCTGACAGCACGCTCAGCTTGCGTATATGTGCAAACAGCACACACACGGTCCCCGTCAACATCTTTGAAAACTATTCACCAGCAACGCGAGGCGATGGGAGTACGTGTGGCCACTGTCACCAGGCTATTTTTGTACGTTTCGGCGATAGCAGCATCTCAAATAACCTGGTGATAGGAACACTCGGGTTTAAGAGCCGACAAAGAGCATGGCAAAATACTCTTTAAGATAAGTGGATGTCGTCGGGTTGACAACTACTTTGTATTTTACTGATGCATATTTCAAGGTTGAAAGCCGTGGAAGCCGAGAACGAGTCGTACCGTTTCGCAACGGTATTTGTTTCTGCTTTGAATGAAAGGCGTACCGCATGCTGACAAAAAAAGGTTTGGTCATGCAAACGTGGTTAGCGCAAAGACTACAAACGAATGCTCGTGGCATTGAGAGGGAGGCCAACAAATCCCCTGAATTCAGCGATATGCTGCTTAAACAAAAACACACTTTTGTAATTCTTTTCCCCTGGTCAGCATTCTCGTTGACGTTTTGCCGGTTCCATCCCCCTCGGATCACTGCACAGCAATTGTCAGAGGCACAAAACAGGGGGAAGTGGTGGATGGAGGATGAGTGATGTAATGGATGAGTTGAATGAAAACGAGACTATGTTTTGGTTGATGCTGGAGGTGCTTCCATGATAAGAGGAAACAAAACGTACTTCAAGCAATGTTTTAAGTCTATTCAATGTACTCTTTTTCACTGTCTTTGCTTGAGTATTCAATGCAATCGCTTTTATTCAATGGAGCATGGTCAGTTACAACGTTCTGAATGAAATTCTTAACAGGGACCGTAAGAATGTATGAAGCACTGTATGGAGTGCTATTTGGGGGGGGGCAACAGAAAAGACTGAGGCTGTCAATACCACTGCTGAGGAAAGTCATAGTGCTTTCTATTTTAAGTAATGTTATCATTTGACCATGTCGAGTTATATAATTTAACCCAAATAATGGATATGCAGGTCTGAAAGCTACTTCTTCTGAATATTTCATTCATCTACAGCAAAAACAGAGCCAAGTGTGTTCATGTCGAGAGGCTGTGGGACTACAGAGAGTCGCTCAGGCAACATCTCCTGTCCTTTTAATATTTCATTGTGAGTTTCTCAATCAAGATTAAGAAAAAATAAAAAGCACAAACCAAAGCGCGACCTTGTTAAATCCAGATGACAAGATAGCCTACATGAATCTATTTTAGGCGTTGAGACAAATTATGGCAAAGTATTAGAGCTACGAAGCTGATTTCGAGAAGAATAATTTAGTATAAAGGTCATACTGAATCTAACTGACATTATGAACAGTGGTGACTAACCCGACAGACTGAATGAATTCGGTTTGAACAACTTCACACAGTGCGAGCCATAAAAGCTTAGCGTGCACTTAGGCTTGCATGCAAAAGGTACTTTAGTCCCCCAAATATCTTGTCAGGGTTAGGGTTCTGCGCCAGATGGCCCTATGCTGTTTGGGCTTTAATTCCCTGAATGAAATCTTTTCGTAGTCTCAGTGAAAGAACAGGATAATCCTGTGTCAAGGGTAAACAAAGACAATCAGGAGAAGCAGTTAATTTGTCTCATTTTATGAGACTGTTCGATTCACGTGTGAGACCCACACAGATGTTCACAACAGAAGCGGCTATCTGAGCACAATAAGGGTAAAATCACAGACACATTCAGCGGCAAAACTTCCTCGTTTATATTACAATCATGGGGTATAATAAACGTTTTTGATATCGGCAGTCTCTTGAACATCAGAGGTCAACAATCAGACAGAAATGACAAACATGTCTGTTTAGTCTTTGTTGTTGTAACATCTGATTTACATTCTACATTAATTCTCATAATGCAAAATGACAGATGGGGCACATCCATTAATATAAACACAAAACTGAATATCATTCAATGGCATGCCGGCTTAAGTGTGACGGAAGTGAATTGAGACAAACAAAATGTTACATAATGAAGTGACTTGTTTAGACCCCACTGGTAGTAAAAACACAATGGCCAAAATTAAAGTGGGAAGGAACACAATTCATTACGATACGATGCTTTTACATCTATGCAGGGGAAAATAAATGCATTTTATAAAGCAGTGCAACTTAAATTTGTTTTTATTTGTCTTCATAACACATTTTTGTGACTTATACTCAGGTGCCATTTATAGTCAAGAAAGCACAGCACTTATTCGGAATTAATCAGAATCCCAGTTACGAAATGGTCTTTAAAAACGCAAACAGCTGAATAAAATAAATAACATCTTATTGAAAGAAACCACATACTTGGGAGGTACCAGTAGCTATTTTCTTTTCAGCCAGGTAAAGGTTAAGTGTACAACTTGTCAAATCCGCTAAAGAGAACCGAGACAAAAATCAAAAAACAGAAAACTTCCATGATTTTGTAAGACGCATTCACAAACAATTATTCATCAATATTCACAGTTTTGTATTCTGCTCATAGTGTGAGTTAAGTAAGAGCAAAACCAGATATTTGGCTTTTTCCGGGCCAGCTGGTGCCTGAGCCACAAAGGGGCAATTCAGAACAACGGGACAGGTGTTATCAGCCAAGTATGAAACCACTGTCAGGGTCTGTTATGAAAAGGAAAAACCTATCGAGGAAGAGATAACGCGTTTGCTTCTGAAAATAGCGGAGATGAGACTGCAATAGCTGAACTCACAACACTCCTAATACTCTGTAATAGGGTCTTTGTGAACTATGTGGTTGTGAAGCTCCCCAGCCATGGTAGAATCTGATTGTTGTTGGGATTACCAGCGCATTTATGTAATTTTACTCGGGACAGCAGAATTACAACTAAGTGCCAGATTTTTGTTATTTTTTTTGTCCGTTTGGCGATTTAACTCGTGTTTTTCTCTTAAACAGTCATTCGTAAAAAAAAAAAAAAAAAGAGTTATCTCTATAAAGTGGGAATCTGAGCTTAGGCCAGTATGCGTGGGTGGCTTGGTAGACTCCACTCTGATAATGAAGGGTAGCAAACTCGTGTGTGTTTCCACTTGACAAACTGCCGGCCAGATACAAAAGCCTTGCTAGAGGTAAGGCACAACAAGCTGAACTCGCAGTTCAACAATGGCGGAAAATGCAGGAATAAAAATAAATCTGTCCCCATATGTATCCATCAGACCAAGCGCACACAGAGAGGCTCCGCACAGTTGCGCTGGCACTGAGCCAAATTAATAATGAAGCCTTAAATTTAGGACATGACTGTTAATGCAATCCAGTGACAGGATTTGTTAGTCATCAAACAAAAGCCCTCTACTCGTAATTCAGCAGGGGCTCTCTTCTTTCAGCAAAACCTCCGAGATGTACGTTCTCCAGCTGAGGCATGTCAAAACTTCTTAAGGTCTTATTCACTCACTCAGCTTCCTTAATACCCATTAAAAGCACAACCCTGGCTTGGATTCACACCTCAGCGATCTGACTGCAGTGTTCAGGAACTCAGTACACGGCTGTCATCCTTTGTTGCCGTTTCTGCACTGATAAACACCTCCTTTGTCTCTGTCCCGGCCACAAACTGATGAGGTCAGCGGACCCGTGTTTATAAAGGATCTGCAAGATGTGATCAGACCTGACCAGACCAGGCGAGGCATGTTTACAGGCAACATCAGAACCAAAGTAAACACCTTGACTAGGTTAGCTCAGGTACATTTCAACTGAGATAACGAGGCACAATATCTCCCCAACACAAATTTTATAAAAAACAAAAATATTTACTTTAGGTACTGTAGCCTGTGATTCATCCATTCCAATGTAGGTCTAAAAGTTCTTGCTGAGCCTTCCAATGACTTCACAATGAGTTTACAGTAACTAGTCCAGGTGAACCCTGCAGGTGTCACCGCTTCTGACAATGCTGTGACTCAACTCTACAATCCCATTAAGGCGAATGGTCTGTCTGACAGGCCTCTTCCTTTGACTGAAGTCTACTCGTGGGATCAAAAGCTCAAGAGCAAGCCTCATTTAAAACAATCTCTCTCGTCTAGCCTGCTGACCAGGAAACAACCACTTTCAAAGATGAAGCAAAGCATCAATAAATAATAAAACAATCGCATTTACAACGGCAGGGCAGTTTTTTTTTTGTCAGTTTAAAAGAGGCACAGTACAGATTCTCTTGTGATTCTTCATCGCACTGAGCTGAAAAGCTGTGAATCTCCTTTTACCCATTACCGTGACATCCTACATGCTAACAAACCCAGGGAACTGCCAAACAGCATGAATAAATTAAAACATACAGACGATGTCGGGCTTTTGTATTCATCGCTTGCACAGCTTATGTAAGCGTTTTCACAAATCACTGAAGATGATTCATCTCTTACAAAAAAAAAAAAAAAAGGAAAGAAAAAAAAAACGATGAATGGGTAGGATTGTGAGGGGATGAAAAAGTGATGAAAGGCATAGCGAGGAAAGACTGCCAGCCCCCTGCACTGACCCCTGGGAGCCCTGACACATCTGAACATCTGTAGCTCCTGGCAAGTCAGAACAGATCCAATTCCAGTTTGCATGAAAAAACCCTGTAAATCTAAAGATCTGGTTCTGTTCAGTATAGTTTTACACCCTTGCACGTTCAGGACATCAGGCGATATTACAGCAGCTTTAAGACAAATATAAACGAGCTGACTCTTTTTTTCTTTTTCTTTAAGGATGCTGGCTAAAATCTCAGTAATATGCTCTTCTTGACAGATTGACAGAAATCTCATTGCCAGCAAATGTCATGAACAAAACATGTTGCCTTTTGATTTGGTTCAAACACTGCAAACATGCAAAGGATTTGTTCATGTTCATTGTAAATATTTCCTTCTGACATCTGGTGCCTCTGTTGAGCATCAGCTCGTATCTTGCCAGAGATCAAAGAAGCAACGGTTTCCACGGTTTTCCTGACACTTCACATCTGCATTGAGTTCAGGGCAACAAAAAAAAAAAACAATGAAACAGAGATGTGATGAATCAAGGAGAGAAAATGTTGCTTTGTGAGGCAAGGTTGTCATAGTTAATGAGATGAAAATTCTTCAGCTCAAAAAAAGGAGTCCCAAAACTGCACTGAAAAGTATTTTCTGCCGTGTGGACAACACTTCCAGAAAGAAAAAAGGGGAGGGCTGCAGTGATCTGGCAATTCTGCAATCAATAAAAGGTACAACAGTCAGCATCAGCAAATCTCATTTCTTTTTCTATAATGTCCTTGAACGTTGTCCAAATTAGAATAAAGTTCTTTTACTTATAATTACCAAGCAGAGCTGCATAAAACATTGACGACTGTCAATATTTGAAAGATAAATCTATTAAAACAATTTGGGATGTTTGCAAGGAGATGAGAGAATCACACAGATGCAGTGCAGGCTCAATTTAGAAAAATGCATGGACAGAACCAGATCTCCAGACAGTTCAGACTCCTTAATCTGTGATTAGACAAGTGGGCAGGGCATCCAGCTCAATGCTATTTGAGATTGGACACATCACAGACTGTTATGTCCTTGATCAGCAAGCAAAGACGAAGGTTTGGATTCTTTTCTGGCGGTATTTAGCCAAAACAAGGGACACATTTCTGTTAGTTCCCTGAACAACAGTGACACCAGAGTAAAGTAATACTCGAGAATGGGTAGTCGATGCCATTGGCGAAAAGATCCAAGGATAAAAACGGCCTCCGTGTGTTTGTCAGATAGCCTGCAACACATTCTAGCAAAGTCTGCTCTCATAAACAAACACAGCGACATTGCTTCATGCTTTTCAAGCGGTCTGTCATGTGCTCTCATTCATCCACATCACAAATGTTTTGTATCCCAAATAATGGCCCGTGTGCTGCTGCTGCTGCTGGCAACAGCTGAGGAAATGCCTGAACAGGAGAGGTGGGAAATAAGTAGAGCAAGAACGAGAGAGAAAACACGAGCAGGGAGAATTTGTCCCTAATGTGCTTATTTTGATCGGATCTTCTCTGAATCACAGGACAGTTTCCTCACTTCACTCGTCGCCTTGGGAAGTTGGATCTCTTCACTAGCTGAGACCCCAGTATCCACCCACACAAGAATCTGGCTGTTCTCCCAATATGAGGTCCAATAAGGGGGAAGCAGACCTTTCTTCCCTTTGTGAGGAATTCAGCATGAGCATTTAGCGCATGCCCGTTCTCTGCAGACCAGTTCAGCAAAAACTTTTCAGCTAGGTGTGCAATCCCACCCCCCCCCCCCCCCTCGCCCGCCCCTTTCCGGAGAGCAACCAGTATATTACTGTAGAGGACAGAAAGCAGAACGAAGCAGACTGGCCCGGGCTGCACCAGCAGCTCTCCAGTTGCCAGGAATGTGAAATGTTTCAAAAGGAAATTCCTCCTCCTGTCGGAGAGCAGGGAAGGAAACCAAGAGATTTTGACACATTTTGGTGGGAGTACGCGCGACAAAAAGGAGAGTGATGGTGCTGATTGGTCTGCTTCTATCAAAATGTGTGAACAGCGTGACAAAGCATGAAGCCAAGTCAAAACTTGACTTTCGCCGAGGACACAGACATTTTGGATAACGGCACAATTTTCAGCATTTCGGCTCTGAACAACAGCACGACGGATTTGAAATGACTGGAGAACCAAAACACTGCAACCAAATATTAAAAGTGACACATTTTTCATTTTACAAGCCTTTTTAGAGAAGTTGACTCGTCAAATGTCCACTTCAGAGGGACATTTCTCAATATTAGTTGCCACAGAAATACTGTTGCACAAACCTGAAGGGGACTGGAGATGGGTGCTGGGGCCTTGTTTATGATTCCAAAAGGAAGCAGAGGATTAAGCAGACAGTGTCTGTGTGCAGCATCAGATTACTAGCTCCTCTTTTCCTGTTATGAAATCAGATTACTGCAGCTCCCCTGCTGGGAGAAACAATATCCACGCCTTGAGATGAAGGGGCTGTTGAGGAGGTGAAAGGGCAAATTAAGCTCGTATCGTCTGGCAGACGGACCTCCTTTGTTTGCGTCGTGATTTACCGGTTTCAAATGCAGCTTAACAATGAGCATACAGAAAATTCAGCGATGAAATCAAAAAGATTAAGGCCACGGATCACGCCGGAACCTGCACGCTAACGGTTCAAGCTTCGGCGCATAACAAATTGTGTACGCATCGCAGCATAAAGGTTTGTGTACAAACTTCAAGCTTATGGCTTCATCTCCACTGACCTAGAACACAGAACTTCAGTTACTTCAGTCCAGGCCTCGGTTTGTTTTTGTTTACTCCGTTTATTTGCCGACATACGCTGCACACATCAGTCTGATGCACGGTGTAGTAGAATCGGGGCAGGAAAACAAACATCTGACCAGAGCTTGTGAAGTACACTCAATTACTGCTGTAAAAAGGCTTTCTGCCACTCACGATAGAATAACAAGGATCAGTCAGAACGAAGGATGCACTGCTCACAGGAGATAAACATCGAGAGAAAAGATCAGAGATTTGTTTTTTGTTTTTTTGCTGCTTGACGGTGCACCTTCACCTCGACGAACAAAAAAAGTAGCCTCAAGCTTTGTGAAGATTTTATTTTTGGAGCAAAAAAAGCTAGCATGGCCTGAAAATAGTTCGCAAAAACAATCAGTCATCCAAAATAGAGGAAAACTCTACTTATGAGAGGCAGGTTGTTATCGCTACAATACCAACGACCTTTATTGATGCATCAACGCAGTGAAGCTCGTCTAAAAAACATGTTGTTTGGTTGCTCCCGTCATGTCAGTGATGAGGGCCAAAGATCTTAACTCCTGACCCCTGATTCTAGTGGTTCCTTGAACTTGGAGAGAAGCCAACTCTATTACACTGCAGAACATTCTTTATTGCTAGAAGATAAACTTTGCAACAATGTGACCTCTGCATAGGTGTCATTCCTGTAAACACCACGTGGTTCCCTCAACAAATACATGCCTCGCCATAGATATCTGCAGGCCTGTTGGATTCCTAAATAAGACTGCTAAGTCCAAAGTAAATACCGTCCAGTCATTAACGCCCATCTTTTTTTTTAAAACGTATGAGCACACTACATTGTCGAGCCATCCTCGATATTCAACTTCAAACTGATTACAGCCAACTATGAACAGATCTCCAGCTCATCACACACAAACAAAGCAAATTAGAGGGGCCTTTCACATTCGTATAGTTCAGGACTCGGTTCACTTGGGAGGGTCGGGGATTTTTATACCTTCATTTGGTCTGCGTGGCATTCAAGCAGCACTTTTGGGACCGGATCAAACCACCTGGAAAATGTCCTGCAATTATACCAGCTGCTTGTTTGGGGGTGCTGTCGCTCGAAGTAAACACTGACCAGAGAAGAAGTAAAGAAGAAACACGGCTCAGTGATTGGTCCAGACTGAAAGCGGAAGTCCCGCCGTTCAGACCAGATATCAATGAGAGCCTTCCTCACCACTTCTTCCTCACTACTCCACGTCTGCCCGCGAGATATTTTCCAACTTTTTCTCTCTACATCTGTTATTTTGGATTTGCACATTTGGTTGATTTGTTTACAATCCGGAATACATTTCGCTCTCCGTCACGTCCTCTCATCCCGCTCTCCGGACAGGGTGTTTGCATGAGAACCAAGACCCACGTTTTCCAGGGGACCGGTGATGGCTTGTTAAATCCGGCTCAGAGTTCGGGGGAGCGTTCGAGACGCCCAAACGAAACAGTCTTTCCCAGAAACTCCCTGAAGAGAACTCTGGTCTGTATCAAACAGGGTAATGTGAACACGCCCAGAGACTCATGAGGCAATTTTGAGTCCCAACCCAAGAATTGAACTGCGGATATTCTAGGTGTGAAGCAACAGTTCTAACCACTATACTACTGTGACCCGAGATTTACTGTTTATTCACATTTCATGCATGATACGTTTTTAATAACACTTGTTAAAGACAGTTAAATATTTTATGCTACCTTTATTCCTTTACGATAATAGATTACATACGATCATGTTGTGGACTGTCGGTGAGGACTCCAAAAAAATCCCAAAACATTTTTAGTGTATCTCAGGCTTCAGGGGACAACGATAATGACAATGATACAGTGATAACGTTACATAAATTGCAATCACGATCTCCACCAAAAGAAAAACAACTATCTTTGACCTGCTTTGGGATGGCTGCTCAAATAATCTTATTATGACACATCGGTCACATTCTGGAATCTACAACAGACCAGGAAACTGCTCATTGCTTTCATTTTTTTTTTTTTTCAACGTTTGAGTGTTGGTGAAAATGAGTGTGTTTAGCAGCAAATCAGAAAAAGCTTTTGGAGCCACTGATCTTAATCAAAGACATAAAACTTTGTCCCTGAAAAAAAAAGATTGATATAACCTTAAACACAAAAGTGTCTCCCTTTATGAAAAGTCTCAGACCTGCAGGTGCAGAAATTCATAAAAAAATAAAATAAAAAAAAACAACAACTTTAGAAAACTGCATTAATGCCAACCCTCATCTAACATCCAGTGTGCGTGCCTTTGAGCATTAAAAGTGAATGCTTCAAGCCATATGAAAGGGCATTTCAAAAGTCATAATGTGCATTCAATCTCTCAGCTTTCATCAGTTAAGTCAGCAGTTTTACAGGATCTGGTCAGCTATTTACCAGTAATCTGTGGTAGACATACACTCCAAAACGTGTGTCCCTTCCAGAGTTATTGCATAGAAAACAAGTTCACAAGAAATTAGTTTATAAGAAATAGAATGAAACCCCAACACCATGTGGCATTAGAAACATTGTGAGGGTGGTAGACTGGCACCCATGACAGTACTGAACTCAAAACAATCCTCCTCCAACTGTTCCTGGAACAGGACGGAGCTGCCACAACACTCGTCTGGCAGGTAGAGCCCAGTAAAATGCTTCATCATCCTCGCATCAAGAGAAAGACTTTTGTTCGCTCATGGCTTTGATGTGCACAAAACAAGAAAGCAGTTGTTACAAGTATTCGTATGAAACTGGTGTAATAACTACAAAACAACAATAAAGAGGGAACATGAAATCAAAGACTCTTGTCGTCACTTTATGATAAGTCATCGAGTGGCTAGACGCCATTGGCGTCGCCAGCAAAAACTCTCAGAAACTACAAATCCATGCTGAGAAGTTCCACAACTTGTTTTCCATCGGGACAGTTTTTTACCCTTAAGTATGGTTTTAAGAAATACTGAAGCTTTAGGATTATTAAAAAAAAAATTTTTTCAATAATAAAGCACTAACAGCTGTGAGAGATGTTTTGAGTGTCTCAGTCAAATAATACAGGCAACCAAAAGCAGCCCTATGCTCTCATTTGAAACCATGCCATTCAGCTTGACATCAACATTTGCTAAAGGCTAGCAATGGAGCAAACAGCTGCACGCAAACCAGCCAAGCCCCTGAAAGAATGCCAAGGCAACAATCCCCAATACAGACCCTTTAGGTTGGGCTCAACGCAGGACTTTTCACACCAGTCTACAAACACATGTGACGGTAAAATAAGCAAGAGAAATTAGAGCGTTGTTCCTCCAGGCCATCCCATTAACACATAATTATGTGTTATGAATCGATGTGTAAATTAGCGTCACGAGATAGAACAAATAAATTGTTTATATCAAAAAAGTCTTGCCCAACAATGACTTGAGATATCCACACCGCATGTCTCATTAATAATCAGTTATCATCCTTACCCATATCCATCTTTAATATGCCATTTTGTGTGTCATCGACAAGCGAGGATGTATGTGGTGTCGAGGCGGGCACGTGAGAAATCAATGCACTATGTATGACACACTGAGGAGAAGCACCAACATGTACCCTCCCTTTTCCCTGCAAGCCTTTCTAAGAATTTAATGGATGGTATGGCAGAAAACAACTTCACAAAGAAAAATCTATAAAACCTTCAGAGAAACATAAATTATTACAACATTCAGAGTGAAACATGCCAGAATAAATATGATCACGGGAAAAGGACTACAATGAAAGGGGATCTGTCAAACACCGGTTTGAAATCGGTAGGTTACACGGTTGCGCTCTAACAGGGATATGATGATGATGAGCGTGCCTTGTAAATTATCCATGTTTTCCACATGCTATGACTCCCCTCCACACTTAACATACTCATGCAAGCACTAAAGAGACAGCAGGCAAATGCATGCACACACACGCGCGCGCACACACACACAGCCCATCGACTGTGGAGGAAACCCTCCCTGTGCAAAGCCCATTTCTATCCCAATGAGTGGAGCAGATCTAGGTCAAAGCTGATTAATGTGCCCACAGCTCCTGAGAGGGTTCTGGTCAGGTGGCAAACAGTGCCTGCTCGCTGAGGGTGAATACCAATGCTTGAATGTTAAGGTTATATACGCGACAAATTGCCATGAATATGACATCGATGTTGATGTTGATCGAAGTGACAGATCTATCAGCTCCTTTTGGTGGAAGCAGAGGCTGTGACAAGCACCCAGTGTGTGGTGGGTGTTTGTGACGACCTCGGTGCTGTGTGTAGGACAGAGCAATGTACATAAATCGAGCATACATTAACATGATGTGCACATGAGAATACACGGCTCATTCATGCAGACGGATTGTGACACACTAAGGAATGAAAAAAAAAAAAAAAAAAAAAGATATGTGCCGCTCGACGGCATCCATGTCACTATATTTATAGACAGTTATGCTGCTATTAGTTGGAATGTACTCCGACAAATGCGACTAAGATACGAGTCTATATGCGTAGTTGTGATATTTAAAAGGGTGTAAAAGATGGGCAGCATCAGCCTTTGTATGTGATTAAACTGGCAAGCCCAACTTTTGTTAGCCAGTGGTAATAACGGTCAGATTAACATTGAATGTAACGACAGTTTACTAAACAGGCTTAAAGATTTCCTCCAGCTTTTCTGTGGAATTTATACCCACATAAAAAATTTGTTATTATTTAATGTGACATATTATAAACATGCATTGAGATAAAAAATAAAAATAAAAATAAAAAAAATAGAAGAGGAACTGGAGCCGCAGCGCTGTTTGCTAAGTAGCTTTAGCATTAGCCGCCGTGCTAGTTATCTCCACCGTGTTTTGAAGATGAGCGCCGCGGCGGCTCGTCGCCTCCAGCCGGAGACAACCGTCAGCCAGGGCGTTGTTCATCAAACCACTCCGGTATTTACCGTACTCGGCTTCCCGGGGCATTTCACGCTGTTGCAATGCTGCAATTGTTACCTCGGAACGCAGCTGGGGGACGATCGGTCTATCTCCCAGGTCGCGAAGAGGTTCATGGGCACTGGCATGCTGCCGGAGCCCGAGCCCAGCACCACAGCCCCGGCTAGCGCCCCGGCCGGGAGCGCGGTCGGTGCCGGTCCGCCGCCACCGCTGCTCGGGTTCAGGAAAGCGGCCCGGACGCCTCCTCTCTCTACAGCCGCCGCCATCATCACCACCTCCACTGCCTGGGGGGAGCAGCTCTAGCTAAGTGTCGGACGAAGGCGGGAGCCGCGGAACCCTGTGCTGCCTGCCTACTCCTGCTCCTCCAGACTCCCGGAGCCTCGACAAGGCTGGGAGATGCTGATGGGCGGGGCGGGGCCTGGCGCTGCTGATAGGGGGCGTCCGGGGGTCCGGGTAGGTGGGTGCGACGGGGGGTGTGTGGGGGGCTTTACTATTCAACCAGGATCACAAACAACATTGTGTACAAAGATTCAGGGGTCACACATTCACCAGTAAATTTTGTAGAAACACCGTACAAGCCATATTGGAGCAAAGCTGGTAAAGTCTGCTGCAATTTTGTGGAAATCAACACGTGCATTTAAAATTATTGGACACAGTTGGAATGGATTGGAGAATGATATAGACACAATAATAATAATAATAATAATAATAATAATAATAATAATAATAATAATAATAATAATAATAATAATAATAATATAGCATTAGTCAAGAGTTCAAAATGGCTATTAATTACCATATCATACAACACGAACTAAAACTTAAAAAAAGAAAAAAAAGGATGCGCCATTTTTTTAACAGTGTACATGGATTTGCTTGTTTATTTGCTATTTGCTGTTGACTTTTTATCTTTAAATATATCAAATAGAACATTTTATTTATCTATATTATGAGCTGTTTTGTTATGGACTACTGTTTGTAGATTATTATATGTATATTTGATTTCTTTTCATGTCCATGTCTCATTGTTTGTGTTTAACTTCCTACCAGATATCTAATCTGGACACATTTGAATGTGATGTCAATTTTGGTTGTCGGATGCCAACAATTATGATTAGAATCATGGCACGTTTATATTAAAAAAATTTCCAAGCTATTTGCTCTTCGTGTCTTTTTTAAATAGCATACAGAGGTATGCTGTTATAATTACTCACATGATTGTATAAACATAAATGCTTTTTGAAAAATGTTGAGCTGTAAAAGGAAGCAGGGAATGGAATGAGATGGAGGCGGAATATCCACTGGGGGGTAACCCCTTGAAGGAGCAGCCAAAAGATAAAAAAGAAGATCCATTTTTTTTACGAGTGTGTTATATATTCTCCTATGTGATCAAAGGTACATAGAAGTAAACAAGTACAATGCTTTCAGCAAACATGAATAATGATTTAAGTAAACTGTCTTTGAATATTGATGATCTGTTTTATCCTTATGTTATGGGAAACCTTCTCGAGAGCTCATAAAATGCAATTAATTGTATCTGTTCCCAGTGGCTCATTTGAGAAGTAAATTCAGTGAAGTAATCATGATGTAATGGCAATTATATAACCTGGTAAGATCTGTGACTCTTTTTATTTTGTGGCATTGCTCTACAAACGCTGTGTTCTTGAAATCAACCAATAAATGAATCGAAGAATGGAAAGTCATGAATGGCAACAAAATGTGTTAGAAAGTTGGTATCTGCCAAATGTTGGGTGACTCAACATGTAGACTTATGCCCAGTTCATGAAATATAATGTAATGGGTGGATCTAATTCTCATTATTTGGTGTAGCAGATAAAATATTATTGTGAGAGGTGGGAGAGCCAAACACCTCAAGTATACAACAAGAGCCAGAAAAAGCATTTGAGACTAAAGATTTCCCTATATATAGCACATTTTATCTTCTTCAGGGGGAGCAAAGTGCATTCGAGTGTTGATCACATTCATACATGCATATGTGCGCGTGCGCACACACACACACTCACACACACACACACACACACGCACGCACGCACGCACGCACGCACGCACGCACGCACGCACGCACGCACACACACACACACACACACACACACATCATTGGCAAGGGTTGCCATTCAAGGCACTCAACCTCATATAGAAGGCACACTGGGTTCAGTGTCTCACCCAAGGACAGTTGGAAATATGGTCAGGGATAGATGTGGGTTAGCCATCAACCTTTTGATTGAAGAAGACCAACTGAGCCACAGCCAACCCAAGATAACTCTCTCAAAAGTATGAAATAACCCTTGATAGAAAAGAATAATCTACTTGATATAATTATTTCAATATTCCACAAAGTCATTCCATGAATTAAAGCTAATTAGGCTTTTTTCCGCACCCTTAGATGAATGCATTACATTTCTGATCGATAGAGCTATTGTCGATGGAGAAAAGAACAAGCAGTACTATAACAGGTTTCGCACCCACAGCGCTCTGATCTCAACTGTGGCAGACAAAGAGACAAGCAAAATAAGTCTGAATCCACAGGAAATGTGACAAGCTCTCTGAGAATTTAATCTCACGCCATTTCACCATTGCTTTTTAATGACATCCTAATTATGGAAACTGGCACCTGTGTGAGTTAATCTGATGTGGTGCTGTTTCCAATCATAGACCTGACTGATCTTTAGTGGCAGCTTGTAAGAATCCTGCTTCATTTTGCTGTCAGACTTCATATCTCACACCGAGAAAGTCTGATTGCACTGAATATTGATCTGGTTTCGGTTTTCTCATGTTCATCACATTTAGTCAGTGATAAGAAAAGAGTGAATGAAAATGGCATGCAACATTCAATCCGGAAGTAGGGTCAATGCAAAATCATAAAGAGAATCTTTAACACAAAAGTCCTAAAATGCATATCAATCTGTGAGATGGATTTCCTAGAAAGAGGGATGACAGACAATATTTTTTAAAGGTTTGTGTGTGTGTGTGTGTGTGTGTGTGTGTGTGTGTGTGTGTGTGTGTGTGTGTGTGTGTGTGTGTGTGTGTGTGTGTGTGTGTGTGTGTGTGTGTGTGTGGCTACATTCAATGTTTGTGTTGTGCTGTTAATCCTGTTGGACTGTTGGATTTGGGCCCTCATATTTCCATATATCATTTTCATTCAATATGTGATAGCTTCAGCCTTAGATTTGGAGTCTTAAAATAACACTGCACCTTTCATACGTGATTCAGTTTTGTTCTCACAATCCAGGTGTTGTGAAACCTGATGACGGAAACTGTGACGGATGTGACTTGACTTGACATGCTCAGTCAGGAGGGTTGGGCAACATGTGTGACAGCATATTTAAACCTTAGTTTAAAGAAGAAAACACTCCCTGACTGAAATGACCAGTCATAAACATTAAAGTAATATTTTTTTTTAGTGAATCTCATTTTTTTCCTTCTTGTTGCTTGCAGAACTTCTTCGTGTAATGGGTTTTTCAACCTGCTTTCAATGGAAGTAATAAATCATTGGCACGCAGCTCACACAAACATACAAAGGTAAAATTTATGATGAAAGAGCTTCTCATCTTTTTTTCCTGTTACAGTCTCATGGGATGCTTTGTTCCTCGAGCAAAAGCACGCTGTGAGCGCAAGAAAACTGATCTTTAATCACTGGTACGTAACGATTCGCACCTGATAGTGGAAACAGGCTCTGGAGATAGAAAAAAAAAATGTCTTTTACACTTTGCTACTTTGTATGCTCATATACCCAATCTTACATCATCGTATAACACCCAACTTGAGTTCACATGGGACAGAAGCCAATCAAAGCTGACTGTGGGTGAGAGAGACAGACAGTAACACAGTCACATTTACACCTACAGGCATTTTTACAGTCACCAACTAACCTCAAATGCATGTCTGTTTGCAAGGCCATGTGAGAAAATATAATCACAGAGAGAACGTGCAAAACATGCCATACTGGTCTCGTCACAAAAAACTGAAGAAACAAAAGTTGTTTATCAGCTGATCTATTTTGAATAAATAAACATAATATTAAAAGCAGCAATCAATGTATTTATGTATTTTACTGGGTTGGGGTGTGTGTATGGGGTGTATACTCATGATTTTATCCTCAATATCCTGGCTTTCGAGTCATATTTTATTGTTTGTTACTGTATAAAGAACCACGCTTGTCTTTATCGGCTGAAAAAAAAAGACCAGGGAGTGAAGTTCTTGAGTGCATTGCCACCTAGTGTTTCAACAAGGTGACTGCCCTAAATAAAGAGTGCACACAACGACTCATCCAATAGATGGCACGCTGTCTGCATTTTTGTAGAAGTATTAAAGGGCTCTCTCTCTCTCTCTCTCTCTCTCTCTCTCTCTCTCTCTCTCTCTCTCTCTCTCTCTCTCTCTCTTTCCCTCCCTCCATGATTGATCCTCCTCCTCCCATAAGTGTGAGTGGGTGTGTGCATATATTGTGACACTGTGACACCATTGATGTTTCCACAACACAACAGTCTGACACTTTATAAGCCATCCCTTCACCTTTATTGAATTCTAGGGAAGTGAATAAAATACCCAACCATCAGAGTGTCACCTAACACCTGCTCAGTGGCAGGCTCCCTCCCATCAAATCAAAGAAATTGCTCACATCCTAATGTCGAGTGAATAAAAGCAGTAAAGGAGGTTGCGAGCGCTGATGTTTTGGGTTAGGGTTGCAGGGCATTTCCTGTCATCCCAAGGAGCTGACAGCCTGCGACAAGGCAGGAGGGAGAATGCAGGAATGCACTGCTCTGACGTCAGCGTATAGGCAGTGAACAATGCACAGTCTCTTAGGTAACACCATGTTATCCTTTCACACGCAAACAATTGACTGAAAACTACAGATCTTTTATCATTTGAGAGTGATGAAAAGCACACAGGGTTTCCGAGCAGATCTTTATTTTCGGTGTGAGCTATTGTCTCAGGCTTGTGACATTGTTTGCCTGCCACCCCCACTCTGTCAAAGAGAGGCATTTTTTAATGAACAAGGCCTTTGATTAGAAGCTAAAAACAGCCCTTTCCCCCCCAATGATGGTACAGACTGCAGTCATGCATGCTGAGTTTAAATTGGTTTCAAGGGCGTCAGTTCTCTGCAGCATTTGTGAAAACTTGGCAGTGTGACTGTGATGAACTATGAGACAAGCAGAAAACTTTGTAGCTGTCTCCAACAACCACGGGAGCTCCCACATATTTATCTCTCTGCCTCTGAAAGGTGGCAATAATAAGGTAAATCTCTACTCGACGCTCAGCGCTTTCTGGCAACATGCAGCCCAAATGAATCTCATCTGGAGATTGCTGCTGCAGAAAGACTTTATTAATACTCTCAGTCTGTTTACAGCTGCACTTCGAAAATGGTTTGATTAAATATAACAGAATCTCAATGATTGTAAATTCACAGGGACATCACTGTGTTTCAGTGGTTTGGACTGTCACGTCACAACAAGGAGACCTGGGTTTCATTTCAGGCCGGATTGTAGCTATTGTTCTCCCTGTACTGGCATAGGATTCTTTCTTGGTTACACTATCAGGAAATTCAAAGATATGTTCATAATATATACTGGTGGTGACTCAAGTACATGGCTTTTTGTCACTCACTGTGTGCCAGCTGTGTGATGGACTTGGGAACTGTTGAGCGTGTACTATGCCTTCTGCCCAATGTCAGAAGGGGGAGGCTCCAGTCCTTGCGACAGTAACTTGAATAAATTGGATATAGAAGATGGATGGGCAGTGGTAAATGGTGCCAGGACATAAAGGGGCTGACCCAGCCATCAGTTTTATAACCTGTCATGGTTGCATGATGGGTTTGAGCCAACATGCTGGTATTCATTATTCTTAGAATTGTGTAGTTATTGGTTTAAAGATATCGAAGTTACACATTTAGTGATAATGTCTGCCAGCGGAATGCTAATTTTGTAAATTGTCTTGGAATCTCTGTTTTGAAAAGCACATACCAACTACTACTTGCTAGTGTGAGTTAATTCTGTCAACATTGTCATCAAATAAGGCAAGTGGGCTATCGGGGAAAACTGACTTTCTCATAATTGCATTATGGTTTTGCCATCCAGCCAGTTCCTACTACATCTTGAAGCAAAGAGGATGGAAGATCGTATCGGTCACTGTCGGCATTAAAATATCTGACCATCTCCAGTCTATCGCTGAATCCAAGACTAACAAATGTTGTCTGTCATTATTGAAATAGCTTTTTTTTTGTTCTTTTCTTTCTTCAGCATGTCTGCTTTGGCTGTGTTCAGGGTCTATCTGTTCACTAAAGGCACAGTGTCACCTCCATGGTAGCAGCTAAATCTGTGAGGAAAATGCTGATAAGAAATGAGTATAAATTAAATATATATTGCGGCTCCATTCCACAGCATCACTCTACAAAGGCAAGTTTTCTATATTGTGATCAAGCGTTCTGTTTCACTGCTATATTATTTTCAATACCTTTGTGAAATATTGAGTAAAAATGTGTTAAAGTTGTGATATTAAATGAAAAATGTTTCTTGTGACAATGTGATAAGGTTTTTTGGTTGAGCAAAAATACTTTTTATATCATAACGTGATATAAAGTTTTGTGGTGTGGCAATGTTAAGTCAATTAAAGTGCCTTCAGTCAATTTCTAAAGCACCAATTACAACCAATTATTACATTTATCAGTTATAACGCAAATTACATTAAATGAAATGCTTCTTTTCTGTAAAAGTGGTCAATATATGGGACACTGTAGAAAGCGATCAAAACGATCTAATTGACATGCAAAATTTAAACAAGTAAAGTAAAACCAGCTAATTTTTCAAATACAACGACATGGAGAAATAATATTGTGGTGTTGTCATAATAGAAAAACTGATAAGAATGACAGTGGCTACTTTGATTGTTGTTTATTGTGTATATTTATTCTTATTGTAAATTGTTTGTTACAAAGGAGCAGATTAAATAATTTCATTGTTCCTTCTTCCGAATCCTTTGATTCATAACTTTGGGATCTTTTGTGTTGTATTGAATTGCTTTGTTTGCATTTATTTCCAATGAATGGAATGAAAATAAAAAGAAAGAAAGAAGAAACAACCTAAACAAAACATTGATGTTCCATTCCGGTCTATTCACTTCAGGGTTTGATATGCTTTAGAGGTTTGAGCAGTGGCAATATTATACTTCCAAAATTTGTCTAACTATCATTTATAGAAGTTGAGAACGACAAGAATCTTTTATACCCTGTCAGTCAAAGTGACAGACAACAAGAAAGTATCTGTTTGGGGCTTTTAAGTAATTCTTAACTCAAACCCGCCCAACCCAACACCTGCCTGGGGTAATTCTTTTCCAAGACCTAAAGCAACACAGTTCTTTTTTTTTTTTTTACAGCTTGTTGGAATATTAGGGGCATATTGACACATTAGTGACAAGCTTTAAGGGCCAGTTAAGAGGAACAGCAGAAATAATTACCAGCTATATGCTGACGCCCGAGGGCCATAGTGCTTTCCATTGAGCTGCAGATGAGTATAAATACTCATGAATACAGCTTGACATGTTGCGTGGGAGCAGCATTCTACCTTCAGCGCAAAGTGTTTGTATGACTTTGTGCCACTGGAGGCAGTCAAACCCCGCCTCTCACTTCACATTTTGTTTTTCATAAGTCGGTTAAGTGGGAGAATAAGAGAGGTGATTGAGACGTTTTCATTTTCTCTTTGCCTTGAATTGCACCCATTCAAATTCAGCCGTGTTTTGATTAATTCTGACTTCAAGCGCAAGGAATCAACATGCACACCCTCCTCTTCCTTTCAGTGACATTGCCATCTGTATCAGCTTTCACCGAAACTGCTTAGAATTGCTTGTGAGTGATCTCACAAGCTGCGAGTGAGAGAAAAGGGTTAACCTCCTGGTCTATCAAAGCCAACCCATTTAACAGGAGTTTAAAGGGGGTCTCATTCATCAAGGAAACTGCGCACAACATTACTTTGATGTTTCTCATTTCACACACACATTACAGCCGGCTCCAGTCTGAGCTCACGGTGATTGGTCTCTGGTGAGAAGTCAGACACAATTTAAAGATCCTGTCTATTTGTAATCTGCTGGAAAGATTGCCACATGCCCTGATACAGTACAGCAGATCAATCCAAGACACGTCTCTTTTTCCCTCATAAGCTCCCTGTACTCCTTTCTCTTGCCACACTCCAAAACACCAAGAGCTGCAGATAAGCGTCAGATCTAATTAAGGTTTTGCAGGCTTGGCACATTAAGGATATTATTTCTCATAGATTATATCCTTCGTTAAGGTGCAATCGATGCACAATTTTCAAAATTTTGATTTATCCCAGGTATTATCGTTAATTTTCTGTCGAGTTCAGACTGAAACGCTGCTTCAGTCTGAGTGAATTCCTGTAAAGGAGAGAAATGTACAGTTCAACCTGAAGAAGAAATCTGTAGGAAATCAATGAAAGAGCAAAGGCAAACTGTAAATGTTTATACAAGTGACAGACTTATTTGACTCATCAATACCATTAAATCCTGTGTGAATGCATGCATGCATGCAGTCTGACTCTGCTTCTCAAAGACAAACAATCGAACCAATCGCTAAGCTCAAGCAGATCACACCGTGTGGACAGAACACTCTTATATAGGGAAATGGATAACAGTTCAATGTTAGCGCATTCATAAAATACATTTCTGTCTCTTGAAAGAGAACATATGTCATCTGATTTACTGCACAATTCTTTGAAATGTCACAAAACATCCAAATATGTACTTTATATTCAGTTCAGACAAGAGAGAGGAAGAAAAAAAAAACATTTTAAAACTCAGTTTCATTTCACCACCTACCACTGAAACGAAAATCCCATTTGGAGGTTATAGCTGAAATGAGATTCTTCAACAGAGGCCCTTCATCGTATTACAAAGAAAGCATGGCAAGAATGGAGAACAGAGCTGTCTAAGAACTCAGTACATGTGATGTGTATTTGCACATGAATGACACAGACATTCCCATTTACTCTCGCCAACACGCTTCTTTGCTGTCTGTTTATGGAAACTCTCGGTACGCAGACTGCATTATGTTTGGAGCCCAACAGAATCGCCGCTTTATTTTTTCTTTTTCAGTGACATCTACAGATGTTCACTAATAGTGATATACTGAGGAAACACAGCTCGTGGAGAATGATAAGAGAGGATAAAAGATGAACAGCCGAGGGAAATGAAAATGTGATGGAATGAGCTGATGAAACGTTATTAGATCATACAGTATTCAAATCAGCAGAGACATGAAGTCTGCATAAAGCGTATTCATGATGACTCTTATCCATTCGGGGTTACAAGCACGGGTCTGCAGATCTCTGAAGAATGCACAAAGCAGATTCCCCTGATGCTCATTGTGCTTGTACTGTGGACAATGCAGCCCCGGAAAACCCCCCCCCCCAAAAAACAAGAGCTATGAAATCCATTTGTGTCAATGTCAGCCGCAGAGACCAGAGCAGGCAGGACACAAACCCTGCAGAGTTCTCACGAGCTTCAACACCTCGTTTGAGGCTCGACCAGGTCTCACTGTACAGCAGCCAGGTAGCCTAACAAAGGACAGCTCTGGACAACAGCCAGCACTGAGGGAAATGTCCTGCTTCCATTAAAATTCCTATTTAAGTCAAGGCAGGGAATACACCTGCCAGCCCGCTCCCGTACCTCTCCATGTCCTAATGCATTCAGAGCGGAACTTTAGAATAATACATGAGGGAAAAGTGCCCCCCCCCCCCCCTACCCAAACAAACAAACAAAAAAAACAAAAACAAAAACAACCCCACTCTTCCAAATGAGTCCTTTTAAGCTTTGCTGATTATTTTATTTTTTGGAGTTGTAGCTGGATCGCTACTACATGTTTTTCCACTATTAACCCAGATATCCAAAATGGCAGCCCCAGGGTACATTTGATTGCTCTTCCTCAATCCTTTGAACTCCTCTGCAATCAAGCAACCCAAACTTCGTCTTGCCCTCACCGTGAAATCGAAAAAAGGTATCTGTCAAATCACAGCATTCCCCGGAGTCACCAAAACACGACATGAGACAAGTCCTGAAATGCTGCATTTGAATTGCGATGCCACTATAAGCCGTGTCTGCAGCAGCTTCTGCGGCTCCTTCTGTCTCACATGCAAGCAATGCAGCCATGTTGATGTCGAAAGTACTCTGTATGTGTGTGCGTGCGTGCGTGCATGCGTGTATGCGTGTGTGTGTGTGTGTGTGTGTGTGTGTCTGTCCTCTGCAAATTTATCCTGCACGACGTCATTCCACAGTACAAAACACAAGCTGTCAAAGTTGATCAGTACTATAGAAAGAGTTTCAGTGACGACAGAGTTTATTCATGATATTGGGACAACCACGGACAACCACTTATTCAAAGAAAGTAATATTTGTCTTTCTCTGTGGCAGGATTTCCATTTTTCCATGACAGCGTCTCAATTATACCGATTTAGGATATGAATTGTAAATAATCTGGATGCCACCTTTGATACTTCTAAAAAGAGCAGTTGCACGGAAACCTGTCAAAACATTAAAAAAAAAAAAAATTAAAGCAAAAGAAAAATGAGGCTTTGGGGAGAAGATGACAGTGACAGTTTATCTCTGTCTAGCCAATGAAGGCTCACATGCATGCTTCAATTGACCTAACAGCTACGGGTATGTATATGGAACCACCTTCATCAGGTTAGAATAGAATAGAATAGAATAGAATAGAATAGAATAGAATAGAATAGAATAGAATGTCTTTATTGTTATTGCAACAGGTACAACAAAATTGTATTATTGTGAGGTGCAATAAACAAACAAACAAACAAACAAAACAACAAACAAACAATTAGTTGCTTGTATAATTTTGAAATGTACTGGGGTGTTTTTATATGTAACAACGATTGCAAAAGCCTTTTAAAAGTACAGCACAACAGTTTATTTCAAAATGCAATGTAACAGTGAGAGAGGCCCATAACAAACTGCCATCACAACTTGACATTTCCATCCAACTTGAAATTATTTGACCTTTTTTTTTTGCCTTTGTAGAAATGTGCAGTCAGATGTTGAATGCTTCAGTCAGCTTTTGATTTTCCCCCGAAAAATATTGTGTAAGGTGCTATATCAGGATAGTGCAACCGAAATCTTTATCCAAGTGCACAGACTTGAAATGTGGGTATATGTGCATGTGTCAAGCCTTTTAACGTGTTTGTGTATATAAAATCATTGAGGGATTAAGTGTCTGTCACTTTAAGAATGTAGCATTAGTGGTGATGATATCAAATGTGGTAGCTCTTAAATGTGGATGTAAATGCTTCTGCAAAACTTATATTGATGATGACTGGACTTAAAACTCCTATCAAGTATTAATGACTGACCATCATGCTGCATAGAAACAAATAGGAAATGTAGATGGCTGAGTCATGACATTCTGAATGAATATACTTTGAAGTGGGAGTTGCTCCAGTTTGCTTCAGGCTCTTCAGCTGATCTGTCCATACTTATTGAAGTGAGGAAAAAAAAAGAAAGATGGATGGGCACTTCAATGAAATAGCAAAGCTGTGATAAAGACTGTCATGTTGCTGTTTCTCTAATACCACCCACACTGCACTGTAAATATGATCCATTTATCCCAGCTGCCAGTCACCAAGTGAAAGCATCACAATATCAGGGAGAGTATGTTGGGACTTGTTAGCAGATGAAGTGGACGTTGTCTTGTTCGACCTTGCTCTGAGTCGTCCTTCAGCAGGCAGTGAGCTGTGAACAGGAATCACGCAGCGCACTGTGGATGTCAACAGGCCACACTTTGACCTCACCTTTTTTCTCAGAACTTGTCACAGATGTCTCTAACTGCTCTGCCTCTGGACCTGTTCGGAGGCAGCGCTGGGAGCTGACATATCAGATTCTTACAGACAGAGCGGACTGGAAGGGGAACAGGGAGGGGATCACTCTGAAAACACTGCCCTAAGGGCCACAACAGAAAAACAGTCCTGACTTTATCTTCTCTGTGAGTTTTAAATGTCAGGAGCATTTTCCCTGACCCCTGTCAGTACTAAACGCTGTCAAAGTGAAGTTGTGCTGTGGTGTGTGACCTGTACACCCTTGTGTTAGATTGGAAAAACAAACAGGTAGAATAGTGTGTTTAACCAAGAGTAATGTGTTCAGGCTTTTGCACAATGCAACTTGAAATTAACTTGAAATATGCAGTATACGGAAGTAAACACAGTGAAATGGACCTGGGAAACTGCTTTTACTTCAGGATTGAACAATGCATGGTGCTGTTTTGTTTAATCTACACAGAAACTGAACAGTAAAAAAAATGACAAATTGTATTTTTATGGACGGCTTTGTGTTGGAACTATATCTTGGCTGGGAACAATGACTCCCTGGAGTGTTTGAGTGCTCTGGCAATCTCTCGGTAATGACAAGTCTCAGCTATTTCTCAAACGTTGACCTATTCCTTTTAGATGACCCTCTGCTATTGCTCTTTATCATTATTGTTTTTGGTCAGGTGCAATGTCAAAATGTAGTTTTATTATGATACTTAGACATATATTCTTGAATAAATTTGCATTCAAATAAAATATATTCATTTCACTGACACATCCCAGATAAAACAGTGTCATCCCAGCTGAATAAAACAGCACAAACAACCACACCAAGAGAATAAAGTGAGTCAATGGTTACCCAATGCAAACCTTTTAGAAGATAAATACAACCCTGCTCCTCACACACACATATCACCATTTATTCTCTGGAATTACTTTGGATGATTTATATGAGGGCAGTATATTTAGTACGATAGATTTATCAATACTTTTTTTTTTAAATAACAATTGACAGTTAACAACAATATATGATTGTGTCTGTTGATTTTTCTTGAACTGGCAATCATATGCAGTAGAACACCACACTGCGATGCATAGCTACAAGAAAAAAAAAAAAAAAAAACTTAAAAGGAGGAAACCGAGTCGACCAAGGGAATCAAAACACCCTCGCTGTCAGAAACCACAACTTAGGTAGCGTCTCAGCGGGGCGTATGACCCAGAAATGAGAAAAGAACTTCTGAAACTGCAAGATATGTCATACACGGATTCTAGGAAAAGGTTTATGAAGTCATAGTCTGTTAACAGGTGATTTGAAATAACTCCTCAGCAGTGCGAGGCTGTACGGGTTGTGTATTTACACGTTGAGAAACACTGTCCGTCATGTGGCACAAGGAGGATGCTGCGATGTTGCCTCTCCAGCTGGTGACGAGCTTCTGGACTAATTGAGTGTAAGTCCATCTTCTGAATTTATTTGGTGCAACCTAGATTATTCTACTTAGGACATTACGGAACCATGTAAATCCAACTGACGTCTCATTTTCAAGAAAGATCGGATCGAGACCACAGCAACAGCACAATGATCATAAAAGTCACTGACAAAAAAAAAAAGAAGATGTTTAAACTTGATTACACAAAATAAACAACAACATACAACATGATTAAGCATAAACATAAACTGATTGATTTACAGCACAAACAGAGCTGTTTTGGCATTTCAATGCCTCCTTAAAATGCTTTCTCTAATTCAGCTTTTGCTGAAATCAGTGCACAAATAAGGCAATCAGTAACAGAGCCATGATCATTGTTGAAAGAAGAACTTCAGTATTTCACAAATAATGAATGAACTTCTCACAGTATTTTCATATTTCTAAACACATTCATTGATTTTGGGAAAAATACGCCACAGAATAGTAATATTTCGTGGCGTATTTTACCATGAAACTACTTTTTTTCATTCAGGAGGAATTCTAATTTCAAGAGAAGTTGCATGATTGCTGCAGTAATTGCATGTGACATAAGGTTATTTCATTTAATAGCTTATATTGTGTGGAAAAATACAAATGTGTATGCCGATTTGAAAGCTCACCGCTGAATTCAAGTTGTTTCAAGCCAGTACGACTGCCCCCGCCCCACTTTTTTTGGGGGGGGGGGTAGTTTTTGGGTTTGAGAAGATTAAGAGTTTGTTTATATGTAGCCGTGCAGACGATTACTGAGACGGCTCTCATTGGCGGGGCTGAGGGATTAGAAAAGCATAAGGAACTGAAATGTAAAATGGTCCGTTATCTCATGCCAGGGAGGAGAGGGGACCAGATGTTATCTTCATGTGGGTAATGGGTTATCGCATCTTGGGGCACAGATTACAGATTTATTGTCCCTCTCTCTCACTCTCTCTTAGATATTACTGAAGTTTTCATTATCTTGTCCGCACACTGTCACCTCAGTGACTCAGCTTCTTCTTCTTGGTCCGACGCGAAGTCACAAAGCAGCTTAATTCCTGTCACCTCATTTACCCTCTCACACCAATTCTAATAGCTCCTTATCACTATAAACATATCACTGAATTCCAGCAATGACTTTCTGGTTATTAACTTTCATACTGCATTGCTAAAGCTGATGGGAAGATGGGGAATTTTCTGGCCAGAGTTTGAGGATTAGAAATGGTTAATGGTTGTTTGGCTTTATCTACTTAGAAGCGGATTCTAAATTGGGTGACAGATGCTCTTATCAAACAATATAACAGTTTAGAAGTCAGATGTCAAGTTACACAAAGAATCTGCAACCACAATCAAACTCGACGCTTTACTCAAAGTGGCCCATTTTGCTGTGCTCATCTCAAAGTACTATTAGACAACAATGTCGCTAACAGCAACAAACACAATCGAAGCGGGACATCATATTGACAAATGTGTGAATTGTTATGTCTCCTCGCAACCATTAGCACTCTAAATTATCCACTTATGTAATCAATACACCCTCCATCACAGACGACAGCTTAATTACTTGACTAACATGACTAAGTTGGTGTCGACTTATAGTCTGTCCTTGCTCGAGCCACCAGGGAAACAACATGCAAGCGACCAGGGATTAAAATACTGTAGATCCCATGGGCCCATGTGAGCTGTCACATTATACACAGATGCAATAGGGATCATGTCAAAAGGGCCAAAAAGTCTGACGTTTCTACTTATGCAATTGTCTCGGAGCCAAAAATGTGCATTTTTTTTTTTTTTTTAAAGGACAGTCCTATATATAGTGAATATTAAATCCTTGGTATCAAGATTTTAGCTGATGTATACACTGTGATTTTAAGAGAACAAGCAGCTGTGCCTGCAGCTGTGCAAGTGTGCATACACACACACACACACACACACACACACACACACACACACACACACACACACACACACACACACACACACACACACACACACACACCAGTGCCTTTGGCTGAACACTAACATGCAGTCATGCTTATTATACAAATGTTTACTGTGGTTATGAGATTATTTTAGAATGATTCTGAATATTTTCAGGGTAATCAGAGATGCAGGTGCATGGTCACAAACGGACATTAGCATCATTTATCCTCTAAGGATCATGAACATTTGTACCCTCGCCATTTGAGCTGATCTGTAGTTAACTGATGCACATGGCCAAAGACGGAACGTTTGTGGGGTTTCATGAGTCTTCAAAGTTAAAACAGATGCAAACTTTTCAAATAAAGGCTCATAATCAGTGTCCTTCAAGTTTCTTTCTTTTTTTTTTTTCAACAAACTCAAGGCTTTAATTTCTGTGGTCTCCTTTCTCTACTTTCCCCATCACCAAACACTGCAAAGTATGGCTGGTGACATTTGTGATTGGCAGAGGGCAGATTGATTATTGGATACTGCAACCGTGGCATTATCAACTTGCCCTTTCTGCACCTCAACCCAATAGCATAATTAGCATGATTTAGCCATAGGCCTATACAGAACACTACTGTTACCCTGGAAAACCGATGGTAAAAAGACAGCTTGGCTACAAACTGCATAAAACAATACAATAATCATGTATAAATATAGTGATTTGACACATGGAATTGCTTGGCTCCAAGAATATAAAATACATTTTTACATGGATTTTGTCAATCCACTTGGAATAGCCCAATACATTTCCAATTAAAAGATATTATTGCTGAGAGTTTTTGAGATCTCTGGACAAATAGAAGATTGTGATGGTGCAGCATTAAGATCGAACAGGACAAGAACAGACAGCAGTCCTTTGTCTGAGGCCATGAGAATCAGTCATGAATCATTTTGGTCAAATAACTGGTTGGATATTGCCCTGTAACTACATCTGTATCAATGGTGGGCTTTTTAAGAAGAGGTGTAATAACAGAAACCTCAAAGGCTTGTGATACATAACCAGATATTAAAGATGAGTAGATCTAATCTAGTATTAATGCACAAATCCAGGTGGAAATGTCTTTAAACAGTCCAGCCGGGATTGGAATAACATACATGTTGTTGGTTTAGAGATGAAGCTGCGACTAAGGAGAATGCAGAGAGGTCTATAAAATGGAAGCTGGATAACTGTAAATCAGGTTCAATTGACAGTTCTCAAGAAGACGTGGTGAATGGGTCTGGGATAGCTGTTTTTTTTTTTTTACTTTTTTTTTTTTTTTTAATGTATCTCTAATAGTTTAATAATTTTGTCATTTAGGACGTTAAACATAGTCATTAGGTATAAGTCATTCCAACATTACTAGTCATGGTTAAAGGGACAGAAGCATTGACTTTTTGTCATGTGACACATCGTAGTTGACAAAATATAGAAACAATGTTTGATTTAAGTGTCACATTTCTCAACTCAAACTGCAAAGTTAAGCTCAATCGTCTGTTGGAGAAAGCGACGGTTGGCAAGCCACCGGTCTGACTAGAGGAGGCACAGTTTGTCTCACACTCTCCTAGAATGTTTCACACCACTTCATTCTCAAGATTGTGAGATGTTTATGTCAACACAAAAGTGGTGGGTGGACCAACTTGTTCTCCCTTGAGCCAGTCTTTATAAACCCTTGGAAACCACAACAGTAGAGAAAAAAAGAAAATCCATAAAAGCAAACCCTTTGTCACTGCATGCTTGACTTGTATTTCAAACTGCTATTCGTGTCACTTCTGTCGATACACTGGAACAGATAAAGATGTCAGATGTTCTGGAGAGAAAAAAACTAACTATTTTGTTCTTTCGATTCAGTCTAATGTCGCAAAACTGTAGAGCTCTACTAATGTAAAGATGAAGACTACTGGTGTTTAAACTTCCGTTTACTCATCACATTGGCCCTCCTGTAACTGCTCTCAATAATAAAGGGTTACATGTATTATTGCATTGAGTGAAAGGAGATTTAGATGCTTTTCACATGAAAACCACAAACACTCAGCAAAGGAGCAGAATTGTGCTTTTGAACACTGTGGAGATGAATGGATAAGAGCTGATAAACAGCATGTCATAGGATCTAATGAATGCACCATCACCTATTGATCCCCATACTGCACACATCCATCCAGCCGGCTTTCCACAGAGCCGAGCCTCCCTGTCATCCATTATTGAAGGGAATCCACAGCCTTAACAGTTAGCCTCTGACTGATTCAACTCCTTTGAGTGACTTGAGGCTGGTTGTCTGTCACCAAGTCTATATTTGCATTTACATGATCTGGAAGTGATCTGTCATTGGACGAGTTCCTAGAGGTCGAAAAGTTTCTTTGCAGTGAAAATTTTAAGCATCAGTTATGCACCTTCTTCACCAGATGGTCATACCTTATATAACTGCTAAAAGTGTTCTTGAAGGAATTACAAGTAAGAATCAGGATTAAAATAAGGTGATCACTAAACAAACGTGCAGCCTTATAATCAAGGCTGTTTTATTAAGAAGGCAAATTAAGTAACTACCCCAGAGCTCATGACTCTCGGGAGGGCCTTGTGCTTCTGTTCAGCATGTGGCAACTGAATTATACTTCTAAGATTAATGAGATCCCTTCTTGGAAAATGGCCTTCATCGTGACATATGTGGTGCACATTTGGAGCATATTGCTAGTTAGTTCTGTGCTTGAAGGGATAATCACCAACTTTACTCATAAAGCACGGTTTAACAAGAATACCAGTATAGATAGAATTGGAGAAATAATGAAAAAAGTACACCATGTGAAATTCTTCAACTTGCCTGATAGCTAAAGGTGCTCTTGCATGTTTGCCTACAACTCATTGAGATTTGCATGCAGCCGTCTCGCTGGCCAAGACACAGTAATAGGCCTCACAGTGGGGCTGGCTGCTGCAAGGCGGGGCGATTGCTGGGCGCTGAGGGGGTGGGGGTAGATGGGTTCCGCAGGGAACCCATACACACGCGCGCACGCACGCACGCGCGCACGCATGCGCACACACGCACACACACACCAGTGTGACACCACCCTTCCTGGTCCAGAGTAAGTGATGATACAATGCAACCACTCACCTTCAGGGAGGGCTGGCGATGGTCACTAAAGTGCAAAAAAAATAAACCCAGCTATGATGATCAGTTATACTCCTGAGAGCTTGGCGAGATGGAAATGTGTAACTGAGGTGTTTAAAAAAAAAAGAAGAAGAAGAAGAAGAGATTTAAATGCAGGCTTTTGACTCAAACATTCGTTTATAGGCCAGCTCTACTTTCTGAGAAATACCTCTGTAAATGTGTTGGTGTGCTTGGGACGATCCCCAAATGGTTCACCTCAGGTTCAACTTCAACTTTGAAAGGCCTGATAACACCTTCACGCCCTTGTTGACACGAAGCAGAATTTATTGCTGAATCAATGGCTGTAAGCTGCCCAGTCCCTGAGGCAGTGAAGCAATCCCATAACACTTCACCACCAGGCATCACAGTTGTTAGGAGGCTTGTTCATCTGCTAAAAAAAAAAGTCTTTAGTCTGCACAAAATATGCCTCTTCTTTCGGTGGCCAAACATGTAGAAATTATTCCAACAATCCTGATCTCTACCTGCAAACAGTAGTTTGGCTCCAGCATTCTTTTTTTGATAGGAAAGCTTTTTTTTCTTTTCTTTTCTGGCAAGCCTCCCTCACAGGCTTTTGCAATGTCTTCCTGATTGCAGACATGCATTTTGACACCAGTACTTACAAACATTCTGCTCTCCAGCTGAATTTGCTGTAGTGGTCAGTCCTGGACAAATTGGCAGTCGCTTGTAATCGACACCACTTGTAGATGATTTTCCTCACGGTGGAGTGATTTATTTCAAATAACAGGAAGATCTTCTTAAATCCCAGGGCAGACTCAGAGGCACCCCAAGCTCCTTTTATGATGGCTTGAGAGAGCTCTTTAGGTCTTGGCATGAGTCATTCCACACACTTTAATAGCAAAGAGAACATTGGACCCTGAATGTCAGAGGTTTAAATGAGACACACGTCATTCCCTCAGGAGGTTCTGGCACCTGATTTGAAACCCCTGATTGCAATTTTTTACAAAGTTAAAGTATGATTAAGGAGTGGATGTACTCATATTTTACAGAAGCAATGTAAGTTCCATCTATAATAACGAAACTCCAGATCTTAGTTCAAGTATTAGTTAAGTTGAATGACCTTTTGTACATTGAAACGGTTTCCTCATCATTTGATGTGCAAGGGAAAGAAGGGAAGGTAGAGGTGTTTTGTTTCCACAGATTATGCTGAATTATTTTTGTCGCAGGGTAGAGCTCGATCATGCTGCTACAGCAGCAGACTGGACGATGCGCACCAAACAAATCTATCCATAAACACTGGCATTATTGAGCACCATGAATACAGCCACATAATATGCAAAAGAGTACCCTAGATATGAATTATAATTGGACTGAAATATTCAAGAAACATCATACAGTCAGTTGCACCAGCCTTAAGTACACAGTCAATGGCTCAGTCTTCACACACAATGAGGTGGGAAGAAACGATGCAAATAACAAGAGCAGCTCCTCTCAGTGTGTAGCCTTCCCATATAAACATATATTTTATTATTCGTACTATTATACATAAGTGCAAGTACATGGTTACTTGCACTTAACAAGAGATCATCTTAACCTTGACTCTTACCTCTTCGATCATGATTTCTCATCAAAATTTACAAAGGAGAAAGCATACTGGGAAACCCCCCTCCTCGCCCCCGCTCCCCCGTTGCAAACATGTCTCTGTGATTTCTTCACAAACTGCACCATGCTCAGAAGGATCCATGTTTACAAAAAAAAAAAAAAAAAAATCATCTAGGAACTGTTTTCTTCGCTTACAAAATGGAAGTCCCTGGAAACACATAAACATGAGCTCTTCGCAGTATAGTGCAAACATCCAGTAGTTCATGTTGTTGCCAGATTTTCAGTGCTGATAGTTTTCATGCTTCATTTGCAATTTCACAAAAAACGGTGGGTGGCTTTGGTGTTGCTCGAAATCCAAAATGTTGCAGAAAAAGCAAAAGAGAACGGGTAAAAGATGAATCGGACCATGCGGTGTGCTGGCTTGCTGTGGATACATAGCCTTTACTATATGTAAGCGTGTAAGTGTGTGTGTGTGTGTGTGTGTGTGTGTGTGTGTGTGTGTGTGTGTGTGTGTGTGTGTGTGTGTGTGTGTGTGTGTGTGTGTGTGTGTGTGTGTACCCTAACATGGACAAGCTTTAACAAGCTTACCAAAGCAATCTCATCCCTGTTCCTATTTGCTGAGCTCAAACCTCGATCTTGTGTGCATATTTCAGTGTGACAGCCTCTAGTGTGTAAAACACAGTGTGTACTTTGCAACGCTCCATCTCGCTCCTTTTTCTCGGTTTTGTATTCGAGTCAAAAAAAAGCACACATTTCCAAAGCAGGAACAAACACCTCCAAGTACAGGTTCAATACTAATGGACTGTTATTAGCTGAGACTGGTGGAGGTTGTTTGGAGACTTTTCAGCAATAGGATTACTCTCCCCGCACAGTAATCGATCTGAAATCGCCACGCAGCAGATGCAGTGAATTTTCCATCTTTTTCTTATTCCACTCCATGGTGCCACATTGAACTGCTCGTAGCACCACTTGCAGAGGAAGTCCGAGTTCCCACCTTCAGACTATAGAAATAAACTTTCTCTTCAGAGACGAGGATGATCTGCTGTGTTTGGCCAGCGTTAGCTGGGTGAGTGTGCACATATGATCTTTACAGTCCTGTGGATTTATTGCATTTGGCATTCAGCCATCTGGATGTGATGCTATCTTGGATTTGCACTGTAAAATCCTTTTTCTGTCCCAGAGAGGCATGTGTTTTGGTTTTCCATTTGTTCTCTCACTCACAGGAGGAATTCAATGCACTGGAGCTGCATATCAAAGGGTGCAATCATAGACTCGGCACCGACGCTCATAGCCCAAGTGTCATGAGGACAGATGATGGCCAAGACCATGGAGGCTCCCACTGTAATGATTGCTATGAGTATTGCATGTCATAGCTTCTATTCCACTTTGGAAGAGAGAGGAAAAAAAGCATTAGATAAAAGGGCAATGAACTCATGTGCTACCTCACTCCTGAAGTAATGCTGAAGAAAAAGTACAACATGCTGTGTAACGACCTTGGCAATCAATATAAGACGTTTCAAGGTGCCATCATTTGAGGAACATCTAGATGAACCATATTGCTCCTTCTTTTTTTTTTTCTTCCATTTTAGCAACTTTTGATATACTGAACTTGTAATTAAAGACATTTTTTACTGGCGAATAACTACTGTTATATCAAATATGTCATATCAAATGTAAGCTAACATTATCTTTAATAAGCTCTTTCCTCTTGAATGCCTTCACACATAGAGACACAGAAAAACACAGGCATTGGTGTAGCGATGTACAGTTGAGACATTCGAGGCAAGGAAGAAGAATTTCATCCACAAAAATCTATAAAGCCGCTCGTCCTGGCGTGTTTGTGCAATGAGACAGTTTTATGATAGTCGGGCTCTTGCTATATCTTTAAAAGGATTATAGACCTAACAGCTAAATCTAACTGTATAGCAATCACAGTGTTTACTGGTTTGAACTATGAAACCCCACAGGACCGATTGTTGGTTGGCAGAAGCTGCCACGTAATCTTTTCTAACACATGACATTGCAGTAATGAAAACACAATGATGCTCAAACCTGATTGAAAGCGATGCCAATGAGCCTCTTTATCAAAACGCATCATAAAGTCGTTGATGCAGATGAAAAGAGGGTAAACCTAGAGTTAAAAGGATATTCATAAAATCAAAATGATACTATTTACGATCAGCACTTTGGCTGCAATTGCCACTATGTGCATTTATATTCGGCAATTACCTGCATAAAGCAGATGGCAGAGTCTGCCGTCTCCACACTGGATTCAGACAGCTTCTGCACACACACACACACACACACACACACACACACACACACACACACACACACACACACACACACACACACACACACACACACACACACACACACGAGACTTACACCAAATCTAATCCATGTGTGATTTTTATCTCATGGATGAACCTCACTTTCATTCTCTCTGCACATCGACAGAGCTGTATTAAATTACAGTTAATGCCACACACTGAAAGCGCTGAAATGGTCCAACATGTTTCCTCTGCTGAGATGCCGCCACGAAAAGTGCCCTGTGTTTTTCTGTGTCTCTGTGGCTCTGTGACCACCGATTAAAAAAATCATCAGCAATGTGATGGAGAAATGGAACAAAAGGCAGCATTTACACACTTATTTATGGTCGAGAAAAAGATTGTTTGCTGCTGTTTGGGTCTGTTATGTTTAAAATTCCATCCAACCAATATATGAACAATTGTTTTTTTGATCATTTATTTATTTTGAACCTTTTTACAACATGACAGCATATCCCAAAAACAAGAAGAAAAGTGATGTTCATTCAATTTGTGAAAAAGAGGAAGGATGAGGTGTAACTTTTTTTAGTCATGCCCTCTTTTGTTGTGCCAGCTTTGAAACATTTATTTGAAGTTGTGTTTTCAGTGACTGTGTCCACATTCAGGAGATTCATCCTTGGAAAAATGCATTTTAATTTTGACAAAGACACAAGGACTCAGTTTGATGGCTCCTTCAAAGGAAGCCCACAAACATGCTCTGCATTTCTGAAACAATGAACGATCCAAATGGTGAATTTCAATGCCTCAAATATTCCAATCTGCAACACATTCTTAACTGGTGTCGATCCTGTGCTAAATCAAGCAGTTCAGTTATTGACAATGCACCAATGGAGAGGAACACACCAAGAACTGTGAGCACTGACTTTCATCTCAATCAAATCACAAATGAACCAAATTGAATACGATTAATTAGTGCTGAGTGAAGTATGAGGAAGTCCTTCAGTGAAAGTGTCACCAAAAGGGAACGGACTCACATGTTCTTCAAAGGAGTTCTTGAATTTCATAATGTTTGTTAGTGGTAACCACGAAAGAGTACTTTTTGGTTGTTGCCATGGTAACAAAAATAATTCGCTTTTGGATAAGATTGTGGTTTAAACTAAAGACAATATCACCTGTTTGAGTCCATGATTAGGGGATGTAGGCATGTTTCCTCCCACAGTCCAAAATCGTGTGTTTGAGCTTAATCAGCTAATCAAAATTTCCCATAGATGTAAATGTGAGTGATTGACTGTGTCCCGCTCTGGACTGGTGGCGTCTCAAGAGTGCGCCGTGCCTTGGCGCATGGTCAAAAGTGAATAAAGTGGTAAAACCAATGAAGGGAAGGTTACACTTTTGTTCAAACACAGGCATTACCAGCAGCCATCCTGTATGCAGTGTGCTGTTTGTCCAATCAATTTTGTGGGAGCATGCTTCGTCAGGGTTAGTCGATGTGTGGTTTTTGAGATCAGCAGCAAACAATAGCTGGGGGGGGGGGGGGTACACCTTAGATGGACAGCTGGAAAAATATCACTTCGGTTTTGCTGTCTTTCTTCACTCCAATAGCAGGTATTCCAATTATTTCACCTGTTGAGGAAGTTGATCCACTCCTCATACCAGTTATTTGTGGAAACAGACTATATATTTTTATAATACCTGTGCCTGTCATTAAAAAAAAAGTGTAAAAATGTTCCAATGTCCTGCAGTATGACATACATGGACGCCTTGGAGAAAATAGGGACATTTGGGATGTTTTGTAGATTGTGAGTATTGACATGCTACAAACAACACAATGCATTTGGAAAAAATTGTGTTTACTGTTCCTACAGAATCAAATGTTTTCATAATGATAATGATAGTCTAAATGAAACAAATTCATCCAGTATTACATTGTTTTTTAACAGTTCAAGCTTGGACTGCACAGCCGGAAGCCGCATCAAGGCAAACTGTTTATTTTAAGCATCCATTTCTAATATTATATATAAGCCACAACTACTATAGCTCATGATGCCATATAGACAATGTCATTCTAATTTTGCTATGATAGTTTTGGGGCTTTTTTTTGGGGGGGGGGGGGATGGGGGGGCAAGCTTTTTAGATATATTCATGAAAAACAATGCAAACCCATGAGAAAATAAATTACAAATGATCACATTTCTCTCTTACTGGCTACTTTTGTCTGCTTGCTACCGAATAAAATTGAGACAATCAGAGTGTGCTGTCACTTGTAATCAAAACAGGCTACACTGACAACCACTGCTAATGCAAAAAATGTTTTTTTTGTTAACTTGTTTCCCCAGCCACGGGGCCAACATATCCAAACTTCAAAGAACTGTTTTCACGCCCACATTCTACTGTGAATCAAGTAAGAGATAGAATATAATTGCAGAATATGAATAATTCAGTTGTGGGATTTATGATAAGACTAAATTCTTATCTGGACTTTCCCTTGAGGTCCTGCAGACTTTTCCACATTCTGTATTACTGGGCTGCTTGTTCGCGGTTCTTGAGGTCTCCATATTCTTGCTCCTACGTGCTTCCTCTGATGGCCACCAGGAGAACAAAGTCAGCATCATTTAGACTGACAGACGAAGCATCAACAAAACAGGCGGCTCGCTCTGCAACAACGTGGTTCAGTAGCGCAGCGTGCAGGAGACAGGTTCTGCATCAATTATTAAAATATAACACTGTTCTATCCTTAATAAAGCATGTTTGGAGTGACGTGGGTTGAGGGCCTGGAGGAGCACAAGCAGGAAATGCAAAGTAGAGACACAATTTAATGGACAACTGATGCGGCTTTAAATAGTTTTTGTAACTGTACTGTGAGTAAAAACTAGAAAAAACCACAGACACCATTTGCACAAACTGGATAAGAGGCCATTCTCATTTTTCCTTTTCGAGCAAAACTGTACAGAAAATTGAGATTTGTGAAATCTTTAGTATTTTAAAGGACAACAAGAGTCCTCCCCTGAGTTTTTTTTTTTTTTTTAAGTATTGGGCCTGTAAAAAATTTTTTTTTCTCTCCCTTCACTAAACCTATTGTTGTGAAGCCTATACTACAGGGTTTAACAATGACCTCAACAAACTCTTCTTTCCTTGGCACTCTGTGACTGCTTGTGAGAGTTACTATTCTTCGCAGCTCACTTTACTTCAGAGCTGTCTATCCTGGGTTTATATCAAAGGAATAGAGTTTCTTAACTGCTGCCTGATTTTCTCTTAAGAGAAAAGAAAAGAAAAATCTCCCTACTATTCTCTGCACCAAAAAGTCACCGCCAGATGTATCTCGCACGCATCAAATGCTGAGGTGTGTTTCATAAAGGTGAAGCCTGATGTGTTAATGTTGACGCGCGCATACCTTTCTCGAACAGGTGGTCTAATTAACTTCCAGCAATGTCTTTATACATCGAATCCATCCTGTCAACAGACAGTTTGCATTCACCGTGTGAAGATGGCCCATGGTTTTAATGTTGTCAGAGAAGATCATAGACACAGCTGAGAGGAAGCCGGGTATTAAAGAGACTCTGGATCCATTTCACTCTTGGCACCGTCTGTCAGACATCTTTGTTCTGATATGGAGGCATGACCTCAGCAGTTAAGTGCCTTAAATGACTTGCGGGAGTCAGCGCTTTTACAGATTTTCCTCACTTGATGGAGGGACCTTTAAGGATGGCTGTTTTATGTGTAAGGTTGTATCTTCCTCCAACCACTGCCCCACAGCAGCACAGTGTAACTCAACACAATGGACATTTAGTTGATTGTTTGATCTTGTCAAACATTTTCAGCGGCGCCTCGTCAAGCCTCTGGGGACCCTGTGATGCTCGCCGTTCACATTTTTTCAAAGCACTTTCAATTACTTTAAGGATCAAGAATTTTCTCAGCCCACACAATATTGCCTGTTAGAGAAGAATCTTATTGATTTAATGTCCTTGTTAACCAGTTTCATTTTTTCTTTACTGAACATTATTCAAGTAAAAGCTCATATTGGCTTTTATATTGAACAAATGACTAATTTGTTCTTTTTTTGTAATGCAAGTAAAAGTGTCAATTTGTCTTTTTGCCATTTCTTTCTTTCTGTGAATGTGTATTTTCAAATGAACCATTAATAGGAAAAGATAAGTATGACTTGAAATAATTTTGCAGTGTTGGTGCTTAGCTAGGTAGATTATGACTTTGTTTATCCTCAAACATTAACAAAATTGTAAACTCGTGTTACCCACAGTCTTGGTATTTCCCAACCTCTTTCTTTTTTTAAAATTCAGGGCTGCATACATCATCTTGTAAATTCATGGTATTATTACTTCACAATCAACCATTACTAAACTCAAGAACCAAGCTCAAGAAGAATCAAAAAAATCTTCTGGGGACCACACAACTCCGAAATCTTACACTTGATTGAGAGACGAGATGAAGATGAATATCCCTTCCCTGACTTTTAATTGCAGAAATAAAATAAATGAATATGCATTCATTTTTGATAAAACATTTAAGTACATATCTTTCAACTACTGATTGTGCTGTTAGTCCATCACAGCTGCTCTGTTGCTGAGAATTTCTAAAGAATAGAACAGCAACAAGCACCTCAATATCTCATCACGTTTATGCAGTACTCGTTTAAGCATGGCACTTTGTGCAAACCGTTCTTGTGAATAGAAAACCTTTATCAGTTGGTACTGTAATTTCACACTATTCATCCCAGACATCAAGAAAAATGTGTGAGGTTAAAGGTCAGAGGGTCCCACACGTTGGCATGGAAAAACCAAAAAATCAGTGATTTTAGTCAGACAAGATAAAGGATGACAGAATTTAATTGCTCCGGTGTGATGTGAATCAGGTGCTTAATCACCTCTCTGCCATACCCGTGTTTTCAGTTTTGATCATGTTCATAGAAATATGTATATCTGTATATATTGTAGTAATACTGAATCTAATTACAAAACTGAGTACTGAATGTATGTACTTATTGTAAATGGCCTTTTAGCCCACCTGCAATACCACCTCAGACTCACATTTTTTCCAATCCCTGCTCTAAATACTCACTTTAACACTTCCTTTTGTTTACGTGCAAAATAAGAAAGTTTACATTTGATACACTTTTTAAAAAACCTATGTAGCAAGTTGTTAAATGGGTTTATTGCTCCCTATTTGAAGAGTGAAGAAGGGCACTTAGAATGGATGAGCAAAACATACCCTCAAGACTGCAGGTAATAGCTGATTTGGTGCCATTTAGGAAGGAGCACAACTGGCAAAATCAAAAAAGACTTTGGGTGCAAGATAAGCACTAGGGGTGGACTTTTAACATTTTTTGGGTGCACACATTTTATTTGAAGTTCAGTGCTTTGTATATTTCCTACTTTGCCAATTATCTGATAAAAGTTGGTCTCAGTTTTACAAATGTAGCTGCTGTGAGGAAATGGTTTATTTCCCCCATTTGTTTTCATCATACAAGTTGCCTTTATCACAAAAATAAAGTGCAGGGCTCCACCTAGCTCACAGTCATTGGGAGTAGTGAGTTGTCCAAATCATTGAATGACCTTTCACAGGGTTGTTGTTGTGGCTTTATTGTTTACTTTGAGCACAATTAGCTTGCAACAAAAGCTACTCTTTCTGGGGTCCATGTCAATGTCTTCACAATAGAACACAATGAAAGTAGTACCACAGGCGGTCCGACTGGCATTTTAGATTGGCTATGTTTTAAAAAGAGCCACAAACAAACCACAATCAAACCCAGGGATCGGTAAAAGCGAGCTCTGCTGCTCACTACAATGCGGGTCGGGGAGGGTTTTCACGCATTCCTGCGGACATCAATATTGCAGCAGGAGCAGCAACACGTCAACCTCTTTGCTTTAGCCCCCGGTGGGCTTTTGTGCTCTGCAGGATGTCCCACACCAACAGACAGTTTAGGGCTGCTGTCAGACTCTATATGCTATTCTGATACTGCTCCTGCACAAGGCCACAGAACCAAACGTCTGCACTGACTTTTAACACTTCAAGGTCCTTTGGATCAGTACTAAAAGAGTAGAGCTGGGATCTTAAAGTGTGGACCCAGTTGGTCCCTGGGTATGCATTTGAAAGCACCTCCTGCCTGCACCGGGTAACCACCATGTGACAGCCCCACGTTGTGGTATATCAAGCGAAAGGCCTTGACAGGAAAGGGCTTGATCTCCTGTGACATTGCAGCTTTCATTTTGGATTAAGTGCTGTACCGTTCACCTGACCTTCTTGCACAGAATGCTGTAATGTCCAACTTTTATATCCCCAACTTTACAAAGACACGAGTCACGTTAACCTTTTTTACTGGAAACAAAAAAAAAAAGAAAATCAGAATTCAACGGGAGCTATAATCATCTGGCCACAAATTACAACTCTGTTAATTTTGAACCACGTAAGTTAAATAACTATAAACACCTGAGTTTAATGTTGCTCAGCATTATTTCCTATGGGAACCACAGGAAAACAAAACCCATCACAGAAGAGATCAGAGAAATTGTGCCAGTGTCTATTAAGAATTTTCAATAAAAATGATTCAACAGCAGAACTGGACTGCTTTGTTTTTCTCTCATATCAAAGCAGGATATTTATTTGTTTGTTACAGTACAATCACACAAGCCGAGCACATGAATATACAAAAGAAACTCTACAAAAGGAAGAACATTTTACAAACACCATATAATACGATGTACCAAAAATGATATACCTTGTCAGACTGAACTGTCCCTCCCCCGGTTGGAGACGTGCAGGTGCTTTGGATCTTGATCACAATTCACTTAAGATCATTCATTTTAAAATCATGCTTTTAACTATATCAAATATGTTAGCACCCTGTCACATTTGTTTCAAAGCAAAAGTCTCAGGTGAGTCGACTCAAAGCGACAATTGATGCATTAAAAGAAGACATGGCTTTTATCATGCCGAAATAATTGCAAAACATGAAGGGAAACAGTGATTTATCCATCAGCTGAGTGTAAATCTTTGTACAAAAAAAATAATTGCCAATGAAGAGTGTACAAATTGTGCATGTAATATAGCGATTCAAACTCAATTGAAACTGAATATAATGAAGCGCAATCTTGGCAACCACTTTAAAGATTTTCCTCTTCGTCATCTGCAACACTTTCTTTAATCTGCAACTTCAAACGGCCTCCTTTAAACTCGACTTGTTGACATTCATGGCTCCTACTCTTTGTGAATTGAACCTTTTTTTTTTTTCTTTCAACATTTATGTGGTAATATCTCTATTGATTTTTCCCAAAAAGTGAAAAGAGAAAAAGGCCACCCAGCTCTCTTGCAAAACTTTCTCAGTCTCCAACCACCCACAGCCTCCAGCAAGATCTCTGGATGATAGCTTTACATTTGTAAGTAAACACAGCTCAGACTTAATTAGGTCATCCAGTGCTTTTTGAATAATTCAGATGATAAACAAAACGAAACACGAAGCCAAGTCCACACAAATTAATATTTCAGAGTCTTTGGGCTAGTTTATTATAAAAACAATATCGGTTTCGTGGAACTTTTTACAATTTTCTAGTGAACTGCAATGCTTTCATTAGAAGAGGCTCCATTCAAGCACAAGTACAGTTCAAAACACATCACGGTTGTACAGGATGTATCTTTGTGTCTATGACATCTATGTATTGCCAACTGGAGTTAAAATGCTAAACTCAACATGTAATTTATTTAGGGTACTTTTTCAGAAATGTAGCTTCCATCCCCGCTTTAGACTGTGGAAGGACAAAATTAATAAAGGTAGAAAAGCCATCCATGCACAAGGAGAGCATGCATACACTGTCTGTATTCAAACCCACGACCATTTCGATCTGAGCTGAGAGCACTAAACACCATCACTGAGCATCGTCTTCCACTTTCATTCATGCAGTTTACACTTCTCTTTAGAAATCAGAGCTTTTCCAATGAGACCCACAAAGAGACAAAGGACAGCATCAGACACAAAACAATTCGAATGATGAAAGGAGACAAGAATTGACATTGATGACAAACAAAATGACTACAAATAGATACGGAATTATACAAGATGCCAAAAAGCACATTGACTGACTGAATTCAAAGACAAGTAAATGTGATGAAATTTGTTTTACACTATGTAATAGTTTGGGGAAAACATTTGGGTTTGTAGAGACAGCCTCTCGTCAATAATAGTGTGTGTTTCACAGCTACTATGATCAGAAAATGAGTACTTCTATACTTGAATATCATCTATCATCATCAATCAAGTTGAAGAATGTGGGCATTGTAATCATTGTGAGATGAGGCTGGATGAACATGGTTCATTGGTGCCAGTTACGAATTATGCAGGAAGTGCTTGCGCAAGGTGCTTTTCTGCTAATATGTAGCCCCTTTTTGTGTTTAGAGGGTATAGATCTGAAAGACTGCTTGGCTAAAGATTGTCCATAGCACCTTTAAGAAAAAAGTACAATAAAAATATAGGCAAAACACACTAATGGGTACTGATGGTGCAATAAGAGATCCAAATCAATAACAGTTCACATTTTGGCAGTGATCCAATATTCAGCCACACCACTTGGCTCAAATTGTTCTGACAACCACACAGAAACGAGTGTAACTTGAAGGCTCGGGTCATATCCAATAAACAAAGCTTTGGCTCGCCTACAGCTGGACACTCCTCCCCATCTACTTTGACAGATACCGGCAGTGAGCTGGCTTAAGAGGCGACCGAGGCTTTTAAATGCAAAAGTAATTAATGCAAGAGAGTTAATGATTATTGTAGGAATGCTGGCATTTATTAAAGCCACACATAAACCCATTCAGACACGTACTCTCACGTCTCCACCATTAGAGAGGAGCAACAGAAACTTCAAAAGGATTTCACTCTCGGAATGAATTGTGAGTCTTGTATTTGGTCTGAGGGGAGTTGTATGACATACTCTGTGACAACTATTAGCATTTAAGGTGGCAACCACACGGATCACCACTGTTGAACACTGGAAACGGATGAGCTCCCTGCATGTTAATGGATGCTCAGCGGAGGATAAATAATTAAATACGGCATTACATAATGAATGAACTTCCTTCAAATAAGCATTGTTGCGCCGAGGTGGATTGAAGAAGGATAAGAGGCAGAACGGTCCGGGGAGACTTTGACAGTACATAGGAGGGAGGCCTCGTGGGATCCATGCGGCCAAGTGTGCCCAGGGCCTCGCACTGTAGGCAGAAGATCAGAGAAGCAGCCTCTCACATGGAGGGGGGGGACTGGCACGACGAGGAGGAGGGGGAGGGAAACGTGTGGAGGAGAGGGGAGGCAGAGGAGGGAAGTGTGCTGGGATGCAGAAATGTTTGGCAGCGATCCCTCTTCCCCGTGGCACGTTGGTTTTTCATTCACCGAGTTTCTTACCTTGATTATCGCTTCAGGAAATTAGCATGGGATGTGTGTTTTCCCTCAGGGAAGAAGAAGCTCCTCAGAGACAAACAGCCTGGAATTTGAACTATGGGTGTACAGCGACTCATGGTGAAATAGGAAGAAAAACATGCTCCCACCACACGTGTAACCCTATTGTCTCTGCATATGTATTTTCTAGAACTTCAATATCTCTCTAATGCAATTACGATACACAGTACAGTACTTCAGTACATTCAATAGGACATTTTCATTTCATTCTGCTGTACTGCTCGTGCAGTTAATTCACAGCTGTTTTTATTTATATATGCATGCAATATAATACATTTGATGGATTGCTGTAAATGAAATCTCCAAAATGATTACTAAAAGTAAAAATAAATGAGCGACCTTATTGAATCAACAACAGGAACAAAGTATATTAAATGAATCTGTAAATTTATAGCACCAAGCTATAAATCTTTTTTGAACACAACTTTGAACCTTTATCATATGACTGGTTAATGTAGGAACAAAAGCTGATTAAAAGGCATTTTCATGCACTATTATCACTGCGTCTGATCTCTTCTTAAATCTGAGGAGCATTTATGGATTAATGTTTGGCCAAATGCTAAAAGGTAATTCTCTGTAATTGTATGTTATTAAAACCAATCAGATAAATAGAGGAATTATTAAAATATAAATTCCATACGAATAAAGTCATAGCTTAAAACAAGACACATGCATATGTGCACCTTTGCATGATTTTCTATCAGCCAGGGTTGACCGCCTTTTTATTCACTATTCCCTCTACTGAGGTTGGTACCACTTGCTTTTTCTTCTCTTATCAAACTAGACACCAGAGCAAGTCACAAAACAACTGATCACAATTTCTATCCAATCTTGAGATGTCATAACCATTGTTTTTTCTCCTGGCTGATTATTTTCAGTTTTTTTTGTTTCACTAATATCTCCTTCTAGGATGTGTTTGGGTGGGTTTTCCCTCTGAGTGTGGACACTTTTGGAGGGAGCACATAATATTGTAAATTCAGAGTGAAACCAAGAGAAGAGATGCGTTTGTGCACTGCCTGGTAGGATATTTTAAAAAAACCAACCCCAAAACAATGTAGCTGGTGAGCCGCTTGGCATCATAGGTGTGAGCAAAGCAGTTCTCTATTACTGTCGTGCATTGTTTTGGTTCCCATAAAGCACGCAGGTGGAATATAAAGTGACGACCGTGTAAGTCATGAGACTCTACACAGAGGATGCTGTTGACTGCACATCAGGAGAATAACTGAGGAAATCAGGTCGTGTTGATCGTCAAAGGAGCTTATACGGAGGCATGACGCCAGTTTGTCAGGTTTGTTTGTTCGCCTGTTTTCACTGAACTTGTTTCTTTTTGCCAGCCTTTTTTTAATGTTCTTGCTACTTGAAAACAAGCTGTCCCTACAGATTCTGCACTGATTTCTAATATTCAAATCTTGCATCAACATAAATTTTTTTTTCTTCTTCTGCAGACCGCGGAATGACTTAATGGACTTCAGATTTGTTTTATGTGCCCTTTTAATGTGCAATTTCCTGCTGATGCTGCAGCTTTCTGAGAAAGACCTCCCAAAGAGATGGGCTAATGCTTAAACCACTACCAAAGGACCACAGATGGACTCACTCTTTCTCTTTCTGTCTTGTTTTGTAGTATCAAACAGAAATCCCTGTGTCATCTATGAGTTTTTCACCATTTTTTTTTTTTAGAGAGCCTTTTTTTGGAGCCTATAATTGCTTCTTTGGCAGGCTCGACATTTTGACTAGATTCCCAGGCTAAAAATGTATTTTTATAATCAGGTGAAATATTAGGTTGGAATGAAGTCAAATCAATCAATAAATGCATCTTTTAAGCATCACAGTCTTGATTCTGCAGCCAGAAGGAAGCATTTGAAGTGCACGCCTGTGGTTAACTTTCTGGAAGTCCTTTTTTAGCTGTCAGTAATGTCCAACGAGCTGCATTGATGCTTCTTTTTACAGAAAAAAAGCAGAATGAGTCGTTTGTTTCTCCATGGTCTAATTATTGGGCCAGAGTTTAGCAGTGCATGAGTTTCTAATGAGAGGCAAACTTGTAAATTGTTTCGTGGAGCTCTGCTGCTGCAGACCTGAAGAGGTCTGAGCAGCACTTGAGAATTAAAGTGGAGAATTATTTGAACGAGTCCTCCAGAAAAGTGAAACTACCGAAGCCATTTAAAGAACAGCTCATGCTGATTGTTTGGAATCTAATTTCCTCCGTAGGGCATGTCAGAGTTCTGCTCTAAAAGCACTTTTCTAATGCACAATAATTACTTTTAATACACTTTCTTCACCCCTTTCCAGGTGTGGTGAAGAGTTTGTTCCATCAAACCCTCACATTTTGATTCAGCGTGTTGTGCGTCATTTAGATTGACCTCTGCTCACCACCATAACCTCCACGTTCACACATAACACCATGTCAGATACACATTTATGAAGCCGAATGCATTGGAGGACCTGCTTTGGAAACTAGAATTTGTATGCATTGTTATCCTCATTTTGTTTTACATATAGAAGCATTTGATAAATAGCTTTGTGGTCTTGTCTCTTAAATGAGTTGCCTGGATCTCCACAGCTTTTTGAAGTCACAACCATATTCTAAACTGCTCATATCCGTCATCGAGATGACTCGCCGTTGAGTCTTTTGTATGGAAGAAACTAGAAATTCCCTTCCGAGCCAGCAAGCTACACGTTCCCTTGTCAAACATGAAATATTAGTCCTCCAAAGCTGTACTGCGCTACAATAAGTTATTTTGGAAAAGAGCTGGCTAATAGGAGAATAGACTCCACTTAAAGACAAAAACAGACGGTTCTTGGCAGAGTTACTTAAGGAAGCTCTGCAGAGGAGAAGAAACACTACATTAAGGTGTTTTTGGCACATTTCTAGTCAAGAACAAGCAGTATTTAATTTTTTTTAATTTGACAAATTATTGTGTTACACTGTGGATCGATGGTTCCACTCCAATATTAGTTTTTTTTTCTTTTTATCCCAACATTGGAAGGAGCTTTTGATCAATAAAATGTGAAAATAGCATAACATTTATAAGGTTTTCATTTGGCGAGCTGTTTCTCTTGAAATCACCTTTAAATGCTTGACTTAGATAAAATGGTTGCACTGATTTATCCATTCAATATCAACATTTCTTTACATTGACTGTTTTCTGTCCTCGCCTCCGTGCAATGTTATGGAGGCTTCATGTTTTTATGAAGTTGAACCCCTTCCCCCTAAAAAATGAATGGCACAAAACAAGCAGTAGAACAGTCGAAGTATTTAGTGATGAGCCTTTTTAAAACTTTCTCTTTCACTTGATGTTGCCGACATCTGTTTTGTAATTACAATTGTTCTATCAGGCGACTTGAGAGAAGTCAGAACTCAGCGAATATCTATGATATCCGTTTAATTTATATGTGATTCTGGCGTTAGATTTATCTTTAAATTTAATGATAAGTTGTATGTAGAAGTATAGGTTATACGATTTCTATTAAGTTGACTATGAATTGAAACAGGTTTGATTTTATGTTTCATCTTCATACGGTTTGTTTATATTGAATAAATAAAAATTAAAACAACAACTTTCACTTTCAAATGGTTCTTTTTGAATAGCTTGCAATCATTGTACACGCTTTTGTATAATGTATAATTTTTTATATATTTTATTTGTCTGAATTATGTTTGCATTGCAATCAGTTCTGAAAAGATAAGTGGATGAAATGACTCTTTATTGCAGAGGAGCAGGATGCGATGGTGTGAGTCAGAGTCGTGCTGCTGCTCCTCCACTTTTCAATGAGTTCACGTAGTTCAAGCAGTTACCTGATTACTATAACTGGTGACCAAATGGGAGCTGAAACCTCCAGATGACCCAGGGGAGATATTATGAGAGCAGTTAAGGAGAAAATGAATATTGGTCTCCTACGTTTTCCACATGTGACCCCATGTTAAGAAGAGGCCAATTATTGACGAGAACTCTTATTATTTTCTTGCACGTCCAAAACATTTTGGAGCACTTGAATAAGACTGACCTCATGAAATTAGGGTGACTTTCAACCACACACACACACACACACACACACACACACACACACACACACACACACACACACACACACACACACACACACACACACACACACACACACACACACACACACACGCACAACATTTTTTTAAATCTTTAAGTTTTAGATGAGTAATAATAATGGAAACTTTTTACATTTTGTCACAAAACTTTGGATATGAACTTCATATGGAGAGTGACGGCGAGGGGAGCCCTGCAGCGCTGATGCTCGGGGGACCGCGGAGAATCAGCCTGACATGCCTGCGAGCTGCACTGTGGGAAAATCAAATGATATTGTTCTGCACTTCTCCTCCGCCTCATTGGGAAAACAGTGAGGAGTTTGTCTGCGTTCCTTGAGCTGTGCCCAGCGCCCGCTGCGACGCATCGACTGGTTCCTACCACGACTTGTACAACAGACATAATAACAAGCGGCGTGATTGGCACTTTGCCTCTCAGTCTGAGTGATGAGCCGTGCGTCCGTGTGACTGTACAGCCTCGCAAGTTGAGAATCAATAGAATAAATATAAAACTCTTCCTCCGATTAAATGTTGTTTGTTTTGCGTCTGCTTTCAAGGCTCACAGAGAAGCTGGATGCCGTTAGAGTGCCACTGATCCTTTGATAACATGTCAGCCCCAAAATATGTCTCCCGGTGGGTTGACAAGGATTTCAGCATAGCGGGGATCGAAGTGAATTATTGACTAAGATATAATTCAGAATGAGGCGGTGATTATGTTGAGTGAATGTTTAATGTTGCTGCTGTGAGGTGGTGATCAAATGGAAACTTCACTTTGGATGAATTATTGATCAGAAAAAAGATGGTTTGCAAGGAAAAAAGAGGAGAGCCTTTGCGATTATAGAGGTTAATGTGATCTTTTACAATGTAAAACGAGGCGAACAGAGCCACGGTCACTCACTTGCAAACTACAAAACAGCAGATGCCTTATTTTGAGGAATTAATCGCAGCTGTAGTCTTGAAAGAGAAAGATCCGCACAGATTACTCCTGTCCCCAGGTAACAGCACAGCCTGCAAAACACCAATCAGATATACCTGTCAGATAAGAGCCGGCGAGGCCTCGGAGATCATCCAGCAGCTATTTGTACGTCTGTCAGGGAGCTAAACATTCATTCTTTAAACAGTTGTAATACAGCAGTACCAAGGAAGTTTTGAAATTAAAGCTGACAGTCAGCATTCTGAGAACTTTGTGCAAGGCCCCGATTACTCAACATTCCCAAGTGATAACAGAAAACTTTCTTCGTCGGTTGGATGTCAGTTTACATGATCAAAGTGCTCAGAGCCACTGAAAACACAAAAATGGCTCTGAACCTGGAGCTTTTTCGAAAACACTCCAACACAACGTTTTGGCAACATTGCTACTGCCATGGTAAATAGCTATTGTGCACTTGCAGAAGTAGTTGCATATGATATTCTCCTGGGACTTGGTAGTTTTCTTGTTGGCGGTCACCATAATAACAATCCAACTTCTTCGTCTGTCCATACAAATGTCTGTATACCCGCCATTGTTGATGTTCATAGCATATTGTCTGCATGCATTTGTGTGTGGCTTCATTACAAAAACAAACAACAACACACACCAGTGGCCCCATGTGAAACACTACAACATTTTCACTATTTCCACGTAAACAGACATTGTTTTCAACATGCTGCCGTGTAACTGCATAATTTTTCTGAAACGAAAACACAAAAACAATGTGTTTTCACTTGAAACGTTCTATAAACGGGGCCTATGTCTTAAGGGTTATCTATTTGCAGGAATGTATCATTTGACTGTTTCCATGATTGTAAACAAATCTGATTATATGATTGAAAGCATTTTACAGTTAGTCTGTAAAGAAATGTATGTCTTTAAGATGGCCTGTGAAATATCGCAATATGTTTCTGATACTTTTTGAATGGCAAAATATATGAAACAGTTTTAAAATGAAAAAGCCTGTATTGAACTTGACACAGTGGATTGTCACACATTTTAACTTGAATATTGGTTAATAGTATTTTGTGCTGAATACTCTTTATGATTTCATTGTAAAACATAAGGAATACCACAGTCTTAAAGTAGGACCCTATTATTATAGCATTAGTCATATAATTGTATGTGATGTAAGTGGGTTTATCGTTAAAATACGTTTTTAAAACCCTATAAATCTCTGCATAAAGAAATTTATGTACACTGAACCTTAAAGTGCGAAAATGGGATATATTTTTCAAAACAATTTCATACAATTTCAGTAGTTTTTCCTGTATTTTTTGATGCTCCAGCTACTGATGAGTGCCTGAATATCAGTGTATGTCAATGTCTTTAATTATTAATCATCTTTCTTGAGATGAGGCATGGCTATGTATCAATATCGAGTAATTAGCTCATGAATGCTCTTTTATGTCAGCGGTCTTGGCTGATATGCTGTGGGACCTGGACACACAATACGCAGTATCCCCTGTTTATTAAAGATGAACTCACAGAGAGGCAGTGCGACTGAAGATCCCATTAAGCTGTGCGGATATTGCATTTACGGGATCAACAGTGGGTAAAGGAACAAATAAGCGAGGGGGTGGGTGGGGGGGGGGGGTTGGAGGCAATCCTGCCTGTACTTTTTATGTGTTTGTTAATGAGAATGTTTCTCGGGGTGGTCAAAAGGGGGCCAAGGTGTGAGCCACTGTGTGCCATGATATCCAGCAGATGCCTCAGCAATGACAGCTGGTGAAGCAAATGGTCCAGAGTGCAAACATTCAAGGTAATTATGGAGTAATTATCCAGCATTGCTGCCATATGGAAACCAACCGAGTGTCATACATCTTATTTTCATCTGAAAGTGACTTATTCAGGATGGCATCTTCACAGACCATTTCATGTAGTCGTGATCACCGAGAAACCGTACCATTGCAGCAGATCTGTTTTGGTGTAAAATCACCCGGAAAATTAGTAAAAAAAAAAAAAAAAAAGAAGTTGACTTGTGTGTTGGTGGCAATCTAATCTCAGCCCTGTGCTTCACACCCAAATAGATGAGTCACTTATGCTAAACAGACTGCTCCCAGATGGACAAATTATTCATGTGAGCCTTAAGTTTTGTCGCAGTGGGAGGATGCAGGATGTATGGCCGCGCAGAAGACAGCAGGTTTCGCAGGGCTCTGTGAGGCGTTGCAGCGAGAAGAAACAGAAAACCTGAAATTCTTTTTTTCTGTGTTATGCTAACAAATACAGCCAGAGTTATTTTTGACACCTCAATCACAACCCACACAGAAAAAGAGCAGGGTGGAATTAATAAGCCATTCCTCTCATAAACTTTTTGTAATTCCGCTGCCTGACTGACCTCCTCTAATCTCCTCCAGGCTCTTGTCTCATGTTTACCAATGAATGTTTTCACATCAAAAGTGGACATAATGAACACACCACATCAGTGCGGTGATTCATTTTTCACACTTCGAGCAACAAAACCTCCTGTGAGAACAGCTGTAGAAGGGACTCCTATCATTGATCTTTGCAAGGCGTAGCTCGAGCTCCCAGCTTGCTGAGTTTTTGATGTTTCGGTGCTCTCTCCACGCTGCTGAAACCCTCCCCATCGCCCAGCGGGGCTGAGGAATCACCTGCCCCACTGAAACCAACACATAATCGCTTATCTACATTTGTCATGCTGTTCCCACTACCTTCACAGCTATTTGTCTTTAGATCCTCTTGGTTATCAGCCCTTTGACGACCCTTCTTGTTCACGCTTGCACAAACACACAAACGCAGCGACAAAAGCGTTGCCGCCACTGTGCTGGCACACGTGTGGTAACGTTTACCTCTGATGACACAAACATGTGAGTAATCATCGGGTTGTTTAAAACGAAAAACTTTGTATTGGAATACATGTTTCCTGAAACATTAGCGCTGAGGTTGTACTTAAAAATAACTGGACCTTACTCAGTGGTATGGCATGAGCATCTGTGGCTTGAGTTCGAGTTTTTCTGTGTTGATTTTTTACATGTTGGAGTTTACAATCCAAAAACATGCATTTGAGATGAATTGAGGTATTTAAAATGCCTGTAGCTGCATGTGAATGGGAACGTGTGTGCTGTCTGTCTCTCTCTGTGTCCCTTTGTTGTGTTGCATTTAGTGCAGCAGGCAGCAAATATGTCACATCTATTGTTAACATGTCTTAGTTTAAGGTTTTGTCTTTTTCTCTTGAAGACCAGCGGGCAGCAACACAACAACTCCACTTATCAAAATGAAGTGGAAAGGTGTCTGATGACTCAACATATTTTTGGAAGTCAAGAACAATCTGAAGGACTCCTGCCTTATTAGACAAAGATTGTGGGTTTGAGTCCAGGCTGGGCTTTTCTGTGAAGAGTTTGAATGTGGGTAGGTTGATTTTTGTCCCGGTATTGCCCATAATCCTGGACAATCATCTAAGATTAGCTCCAATAGCAATAGATGGATGGATGGATGGATGGATGGATGGATGGATGGATGGATGGATGGATGGATGGATGTCAGCACAGTTCAAGAATTAGGATTCATGAAGAGTTTTTAAGTCCATGGAATGAATAACTTCTGTGAAAGTTTTTGCATTAATAAACATTCTACTGTAGTTCAACATCAACACAAAGCGTGTAATCACATTTATTATCTGTCAAAAACACACTGAATAAGTGTGGGAGCTAAACTGGCCTGCCATCAGTGCAGGCCTGACATTCACTGAACACATTTTCAACATTTCAAACAACTCAGCAGAGAGGAAACTCTGTACTGTCAAGCCGATGAAGTCCTATATAAGAATAAGAAATCATTTTACTTTCACAGCATTCCAACTTTTCTGGCAGTGGTGCTGAATAAGTTTGCCAAAAACCTTATTGCGAGATTGCCTCTTTTCAACAGTTGCAGCTCAAAAAAAAGTATGAAAAAAATTCAATTCTGGCAACACAACAATTTGTTACTCACAAATGTAAGGCAACATGTGCAGATAAACTGAATACAAACTCCCGAAAACATCTTTCAGTGGCTATGATACAGAGTTTTACCCTCCCGAGCACAAACAACTTATCATTTATTATTTATTCTTCATGAAAACACACAGTTTGAATTTGCTTAAGAGAGAGAAATATTTACAGCGTGGTGTATATATTTGTCAAAATGTGTTCCTCATTGGCCCACACAATAAATGTCAGAGTGGTTTGCGAAATCAGCAGCCGGCACTGAGCTGATCTAAATAGAAAAAAAATGTGTAGAATGACAATTGCAGCAACCATTCACAGCTGTCTGTTTCCCTGCAAAGCTTTGATACGTGGTGTCGTGCATCTGACTTATGAAACAAACAAAAAAAAGAAAAAAAGAAAAGAAAGCTGCACTCTGTGTTCTCTGCAGCTTTTTTTCTTGGCATTCATCACAAGTAACGCTGGAAGACGCCGGCCTAGATTGATAACTGTTCATAAAGCGTGGAGCCCAAAACAGGCGCATAACTCGCTCAGTGAGGAAGCCCCAGGAGGCCCCTATCTGATGAGTGAAAGAAAGGGGACAAGCAGAGCAAGAGTGAGTGCAGATCATGCTGGAGATACTGCAGAGTTATTGATGTGCGGCAATAAAGCAACAGGAGGCCTGTTAGGACGAGCCTGTCTCCATCTCCTCCAGACTGATCAGTCATAACTCCACTCATAGCCAATTAACAGGGGGCTTGGCGCATCCCAGTCAGTGGCCACAATCACATTTTGTCACCGATGTCAGGAAGAAATTGCACGCTGTAATAACTTTGATTAAAACAAAAAAAAATTCCTACATTAATAGAAAGCGAGGCATGGGACTCGGATGTGAATTTTTAGCAATGTCGTCGTCCCTCCGGGCAGAGGCTTCTCATTTAATATGGAAACATAGCAGTGAGATGCTTGATCTTAAATTGTTAATAATTAAGTAATTAATTCCCATGCTAGTCCACTTTGCTGTCGTAATTAGATATTGCATGAAAAGTCAAGGAGGGGAATCACTCAAAATGCACGATAGCTACCAGCAGGGTGAGTGATCAATTACAAGCTTATTGGGAGTGTGAATTAGTTGCAAATGGATCTGGTTGTGCTGTGTGACAGATAGGAAAGTGAAGCTGAAGATGAAAAACTACGAGAAGTGCTGACTTTGCCTCCGAGGAACAAAATGGCTGTTTTGATCTCATTCCCATGATACAGTACAGTAACACCAACATAGCAACCTACTTTTTCAGATGTGCAGGTAAGTCAGCTGTCAGTTACGGCTCCATAAGAAAAATATGTCGAGAAGCAAACCTTTCTATTTGTGAAGACAAAAATGATCTATGATTACTCATACGTTGATACCTGCAGGAGGTGGATCAGTGTAGAAACGCATACAGGATGCGTTTCTAGCTAAAGTAGATCTCGTGCAGGATTTTCCAGATTTATTTGTTTCAGGATGTGTGATGATGGCCACTTGAACATGAACAGAGGTGGTGAAGCAGGCTGAGTAACATCTTTGACTGCTACCAGCGTTCAGGGTGAAGCCCATTGTTCCCAATATGTGTCTTCAAGGTTAACTAATCATAGAATGGGTTAAATACAGAAGAATAATTTCCTCCAAAATTAAGCTAAATTTAAAAAAAAGAATGATTTGTACTATCAGGTTAAATTTCCCTGCTGACGTCTCTGCTTGTTGTAAAAATAGACCTGTAGTTCAAGACAGGTATTACTCAAGACCATGTTGATACTAGTACAATGTTCAAAAACCCTCTTTATGAAAATGTTTCAACATTTTTGCTTCAGAGATGTTTCTTGTTTCTATGAAAACATTCTTTATCTCCATGTCAATGGCAAAAACACTAAAAACGATACTTAGTATATCAGGTCAAGAGTTGGCGCTGCTTGATGTTTTTGTAGTAAAAACACATGCATATGTGCAGAGCACAATACATTATAAACATTTATATGTCCCATATTAACAGCAGGTCCAACAGCATTGTATTCAAAGTTATTGCCCCGAATTCATCCTTGGTCCTCAATGTCAGCCAGTCTAAAAGTCCCTCTCGTGAGTCGAACATTTCACGTGACAACACTTAATCTGTTAAAAAGAAAGGGGTGTATTGAAACTGCAGCCGCTGACACACTGACAATCATGTAGTTATTAGTAATGATGTGTGCCGGCCCACAGTGGGGGCACTGTTGCTTGTTTTTGGAATGAAACCACACAGACTTGTGTGCTGAAATCAATACGCTATAAACATAGACAACATGAAGAGAACCCGTGTCAGTCTCTGCAGGAAGTAATCGCGACCATGAAAGAATCTTTCCACTTTGGGAGCCAGTATAAAAACTTTGCAGATGGAATGTATCTGCACACCGGTATTGTGTAAACCAACCCTCCAAAAGTGATGAAAGTTGACACTTGTATCCGTTGTTGTGTAAACAGGGCCTGTATCTTAAAATGTTAATGAGCCGTGTCTTTCCACTACTACCTATTGTCTGTTTTCCGCTTGTAATTTTAAAGGGTAGAGCTCATCTGCCTGTAAGAGGGTCAAATGAGTATCCACTACCAGAAGTAGTGGTTATTTCCCGGCATTATATCATGAAGGGAGAATCTCTGATTTGCCTGTATGAGCACACATTCGTTAAAAGAAAAAGGAAAAGCAAGTGAGCAAGATGACGGACTTTCTTTAGTTCTGGGGCCTCATACACAGGCTATGGGGACACATATTACTGTTAGAAAACCATTATGAAGCGCATTTTTCATAATATGGGACTTTTAACAATGGCGGCTGCATGGTGGTGCAAATTTCTACCTTGGGAGTTATTCTCAAACGGTTGTGTTCTCAGTGACTCCAAATGCCATTGTCGTGTAAGCGGACACCCAAAACACAATGAAAGTTTTGTGTTTTCACTTGTAAATGTTGAACAATTATAAGAATTGTCAAACTGTAAACAGGTCCTAAATCTTATATTTGCCATACCTGTCAGTTCACCAGCTGTCAGGGTTTGATTGTTTTTCTTCCGTTATTGTTTTGGTATTCTCTCAGTTTGTCTCCGCACGTCCTGTCTGGTCTCCTCTGCTCCAATCGTCTGATTGCCTTCATCTGTCTCTTGTTAGTTACTCTCTCAGTGTCTCTTTATATCAGCAGCCTCCTCACTTTGTTCAGTGCTGGATTGTCTCATCCTCATGTAGTTTTCTTTGTGTTTTTCGACCTTCGTAGCCTGCGACCTTCGCCTGCTGATCCTTTTCCCATTTCGATTGCCTTTTGTAAACCGACCTTGCGTGAATGAAAGACCTCTGAACTTCGTATCTCCTCTCAGTCTGCATGTGCGAGTCCATCTTTGTACTTAATACCAGCTTCTCATTCCCTTCTGGATCAAAGTTTGGTTGATTGGATGAAACCGTTGTCTGTGATTGCCATTGTATTCAGTGGATATTTTTCAAAGCAGCCATCTTGTACTGTTTGCTTCAGATGCCAATGTGAAATCTTAATTTCAGGAGGGAGTGTGATTACTGTCTTGAGGGCAGTCCTGGCCTACTTGAGGGAGATTGGCTGACATAGAGGGGTCAGTTAACGTAAGTGACATGGACCCGGCAGGCTACATAAAAGCTGGCCCACTTGTTTGCATGTTGGCATCTTTTTCTTTGTGACTTCAAACTGCTCACACAGATAAAACACATGCACTGAAGTACAAAGCAAACGGACCCATAAATATAGTATGTATTTCAGTATACATACACACATACATATGTATGTAGATACAGAAATGAAAACTGAATAATCCCTATAAAGATGTGCGACTGTATTTTCTTTGGTTAATTTCATGTGTGAAACCCCTTGTTGTCACCGTGAGCAGGCTTGGTATAACATGCTAGAAAACAATCGCTCTTTAAAACATCATTTCCTTTTTATTGAACAGACCAAGTTTGTCACTGTTTGTACACCTGTTTGCATCAGCCTCCGCTTGTCCATTTACCTTCAAATATTCCGATTTTTCATCTACGTTTCTGTCTGCTGTTTGCTGAATGTGCTCATAAGCACGTTTGATATTTACATGGTTGGCAGTTTCTGTGTACGCTGGAAATATTGCAGTTCGCCTCTTTGTAAGTGACGTTAGAGCAATTTGAGCAGTGGTTGTTGTAAATACTATAAACAATGTGAAACAAAGTGTACCAGAATGCTAAAAGCTGAGCTCTATTGCCAATCATACAAATGTACAGCTGGACTCTATACTCACTTCTCTGGTTGATGCTACTTTCAGTTGTTGTTTGGTTTCGTTTTGATATACCGGTAGATTTTCTCAACTTACTAAAATAGCAAGTTTGGTTTTTAAACAAATACATTCATGGACAGTTACTTTCTATTTTTCTGCTCAGATCCAACAATGCAAATGCTCACAGGAATTGATTGCAAAAACAGCTTGTATTTGCAACCTATTTGATTCTGACTGATAGAACAAAAAGAAAAAAAAGAAAACTAATTACCACTTTGATGAAAAAGTTGATAAACACCGACTTCTTCCTTATCAGTTGGCAAGTGTCTGTGTTTTAAATTAATGTGGATCACAAGTTAAATTACCCGGATGGGAATTAATGAAATCCTTCTTGGGGTAAAGACAGGAGTCAATGAATCAGTCTTTCTGGTCCTGGATTTCCAGCCTTCCAGGCAGGGAAGGACACACAAGGACATCTTGACTTTTTTTTTTTTTTGCTGTGGGGCTGTTCAATTTCCTGAATGCAGTGATACAGGTGAGACAGTGCTCCTGGTGAGAATGGAGAAATAACTCACAGTCACTCTCTCAGCTGCTTCCCTATTTCACCGCTTGTTATAGCAGAAAATGTTTGGATCGTGAATTCCATTTATTCCAAAAATATGAAACATCAAAAGAGCTGTTTTCCTCCTCACATCTGAATGTGGTTGGCACTGCGACTCGTGCCTTTGTCTGATTACCCACTTTGCAAAGTGTCTCATGAAGTCTGAACTGAAATTCATCCTTGGATTGCTTTGCACTCTCTGAAAAAGGATTATTTTTTTAAATCAGAATTTTTAGGATCAACCATTACAACTGCTGGTTGTAATGGTTTTAATTACAACCTTTTTAAAAACAAATTTGGCTGGTCAGTAGTTAGAAATTATGATAACTGATTTAAGCAGTTTCATATTATTGGCTGGGTTGGTAAGATGTTGCTGAGATTTGATTCAAGATAGATAGATAGATAGATAGATAGATAGATAGATAGATAGAAATAGATAGCCAGCTCTTGTTTTAACTGTAAAACTGTCCATCCAACCACCACATTAAGTTCAATATTCATTATTATTTAACTTAATTATTCATTATTCCGTCTTTATCTGATACTATTCGTGGATAAAATGTGGCCTTTATTGATCAGAATTACTAAATTAGGTCAGATGCAGTCAGGTATGTGATATGTTTTAATCCAAAAAATTATGAGGAAACGTTTTCCACGAATTCAAATTTATCAATAATGAAGTCTGAAGTGTACACAGTATGTGGCTTAAGGGTCAGAGAAGTGGGCTTGCGATTAGAAGTTGGCAGGTTGAAATCCCACTGCTGACAGGTCACCACTCGGGCTCCATGACCGTGACTCCACTGACCCCACCAGCTCCCTGAACGCCACTCTAACGTGTATAGTTACATTTAACCATTTAAACACAGATACGTATTTTGCCCACTGGAATCACAGTAGGCTTTCTTTGTGTTTCTACACTGTTCACGTTCCATTCAGTTTCTGTTTGATTGATTGATTAAAGCAAGGCCTCATCAGACACTTCTTTTACGAGGCTTAATTCAAACGAGCACTTGATGGAGATCATATGTGACATGATACAACTGCTTCACAACAAATAGCTCACTTATTCCAACCTGTAGGTAAGTAGATATTATATATAATATATATATATGCGGAATTTGCATGTTTTCCCGATACCTGTATAAGGTTTCTCTTGGTATTTTAGTCTTGTCCTGTAATAATGACAATGGCTTTGAGTGCATTTGGATTAATAATAGGTGTGAGTGTACACTTGGATTAATTAGTACATCTGTATTAACCTTGTGATTGACTAATGACATGTCCAGGTTGTAGCCTGTTGTTTGAGCAGAGTCAGCTGGGCTCTAATCACTACTCACGACTCCAGCCTCCATGAAAGAAGTATTGAAGAGAAATCAAAAGGATGTATGCATGGATGAGTTGATCGGGATGCCCTATAAACACTGCTGTACAAGATAATTAAGGAAATAAATCAGTAAGACAATAGGAAACCCTCAACTTCTACTCAGTTGACGATACTATACATTGGCAGTGACTCTGCAGCAGTGGAAGCTTCTCCACAGAATTATTGTCCAAGAGACACAATCCTGACCAAACTATATGACTCAATTTCCACGTTCAAGAACAGATTCTTTATTCACCTGAGATTTTTTACACTGTTCCATATTCAGCATATCTCTTCAGTATTTAACCTAAAACTTTGTCCTTTTAGATAATATACATTTTACATTTCAATGCTGTCAGATGATACATTGTATATTGAGGCAAATTAAAACATTTCTCATCTAATTAATCTCACATGGTCAAAAATGTAGCAGTTGCTCCTCTAAAAACGTCTTGTTTTGCCACTTATGCTGTGGTGGGAAATGGGATTTTAGTGAGGATTATCTTTCCTGCCAATGTTTTCTTGAGATGAAAAAAACAAAGTCTTATTTTTTGTGCTGCATTGGAGTCTTTGGGACAAAGTGTCAAGGGACAGATAAAAAGTAAGTTAAGTAAGAAAAATTTAATATAAAAACTGAGGATACTGAGTGCTTTACAGAATGAAGGTTTGAAACAAGAATGGGTGAAGGACGGATGTCACAACAGGCTAAAATACCCATCATAATTAAGAGTAAATGAATTAAGCATGAAAACACAATGAGCAGCCAAAAAAAAAGAAGCCTTCAGCCGCCACTTGAAACCCCCCAGAGAGTTTCCTGACCTGATTCCCAGAGGAAGACTGTTCCTCAGCCTGGGACACAGGACACAGGACACAGGACACGACAGTCCCCTCGTGTTTCAACTCAGACCTCAGAATCTCACACCTGGAAAACCAACTCACCGCTAAAAAAAGCCAGCGAAGAATGAAGTAATAATATTTTTTGCAGTGTATTTTAAGTGTATTTCTTTTTCTCTACATTTGCAAAAAATATCTGTATGTTCATACATTTTCAAAGCTGGCTTGTTACCTGTACTCACCTCTTGACCCATGACGACTTCACTTGAGAGATGCTTCTGAACATTTGCATTGCCTTTTTTCTTAAGATTTACACTTGATCAGCAGATTATTTAGACAATCTTATCCAAATAGCGTGAAGTATTGTTTTGCTTTTGTTGTTACTTTTGAAGTCACTATTCAGAGATACAGTGATCAAAATATCTGACCTGAATGGTTAAATATAAAGACTTCCTGTTTCAATAACGTCCTTCCCATTTGAAAGATTTAAGGGGATTTGCACAATCTCCAACCTAATTATCGCCTATTATTTTAACTGGAAATCCATTTAGTTGTCTGACTTAAAACTAAAGGTGAAAGTTGAATCGTGACCTATGTTGCTGCTGCAGATGCCGCTAAAGAATCCATGCTGTCAAACAATAGCCTGGTGTGCATTTGTGTGAAAAGGTTCAAGTAACGAAACATGCTATTGAAGCTAAAATTAACATTTAACTAACCGTGTGGAGATGCTCCGGGTGGTTTGCATGGTTGATTATGTAAAGTGTGCTGAGCCTGCTCAAGCAATAAAAAGCTCCACCTGGAATTATTTACTGAAGTACTTGTGCTCATGTGATGAATATGAGTATTTCTGTAAATATACTGCAGACCTGATAGACGAGGAGAAGGACTTGTTCTCGAGGGGTTGAGAGAGTTCACGTTTCACAATCAGTGAGTGGTTGGATTTAGTCAACTGAAGCACTGGTTAAAAACTTTTTCATCTTTTCGAGTAGACAATTGTGCCTTTAATTGGTTTTTAGAAAAACTTTGCTCTCAGTTGCCAGGTTTAAATTTACTGATCCAGGAACTTCCTAAAAATTTAGGCAAGGAGTTCATTAATCTTCAGAGCTAGAATCATCATCTCTGAAGCGGGTGAGTGATATTATGGATCCAGTACTAATGTTTTCCACCGTTTGTGGCAGGTTGTGATGACTTATTTGCTTCTATGGGACCGGGGTTTCAAGGTGTTACAGATATATCAGCTTTTTTACTGTGGACTTGACAGATGTGCACTCGGGTCAGAGCAGACTTTAATTTTTAGGTTCCCTCCTGGAGAAATGCCTTATGAAGATATAAATCATATTATGATACCACTATATTTTCAGCTCTTTTCAAGGTTTTCTTTTTTTAGCCTTTGTAACTGAAATGTCTTTCCAGTTCCATCCTTGCAGAACCGCTGAGAAATGTGATCACGCTCCAAAAACTGGAGCGTGACGTTTAAAAGCAGAGAAACGGCAGCACCTGGCGAAGGGATCCTCCAGTCACTGGTATTGATAAACAACGCTGTTCACTTGCCTCACCAGATGCATGGTGCTTACTCAGCGCTCTCTGTTTCTTAAAATCTTAGTTATTGTTCTTGTGGATGGTGGCTACTATTCCTTGGGATCTTGAGCTGTCAGTTAGCAGCTGACAGAGGAAGAAAAATCAGGGGGTCGATGTGACTGTGAGGGGCAAAAGAGACAGGCAGTGAGTGAGATGTGAGTGAATTATGAAAGCAGAGGTTGTGGCGTGAGGCGATGGACCGGGCTCGGTCCTTGGCTCCTCTGCTCTCTCGATGAGGCTGTGACCCGGTGATGTGTCAGGGGGGTTGGCGGAGGCGGGCTAATCACTGTAACTTTTTTCGCCGACATTTATCTGGCCTCTGTTAAACCTCCACGGTTATAAATCAGTAAATGGATTAAGGTGCTTCTTTCCTGCTAATATACTTAGTTATTTCACGATTTAATCTATAATTTTTGATTCAGTGTCATTTACATCTATTACCTGCCCACCAGTCATAACCCTCAATGCTGTGTGTGTGTGTGCAGCTCGCACACGCCTGTCATAACCACCAGCAGGACTTCTTTGACAAGGGCAGCAGCCTGTAATTTATTCTGATGATTCGCCCCTCCCTGCTCACAGCTCTGAAGGTCATCTGCTGCACCGATAAGAAAGCTGAAAGAAAAGCTTTTTTTTTTTTTTCCTCCAAAGTGATAATCAACTGCTTATTCCTTCAAATGCCATGTCCGAGAAGTGGCTGGCACCATTTTGCCGTAATACAAGCTGTCAGGTGGTTTTGTGCCGCTCGAGGGGGATTTGCTGCTGTAAGGTTTCATTCAGACGGCGTCAGGCTGAAAAGCACAATTGATTGAGGTTGTTTGTTGTAAAAGAGCACCAGAAGGAGTCATAAAAATGGATAAACAATGGCTCAGGGATGGAACTGGCATTTCGCAAAAAAGCAGACGAATTTGTTGGAATATATCTCCAATTCAGGCTGAAGTGTTTAAGCTGAACGGAGGCCATAGATTCACCGGTAGTTTAATAGCCAGTGTCTCATTTATCCTCATTCTCACAGTCTGCTTTAAGACAAGTTATGAGCTCCAGTCAGTTGTTACTCTGTGCTTTCCAAATATTTATTTATATGCTGCCTGTCTGGTGGAATGACAGCGTATTTGAAGTCTCCTCGGAAACCGTGAGGTTTTTTTTCTTTCTCTGGACGGACTTTATGGTGGTGAGGGTAGAGGGGCATCACTGAGTAAACACAGCTCTGAGGACTGGATGCTGGATTGATCGATTGCAGAAAAAGCTCAAAGCGACTTCAAAGAGGGAGTCAGATAAACCATGTGTGTTTAAAAACAATAAGGACTGTTGGATTAAGAGGGATCGATATGGTAGTAGAGATACACTGAAAAAGTACATTATCCTACACCATGTTCTTACGCCACAAACCCCTAATGGTCATAGTTACTGTTTTGTCTCATTTCTATTTATTTTCTTCTACAATTTTCAGTATGTCTTGTTATTGTCTGTTTGCCTCCTGGTTCACCGGGTTTCCTTTTGATTATCTCATGTATCAATTATTTACCTAATTTATAAGATGATACAGAGCAATGTGGTTTTCTTGGACTTAGATATGACAGTAAGTTAGACTGCACACTGTCGCCGTGGCAACTGCTATGCTGTACGTCAACATGCAAGAATAGCATCATCCTGTTTGTCTACATGATGCCTTTGGGAGACAAAGGAATGGGGCTGACCGTAGGCTGGTGTTCAAGTAGCATTAATGTACAAAGCTAGGTACATTTATTTATGGAACGCCGTTCAGACACCAGGCAATTCAGAGTGCTGTACAAAGAATTAGAGGTCAATGCAAGATATGAATGCAATACATCAACTGAATACATGTGAAAAAGAATCAAACACGTGATAAACGAGAAGACAGACAGAATGTTCAATTGACACATATTACTGACTAAAACAGTACGATATATTTCATACTTAGAAAGAAAAGTAGTTTAATCTCCATGTGAATTCAAGAATTTATTATAATCCAGTAAATTGACATTAGTACTGGTGTTATATTAGGTGATAAGAGACGGGCAGCAGTGGACGTCTTCCAATCTCGAGGTTGCAGGTTCAACTGCCTGTGTTTATACACAATGGCAGGTTTTCATTTCTTTCGTTGCTCCCTTCACATGACTGTCTCAAAACTTTTTAAAGTTTAAGAAGGTAAAAGTTGAAAACTCAGTTTGTAGCTGCTGGTGGAATTAAGCAGAAACACAGTACAATGATTTCAGCAAGACAGCCGTCAGCACTCTGCAAAGCAAGTCACACAAGGTTCATAAAAACTCCTAATAAACATACAGTCTTGAATAAACACAAGCTCAAGGCTGCAGGGAGGCAGAACCAAATGCAAAATGGAAATAGTCAATGGATGATTCAAAAGTAAAAATCTAAGTGAAATAATTAAGAGTCGCACAATTTATCTCACCTGCGGAGACAGGTACCAAAATACATATTGAGAATGGAAAAACACAGATAGCTGTTGAAAATGCAGATTCACAGAAACACGACTGAATGAGTTACGTTATCAGGTTGGCTCAGTGAAATGAGCCTGTAAATGTGTATTAGTAGGACCCGAATGTTGGCGATACCCTGTGCATGTTAATGAGTTGTCATCATGTCGGCCATCTGTGTCAGACATAAAGAGCATGATCTACTGTGTGTCCATCACAGAGAACACTGGAAACATGATGGGAATTGGCCTTGGACAAGAATCTGCTCCTCCACCTGAACAACAGCCAAAATGTGTTCCATAAATATTGTTACTGAGCTTTGCAGCCAATATAGAATCATATATCAACCCCCTGCATTGTTATGTTGCACTGGAGGGAAAAAAAGGACAATATAACATATGGGAATTGCCACAATTGAAGGTGCAACAGGCTTCAGCACTTTTGCTTGCCTGGTTTAATTATTGCGAGCTCCATTTTATTATTTTGCCTGCATCTTGATAAGCACCCGTGGGAGGCAGGTCACACGCTGATTACCACTTGTGTTTGCTGTCATTAGGGCTCTCATGCAGCTTCCACGTGCAGCGTTAAATGCTAGAAAAAGGCTATCACGATTAATTCATAACTTGTCTGCGACTATCTCCGCCTACTGGACGAATTTCCACTCAATTACCACCAACATCTTTGCCCTAAATAATCCTGATATTAATTTGAAGGCCAAACCAGGAAAGAAATGCTCCATTTGACATCTGCAGTTTTTCTACTCGAATCAATATGTGTTGGCCTACAGCACTGTCTGCGGCCTGGGGAGACATTTCAATTGTAATGAACAAGAAACTGATGACATTGTTCTAAACTGTGCCAAATGATGACTTCTCCTATTATTTTTAAAGAATAACTTTCTGAGTAATTCATTTTTTTTTTAAATATTGCTGGTTATGGCTCTCACAAATTCTTGTAGCATTATTTTTAAGTGTATTCAAATGACATTTACCATTACTTAAAAAGCCGCCACCAACTATCATACCATGATATGAAATGAAGGCAGATACCGAACAATGGCGCAGTTGATAACGTTAACTTATTCAACCCTTTGTGTGGCCATGTTTGGTGGTATTGTGTCTCTTCCAAACTATCAGTTGTAAATGCACGATAGTTAAAAAAACCCACATAATTAATGATAAACTTTGGGATGTGTGCTGCTTTTGGTGCACTTGTAAAATGTGTAAAAAATACGCTTCACATTTTTAGTGATAACGTTGATGTATTTTGGCACTTGAATAAGCAAAGCATGTATTTTTTTGTGTATGTAAGCCTGACCGAGAAGTTTAATTAAAAAAGAAAAAAATATATCATGTTTAAACATTTTTTTTTAATAAAAATAGTACAAGAAACTGTATGTGGATTTTCAAACAAACACTCATGGCATCTAGCAAGTCATATTTAGACTACTTACAGCCAATAATACATAAAATAGTCAGGTGATGGTGCTTAACAAGGTGTAGTATTTATTTGATTTTTACAGTGTAGAAATGTTTTTGATGGTAGAAATGCTCAAGTGGAGTTTAATACTTTTTAAAACATGTCAAATGCAAAAACCTTTGAGATTATGATGTTGCGATCAAAGGAACTATGACTGATTTAATTAACCATTCACACTTTTACTGTACAGTGGCCTTGTGTGCTGAGATTTTCACAGCTTTGTTTTTCAAACAAGCATATGCTGCTGGCAGGATCAACCAGGTAGCCTTTTCAAGTGTCTGAATGATTTTTATATAAAGGGTTAAGTGACTGAAAAGATAAATCTGTCTTTCTTTTTGGCTGAAATAACTGTTGGCTCGCCATCAAATGCTGTTGCTCGTGAGAGCTTAGCAGCAAAATACAACGCACTCCGCAGCCTTCTCTTGCACCCTGGGCTCCAATCTCTTCACTTTGCTATCTGTAATTTTCTCTGAGGCTTTCAGCAGAGATGGCCTGAGACTGTTTATGATTGGCACCATTCCACGTTGGAGGAGATGTTCTGTATCTCAAGGAAATACGAGCAGCAGAGGTGTTGTGACTTTCTGATGTGTTTTTTTTTCCTCTCTCTTTCTCAAACTTGTGAGGAAAATCAAGGCCTCATATCACTGATGGTCAAAACTGTAACTAAACAAAGACACAACTGTGCCTTGAAGGATGTGTTTCAGATTGGTCCTAAGTGAGTCGGCTGGGCTTTTTGATGATACGACATGTCATAAATGTCAAAAGTTAAAATGTGTATAGCAGAGCTTTCCAAAACGTTTTCTCCCAATGTTGACATGTGGGTCAGGCCGTGCTATTGCTGACAACTGCGTTGCAGGGCAGTTTTGTGGAGCCCACTACTTCGCACGCACTAAATCAAATCTAATTGGAGCTGCTGGATTCCCAACCAGTCCCAAGTCTCAGTGTGTCGGCTTCACCGTCTTCACTTGCCAGAGCACAGCCAGCTCCTTATGTGCTCTAAGCGCTGTCATTACAACACAGTCAATAGAGTGAACAGCCTGTTCTCGGCTGTGTGGAACGAACCCAGAGCATACTGATCAGTGTTGGTGGCGAAAAGCACAGCTGTAAATTTGTTGTAGGTTCAAATAGAAGAGGATTGGGTCTTTAAGGGTTTAAAATCCTTACTGATTCAAGTTGTGCTGTTTGAAAAAGAAAGCTCTCAGCAGTATTGGCTGCTCACGCGTGTGCGCAGCCCATCAGTAATTGCACACCCCCCCCCTCCATAGACAGCATCAATGTGAAACAGTAATTGTCTATCAAAACTTCTGTGAAGGTCACAGAGTTCTAGATAGCAGTTAACAAGTCCCAAGAAGCCCTCCGTTTGGAGAAAAAGTCCCTGGACTCTATGAAATTATTGATTTGAGGGATGAAAACCAGACAAAATGACCGCAGTACAAAGACATATCTACTCCATGATCCACTCCACGTCTCATTTAACAGAATCTCATACCAGACCTTATGACTCCTGATGTGATATCCACTCCAGTTTTCTTCATGTTAAGGCACCACCTCCTCCTACAAATCCTCACAAATCATTGATTCATCATTCTATCTTTCCCCCCCCCTGAGTAAAGGTGAGGTGGCAGTGGCAATGTGGAGAGCAATAAACAGAAAAAGAGAGAAAAACAATTTATCTACCAGGTTCTGGGTGGACTGCGGGGTCTATTCCCAGTTGGCAGTGCCTGGTACACCACGAATGGAAGGTGACCAGGGGGCATCGTGATCAGATGCCCGAACCACCTCGAGCAGCTACTCTTCTTGTGGAGAAATAACTCCACTTTGAGTCTCTCCCACACGGTTGAGTTGCTCACTTTATCACAGAGAATGAGGCCTGCTATTGAAGCAACTCATCCACACAATTTCGTTTACTTGTATTTACAATCTTTAGTAGTAGTTGTAGTTGTGGAAGGAGACCAACTGGTAAACAGAAGGCTTTACATTACCCCTCAGTTCCCTCTTCCCGAGTACAGTCCAACACAGTGACTGGGTTACTGCAGCCACTTCATGAACCCATGCTGATGTCTCTATCCTTCCTTGCATCACTGTTGAGTAAATGCCCAATTATGCTTGCTTTATTCACGTAAATTGGTATGTGCGATTCAAATTCCGTATAAAGTTAACAAGGTTGTTCAGCAATACAGCCAGTAGAAGATGTCAAAATTTGTGTCCCTAGTAGTATTTGAAATTTGGTTTACAGATTTCATTTACAGCTTCTTTACTGTGATATCTAGACGAGGTCGTGTCATAGATATGCTTACACACATTTGCAGTCTTTCCTCAAATGGAGCTTTGTATTTGTTGCTCTTTGTTCCTGTTTGCTACACATTTGTAAGCTGGGATATGCATCAAATTGCAAATTTATTGACTGCTGTTTGCATATTTAGCATTAATCCCAGGAAAGGCCAGTCACATAGTTTCTAATCAACAAATAAAGATGTAAGCAGTACCCAAAACACTAAACAGAAACATACTAATTGTCCCTAAACTTATCAAACCATGATTGTGCTGTCCACAACCCTTTGCACACCTCCGCTAATATGGACGACACAATGGAGGAAGCTCGCTTGTAGCTTGCCACTTCAGTCACCCAAAGATATAATCTGCAGCGTCACTGCCAGTCTTTGAGCCAAATGGCTCATTATGTCTGGAAAATAAACACTATCAAAAAGTTTTAATGTTGTTTCACCATCTATCCTTCTATTCCTGTGGTGTTAGGGTGGTAAACTTCCAAGGATGAAGAGACTGCACACACGCAACACACTGCCCTATGCGTACTTAGACACAGTAGTATACTGAGGCCTGAAGTCCCACAAACAGTTAAGGTCGTCTGCCTTGCGTAGGTTTTCTCTCCCCACTTGGAAGGCAGACACTATTTACACGAGGGAGCATCAGGCTGCACACATCTCACAAAATAAAGAATGGATGAATTATTACCTTTCAGAGGGTGTCAACAAAAATGTATAAGAGTGGTAAAAGTGGAATTTATGGTGGAGCTGCTGTATTAGATTACTTTAGATTGGACAGGTGTTACTAATAAAATGCTCAGTGAGGGCGGTGATTGTTTGCTTGTTTGGCACCTGTTCTGCCCCCAATATTGTTTTTGCACATTCCTAATGAGACAGATGCAGCGTTGGATGTAAGAGTCATACAATATTCAAAAGCTTACCGTGTGTTTTACACAAAAGCAGTAGTTAATATCATTTAGAAGTTGTACTGGCATATTGTTTGTTTGCAGCAAATATTGAAACAGATGTAAGCAAATGCCAAGGGAGATTCTGCCAACGAGGTAATCTAATAAACAATTAGGTTGCATTTTAAAAATACTAGGGATTCATTTAGGTTTGTATTCAATTAGCAGTGAATGTGCAGTTAGCTGAAATATAGAGCATCTGTGGACATACTGTGCAAACTGTTAAGGCTAGTTCAATAATAAAAAGGATCAAAGTGATTAAGGGTAATTGGACCAACCTTCTTGAATAATTAAAGTTTTATCATGTACTTAAAATGTGTTAAATAACTCAGAAGAGATAAAACAACACAAACAAGTACCGGTACAACAAATGTAGGTCATTCATTTGAATCAATGTCATATTGTCCTTCTGTCTATTTTTATACTGTGTTTTAAGACTTGCTTAGTTCACAAGGATCCCACAGCAATGATTGATGCTGTTCGAGACATTTTTCCATCATTGTATGAGGATAAGCACTAAAGTCTCTCCGCCCAGAGAAAGAGAGCCTGCTAGGCAGCTTTCATTTTCATGATGAAGCAGACCAAGTTTCATCCATATAATCCAGCACTCTGTTATATATTTGCTGCCGATATTGGCAACCGGTATATTAGTTTCATAAAGTTCATGGTAGGTTTGGCTCGGAGGTGGACTCAAGATGCCAGATACTGCCATTGGTGGAACAGAAGCTAATCTTTATTCCCAAAAAGCAAAATAACCAAAGTCGACACACGGAAACACAAACATAATAACCCAGAAACACAGATGGACCAATGACCAGAACAAACATGAGACGCTCAATATATACCCCGTTGTCACCAGGTAAAACACATCAGGGCAGGAAACAGCAACCAGACAAAACAACATGAGAAACAAAATGTAAACCAAAACATAAAATAATCCCTTTACTAATTTCATCAGGAAGCTCAGTCCCGCTTCTCCATCTACCCAAACTTTAGGTCCTCACCGAAACCCTTTATGTATATGAAATCCATATAAGTACTCTGACCCTATTCCTGCTTTCCATGCTTGCAAAATAAGGACATTTGATTTCCTTATTGGATTTTTGGAGTACTGATTATTGTGTTGCCAACACTGTAAGAAACCCACAGTAGCATTCACACTCTTGGCAGCAATGAACAAGTAACTCACAGTGAAACAATAATAAAAGTTTATAAGTATACATGTGGCATCATTTTCATTATTTCTGCCAGTACCATTCTTTATCGTGATTATTTACAGGAGGGTAGTGTTTAATGTAACCTCCGACAGGAGTTTGAACTTTACAGTGATCTTTATTGTGAATATCAACAGTAATGCAATGTTCATAATGATATTTTTTACAGTTCTATAATCTGTACTGGGACTTTCCTTTCCCCTTTTTTGACCTATTTTACAGTGATATACTCAAAGAAACACAATAAAATACAAGTTATTAAAATCACATTTCAACCAATGGTGTAGATATGAGGGAGCTAGAAAAAAAAAAGTCTTTCAACAGCAATTATAGTTGTACTCTTTCAGTTTGAATAGCATAAGAGCTGGAACAATAATGGGGAAAAAAATAATAGTGAGAACATAATAGTGGAACTGAACATCTCTGTTTCACCACGGCAAAACTTAATCTTTAATTATAACATCTGAATTTACTGCTTCCTTCAAAGTTCAAAATCAAGAATAGAGAGTGAAAGAAATCAAATAAATGAAATTAAAGAATAAAGCAGTTGTAATCATTTGCAAAAGTATATTTCGAACCTTAAAGGGAGAAAATATGATTTCAAAGTTAGTGCAGTATATTGGAGCTGAACTTCCTTGTCAGCCCATAAATACACATAGGTCATACTATTTCAAATATGTACTTTGAGGACACATCTGAGAGTTGTGAAGACAAAAAAAAAAAAAAAAACCTGAACATATGAGGACACACAATATGAAGTGTGCTTCTTTAAGTTGGAGGACAGCCTTGTCTTTAGTGTGATAATGAAGATATTGACCAACTGGTAATGAAGCAAGCAAACAACTGGCAGAACAGATGAAACAGATGTGCTCAGCATTTACATGCTAATTTATGTATATATATATATAAGAATGTGAATACGTTGCTGGAAGCTGAAAGCTCTTCAATATTCATCACACCTCTTTTGGATATTTTCATTTCTCCCTGCATTAATAAACAAACAATAACAACCTCTGTGCTAGTTTGAGGTTCAGGAAACTGATGAGTACAAAGCATAACAGCATCAAACCAGCATTGGGTTTGAAGGTGCACACAGAGGAGGTGGAGACAGTCTGGGATAACCAGGGGATCATCATTCATTTAGACCTATTTTCTTAGTGATCTCCACACTCAGACTCCATTTTTGGGATCACACTGTCAGCTGTGCTCCACTTCCCTAGGAAGAAAGCAAGAAAAAAAAAAAAGTTGACTATCGCTCATGCTCCAGTCAAAGTTTATCCTTGTGTCTCAAGATCGAGAAAAATTCAAGCATACTTGAAAAATGGAGGTTCTTCATAAGACTCGTGTTTGTTAAATATGAAGTTTAGAGCAAGGAGCCAGTTACACAAATACCAGAAACAGGCCAGACAGCTACAACAACAAAGTCCAGTGCTAAAACAATCCAAGCTTCTTATCTATGACCTCTTAATTAAAACACTACAAAACTCTTATGTAATATGCACAACTATTTTCCGACTGTAATCCTCACCACCACTGGCAAACTGTAGATTTAACCCATTTAAAGATATTAAAAAGACAAGCTAAAATGTGCTAATTAGTGAGAATTAGAAGGTGCTGGTGGGCAGAAACATTACAAGCTCCAACGACACTGGAAAGTGTCCAATTAAAATGATAAAAAAGAGGCTTTCCTTTTCAAGAGGGAAGTAAAATGGCGGTTACATGAAAACTTATAGAGTGCGAGCAGATTTGAGGTTTCAGTTTGGGTGTGATAAGAACTTTAGAGCACATAAAGAGGCTTGTGTTACAAAGGGAGCTTAAGATTGGCTGATGTTACCACTGATACTGTATAAGAATGATCAACTTTCTTCAGGTACATCTCCCAGTTTCTGTGCCTCATCGGCATAAAATCTGTAAATCTGCAACAAGCAGAAAAAAACTTAAAACAAAGACAGGAGCAAATGTCACCTGAAAACCACATTGAAAAATGACTGATGACTCTTGAAGCAAACGGAGCACTTTGAGTGCCACTGCTAATACCTGTATAGTTATTGCGGGGTGAGAACAAAGCAGCAGGGTCACTGGGACCTTGATCGTGGCAGAAACAAAGTCCAAAGCAAAATGACAACAACCCCAGAAAGAGAAAAGGTGGAATAGAAAATCTATCATCAAAGTGTAGTGGCAAATACAAATTGTTCCAAAGCAGAAAAAGACCACACGGCTGAGAGAGTGTCAAATCCCACCGACTAAGCAAGGAGCATGTTCTTGAGTGCAGACATGTCTGATTATTTGTATGGAAGACAATGTGCAAATATAATTCCCAGCCAGTGGCTTGTGGGTTTTCGTCCATGTTTGGAGAGCAATGCTCTCACATTGTGACAGGTTGCAGGGTTGGTTTGTCTCTCCCGAGGTTGATACGCTCTGTCGTGCACCTGATCATTTAAATCCTCGGCTGCAGCTGCTGAAAGTAAACAAATATAAATGAATTATTACCTTGCAACAAATCGTGAGGGTTGAACATGGCGGAAAATAACTAAACGGTATTAAAAGTGGCCTGAAAGTTTACTCTGTGGCTGGAAAACAAGGTCACACATGAGTGGGAGAGGATTAAAGAACGTGTGAAAGTTGCTTGTGACTCAGTTTGAATAATTTCCACTGCACTTTCTAACACCATGCTCAGTTCCATCTGTGAATTGAGTTGCTATAGTAATTATAACAAGACTTTGACAATAAGATTTGCATGTATAAAAAAAACATGTGGAAGCTGATCTATGAATGGGACGCATGCAAAATAACACACACTGACGATTTAGTGAGTTTCCTTCATGCATAGGGAATATGGGGCTTGTCTACACTACCGGGAGGACTTTGTACTCATTGTTCTATGTGCAATGTGACTTACAATGACTATAGATATTTGCATTGTTGTATTTGCATCTGCTTTTTGACTAAAACCTTTTCAAGTTTTTGAAAAGAAGGGGGAAATTGGCTCAGCCTTTAGTAGAGATGCTGCTGTCTCATTACATTTTTTGGGTGCCAAATTCCAGTATTTTCTTTAACGCTACAAGATGTTTGATAACTTTCTACCTGGCACATCCAACTCCATAGTATAACATTTAAATGTGTACTTGCGTTCGCTCAATGCTCCTTCCAATCACTCCATAGTGAACTCGAGCGAATGAAACAATCGGATTTTTCTCTTGTGAAGAGAATCAAATGCACACAAAACCCTCATTTTCATACTGCTGTTTGATACTCATTTTCATACTGCATACCCCCCCCCCCCCATCATCTTCATCAGTGATTGCTGAATGTGAAACCAGAGGTTAATTATCCACACTTTGCCCAGTGAGCAGAGTGTCACGATTCTGTGGCCCCATGCACTGGAATTTGCTCAGGAAGGTAGGGATTCATGCTCAGGGATTATAGGCTAAACCAGCACTGCTTCAAAATATGCAAATCTATCTCATGCCTAACACGGGGGCTCTGAGTCAAGTATGGCTGTACATTATGGTAACAGTCCTATGTTTCTCCTTCAGCTTGCTCCAACACAGTTTGGTTTTCAAATACACTCAGCATACCATTTGCAGCCTTCGGAGTTAGAGGGGTTTTAAATAAATCTGAAATCTACTAATATAAAAATAAATAAATAAAACATGACCACTGAATTTCCCTTGTGTCATTGAATGTGTGTGATCCTCTTGCTGCTACACTGAACACACCATGTCAGCATAATCTTTGAGGGTGTAACCGTCATCAATTCATCCCAGAAGGCACATTTCTGTTCATGTTGCAGTGTGTTCAGGTCTCAAAAGATCCACTGAGTTAGTTACAGGAAAAATCATGAGCTGCATTAAACTGGCAATGAGGAGAGCTTGCCATTTCTGCTTCCACCCACGGAGCCGAAGAAGTGAGTGGACATCACTTGCAGCAAGCTTGAGCTGATTTGGCAGTTAGAAATGTATCTAAATTGTTTAGTTGGATGAGCTGCCTCTTTTCTCTCCAAACAATTATGTAAGTGAGGAATCACGATAAAATAACAGAATAATCCTTTGTTGAATAGGAGGACACAAGCTACAAAGTTTTTTTTTTAATCTTAAAAACAAAATAAGATCTTTCTTGGTATGACTGACAGGGCTTTTTATTTCCCAACTATTAGCCACTACCACAACCAGCAGGCATCCCGGCCTCACACAGTGCAGCTGCAGCTATGATGAGTGCCCAGCAGTGTTTTCATGCAGTACAGTAGATTTAATGAGCAGGTTGAAATGTGGAAGTTATGCACACTGTGAAGTCTGAGTGTGAGCTGAGAGCAATGTTTACGTACTAAAGAAGCTCTGTTTGAGTTGGAGGAGTTTGTCTCTGGTGTACGAATTGAAAAAAATTCACAAATGAGGAGTTTGATGCAAAGTTGTAGTAAAAGACAGGTCTGTAAAAATCAAGTCAAGCAGGAAACATAATTTCTCGAAAGAGAAAATAAAAAAAAAAAGAAGAGGAGAAAATTCAGGGCACACATTGGTGTAGCTGTTAGCATTCTTGTCTCATAGGGCCAAGCTGGGCATGGCAGGATTTCTGTGTATAGTTTGCCGACGAAAAACCTGCTTTTTAGCCTAGTCTGTGAAGCTCGATTGTCTGTAAGTGTGATTATGAGTGAGTGTGGTGTCTCTTTCTCTGTGTTTGCTCTGTGATGAACTGGTGACCCATCCAGGGTGAACTCTGCCTTACGTCACAGTCGGCTCGTATCCACAACCCCGAGTTGGATGAAGCCATAAAGAAGACGGAGGGAATGATAATGCTCCATTATGGGTCAATCTTCATTGCCTGTGGCCCTTTCCCCATATAAAATCCTTAGCATAATTTTAAAATTCAAAAACCTGTACAAATATTTACCCATGTGGTCCAGATGTTTGACACAGTAGAATTGGCCAGTGAGCTGTTTGGTAATTGCTGTTGTCAGTGTGAACAACAACAAAAAAAAAAAGCAGGCCATTTTAGCTGCGGTACTTTTGCAGCCCATCTGTCGCTGACTGGAATGGCTTCAGCCACAACTGGCCATTCCCACAATAAGGTGACACTCAGGCCTTACCTGCTCCTGCTGACAGACCATGACAGTGGCCATTATCAGCTCCCCAAGCTCTGTCTGAATAGCCGGTCCAGGTTATTATCTGGTGGAGTAGTTGCCTTTTGGCTGGAAGGAAAAAAACGGGGGAATTGCAGACAACAGAGAAGCTGCTGAGGAAAGACACACGGTTTTACACTTTCAATAGATTCGTAGCCAAGGGAGAAATTGCTGCAGTCGGAGCTACATGAGGCATGCAAGTAGACTCATTTCCCCAAGAGTACTTACGGATTTACCTTCTTTGCAGGGAAATGGCTTAAAGATGGGACATTTAGGAAACTCTCACAGGATAATTTAAAGTTTTCCAGCTGATGGATGTTGAGTTCTGTGCACTGCACATGCCAAAGGAAGAAGATAAATACAGAAATATTATACCAATAATTCAAGTTATGATAGTTTAATTTGACATGTGACTGGAAACCTCACCTATACACACTTTTACCAAATTAGCAGGATGCTATTTGCTGGTGGCGACGTGGTGTGTTGGGTATAGTGAATACGTTTCTGCACCTGTAAGATTTACGATGCATTACCTTATTTATGTATGACATTAAAACATTTATGACTTTTATGACATGATTTTTTTCTTCAATGTTAGTAATAGCCGGTTCAATAGTCGGTTTAATTCGACTTAGGATTACAGGCACGCCAATAAGTTCTTGTCTAGTACAATCCTTCATTGCAGGGCGCTCTTAGTATTCTCAAGCTTTATCTATAGATGTAGTCTACCCAGCTGTTCAGGAGCCTCATCATAGTTACAACCAGGGGAGAATCCTAATCTGGTGCTCAAAGTACCGTGACTGGCTCTTCTTAGAGTGGAGGTGTAGAACATGGTTGAACTCCTCAGTCTATCATTGTGTCAGAAAGTGTGGGATCATTACCCTGCAAGGAAATCTAGTTTCAGCAGCTTGTATCTGTGATCTTGTTCCCTTGGCAATTACTCTGAGTTTATGACATATATATGATCGCAGGGTTGTGGGCTTGGTACACATTGATGACTGTCTTCTGGCCCAACTTTGCTCTCCACAATGACAGTCAAGTTACTCGGACTCTTCGCATCGGAGTAAAAGTCTATAAAAGAATCACGGAGAGGAGCTTTTTCAGTGTTGAGGCACCTGTTCTTTGAAAACAGTTGTCAAAACTTCACACATGCGTGATTTAATAACACAGCTTCCCATCAAGCAGCCGGAGACCAAATAGCCAGCAGTATTGGTACCAGCATCCTGTAATACCACACCGCCTCAAACAGCCCATCTCGGGGAAGATGATCACAAAACACAAGTAGACTGCACTGGCAAACAGCCATAACACCTCGGTGGTCTTCAAAAGATTAAAAAGTTAAGCAAATGATACATGACCAAACGGAATTTGCATAACAACAAGTGATAAAATGTTGCTTTGTTATGGAAAATTTTCCCTCTAAAGTGCACTATGAATCATGATTGCATCTTGTTTTTCCTCTAATCCTCTAATGAATGGGTTACTTAATTTCTCTAAGGTTAAACAGATTTGTTTTAAGGTTTTAGTTTTTGCTGGTGAAAGTCTCTTTGATATATTCTGAAAAAGCCATCATATATTTTCCCCCTTTGGCCACAAAAACAGAAAAGTATTTCAGTTCGAACTTATAGTACAGAGACAGGAAATGAGCCAAACATTGTACTTCTGTACATTTTCCATGGCATCTTACCGGAGGCTACTTTTATCACTTTCCTATTAACCTCTGAGGAAGTGTGGACCGGATCACAGATAAGGCTGCTTTATCAACTACTTTTATCTGTCTGAAGGACTTTTGACAGAAACACCACAGAATCTTAAGTACAATTTTTAAAATGGTTTTCATTCACTATCCGGACTGCTCCAACTGTGAAGTTGAGCTAATTGTACCACTTCCTGTTTTATCTGGGTAACACTGCATAGAAATGTCGTTGCATTTGTGTTTGATGGGTTCCATGGTTCCATCCATCCATCTTCCTGAAACACATGTTTTTGGACTGTGGCAAGACACAGGAATGAGGGGGAAAAAAAGAAGCAAAACCCTTATGCATATCGTGCTATTGTTGATTGAAAAATGGGAAATTAAAGTGCTTGCTTTTGTAAGTTACAGCAGAAATCATTATTCACAACCTGCCTCTATTCCATGTTTGCTTGTGACCACAACAATCTTAAGTGACTCATTTTCCCCGATTGCTGATAACATCAATTCAAAACCAAAATAGTGTGACAAGCAATGATTTTGAGGGCTTTATATTACAGGTGCCTAAATTGCTTCTGCCTGTGGCTATTTCCCAGTAATGAGTATAAATGAATTGAAAAATGTAGATAGAGCTGAACCGCCAGTGGAGAAATTGATTCCACAGTCGCTGACATCTCCATGTTAAAAACAGGGACAGAGTGAAGGAGGCTGGGACTGTGGGGACGATGAGGGGAGGGTGCCCGTTCCGCCCGGCATGACCCCTCTGGTGCTGTGAATGGATGCTTTTTGGTTTACAAAATTACTGTTTTCCCTCGGCTTTACAGCTATATGACCACATGACTTCAGGTAGAATTTGATTTGTTTTCCCCACTTGGGTGAAGCTCGTCTTTGCAATATGCCATTCTTGCATTAAAATTGTCAATATACACATAGATTATAACAGAGTGACACCTTGATGAATCACCCTTTACTTACACATATTGCTGATGTTCTACCATTTTCATCTAATTACTTATGCATGGCTTGGACATAGGCAGTAAATTGTTTCCATATTTCTCAAGTGCAGATTGGAACCAGTGGGCAGCTATGAACAAGAATCTATAGTGTGTTAATCAAAATAAGTAAGGTTTGCTTTTTTGCTCCTACTCTGGTTGCAACTGCTGCAATCTCCCCACAAGTTAGGGCCAAATTGGACGTACTCCCATGAACTACTTACCTCTACATTTATTGTCAGTGAACAGAGTCAATTTTCACCCCCATCTGTGGAGACTTGTCTGGCCTTAATCTGACTCTGCATTTATAGTCTTGTGAGAGTGGAGGATTAATTTTGGCAGGCCACTCACATAAATGCTGCATAATTATTGCCATTCAAATACTTCATTTCTCACTTCAAAGAGGGGGGTAACCAGTGGCTTAACCAGACAGTCTGGTCTCTCAGACACCAAAGGAGGAAATATTTTAATGAAACAAGAGTGATTAGTGATAGACGTACCATTAATATTAAAATCAGCAGTGGTTGTCAGAGCAGTTTTTATTGGAAAACAGCACCGGAGTTTTATGTTCCTCCTCATTGCAGTTTATATTCATGGTCCCAACAAATCCGTGTTTGAAATATAACACTTCTGTAACCACTTTCACTGCATGTTTAATACTTAGCTTTATGGAAACAGAATGGGGGCAAAGGCCACATATTTAACGAGCAACTCGTCCCTAAAATGATGTGGCCCCGAGAGCTATGCAGGTGAATGATTGATAACATTGTGAATTCACTTTGCTGTCATCGCTCCATGCAACAGGTCACAAAAGTTCAGATGAGGTGAAAGAGTCCACAGAAACCACACTGAAAGGAAACCATTCCTCGCTGCTGAACACTTTTTTTTGTATTATTTTTTTTTACTGATTCTCTTACTTTGAAGATGAAATGCTTATGCAGATTCGGACGTTAAAATGTAGTTGATTCCAGTGATCAGTTTCTCCCTCAGTTAGTCCTGTTTTGATAATGTGCACATACTGTAGCTGAAGCGTTGTTGCCATGAATCAACTGAGCTGCTCCTCTAATGAATGACTGGCTGGGTTTAGCCTTGGGACAGCAGCTCTACAATCACAAAATAAATATTGTATTAAGACAATCTATTTAACAACAACATGTTGATCATTGATACTGCTGTGCAATTAGATCCTAGGGTTGTAGCCTAATGCTAGTGTGATAGTTATCATAATGCTGTCAGAAAGACACTTCTGACATCAAGAAGGACTTTCTCTGCAGCAACTTCTTTTAATAACAGCTACAATTTCAATTCAATTTATTTACGTAGTTCCAATAACAACATTAGCATCTCCTGAAACTTCTAAATAGAAAAATCCAACAATTCCACATGAGCAAGCACTGGCTTCAATGTAAATGAAGAAACCTCTGCAGTACCAGGCTCAGAGGTGATGGCTTTCTGCTATTCCACTCAAACTTTAGTAGTTGGATCTGCATCCCAATTGCAATTAGTTACTTTGCTTCATATTGACAAAAGTAGGGGCTGGATATTACATGCACAGACTTAGAGAAGCTGCTCATCTACCAGATTATGCAAAACACTAGGAGTTCATGCAAATAGGTCCTATACAACATCCATTGTGGTCTACAATGTCTGAAAATGTTATTGTTGCCTCATATTGCATCTGTAAAACATTTTTTTAAATGCAGCCTTCAGTAGAGATATTATTGGGTCTTATTGGACCTTACTGTAAGATTTCTGCAACAGATCCTTGAGCAGGGGTGTCATGTTTCCATGTCTCTCTGCTTTAACACAGCTGATTGCAGTGAGCAGTTCATTATCAGGCTTTCTGATGAACTCAGGTGTGTTGAAGAAGGGGATGCCAAAAATAAGCACATATGAAAAAAGACCCCCCCCCCCCCCCCCTAAAAAAAAATAAAACCTCAAGTGAAAGGATGGATCAAAGTCTATGGAACTAAAAAAATACATACAGTATCTAGCAATGTTCATTCTTGAGCACTGCAGACATTGACATTGTTGGACACAGAGTCTCTCCAGAGGCTGAGCGGGAGGACGGCAGTATTTGATGAAGAGACCCTCTAGGTTTCATGTGGCAGGCCACTATAGCGTCGGATGAAGCTTGGATGAAGGCAGATCCCCTTGGACCACCACAGATCCTGGCAGTGAAGCTGATGGAGGCAGGTCCCCTTGGACCCCCTCAGGAACAGATGGAGACAAATCCCACACGTCCCAACCCCCCCCCCACCTCCAAAAAAAGTCACTGCAACTGAAACAAAAGTGGGAGAAATAGAGAACAAAAAGTATATTCCAAACTGTGTCTTGTGTAGAGTAGAGCAGTCCAAGAACTCGCAGCTGACAACAATCAGGGATCGAGGGAACTGCATGCAGCACAGAGGAAGACATGAGGGCAAGGTCAGACAATCACCTGGAACAGGAGGAGAGTTAGAGGGGAATCACAACCCAACACAACATGAAACATTCTTGTTATAAATGTATTTGCTCGCTATGTATAACTCTCAGAAATAATCTTGTAAATGTTATTAAACACCCAACTCAGTACATCTTGGATTATATGTTCCACAGAATAGACACAAAAATCTAATAAATGAAAACCAAAAAAGGAGCAAACAATACAGAGGCAAAGAAGATGATCACACAAACAGAAAATAGCTGCAGAGTCACATAGAAAGATTAATTAAATGCACACATGCCCGCACACATGCACAAAGGCACAGATTGCCATCAGGATGATGAACAATAGTGTGAGATTCATTTGCATGTCTGTGGACGAGGGTCCAACGGATATAGTGATATTACATTGTCCTTAACTGGCCTGAATTTAAATCCATGCCCACCTTCGAGCAAACTTACATAATAGCACATTTCTGTTTTGTGATAATGGGGGACATGTCCTATCTGTTGATACAGTTTCAACGCAAATCTCTTTGAGCTCTGGCACTGGACCCCATTATGTAAATATGATATCCTGATTGTGGGCCATGGCTAGCAATCTGATAAAAGTAGCACATAATTTCCTCTGATCATAGTGAAGAGGACTCCCACTCACAGCTGATGTTAATTTGGGGAGGTGAACGGATGTGAGCCCATTGAACTGCCCCAGAGCTGGATAAGACGAAGTGAAGACGTGGTGAGACAGACACAGAGCACCGACATGGCAGCTGAAGAAAATCTGTTTTCTTGTCTTAAGAAATAAGCATGAATGTGAAACGTGAATACCTATCATGTTTAATCATGTGAAATAAAACATTATTACATTAAATGCAGCAGTTCTAATGTCGTTGCCTTCCTGATCCAACACTTAAAGAATTAACAGATGGCGAAGCACTTAGAGCCACTCAGAATTTCTGTGATTTAGATACACATAATGCACATTTCCACTTGGCAAGAGGAGTCCTTCAGAGCAGAGGTGAACCCATTATGGATCCTGCACAACAAGGAGAGACCCTTCAAGTTTTTGACTCAAAATTGTAAGTAAATTTATCACTTCTCATGAGGAAGGTACTGTTCATGTGACACGCCTGCCAAAGTAATGAAAAAAAGGGGCTATAAAAGGAAGACATCTCAACACTTCATATAAAATAAGTTCTGTAGCAGCAGATGTGAAGCCGAGGCATGTGGTTTATAGGTTTTTTACTTCTCATGTTGTCAATTACTTTTAATCTAAATCAGGGGTGTTCACTGTTTGAAAGAATGAGCCCCCTTTGAACGGCACCTTGCGACCCTCATGCCACACTTCGTTTTCTCAGGTCAAGTAGTAAAATTAACTTGAACAGTGTACATCCAAATATCATGTCGTACCTCAGATATTATCAGCAGGCTTATCGTTTGGCCTGCTATTTGCACTACAGAGGTTGTCACTGTCTTGCATTAAAGCGTATTTTATTATCTTAATTAGTGTTAATTGAATATAATTTGGAATTAGATAATCACAGGGTTGCTGTAGATGTTGCATGAGCAAACAGACTCAAGATAAAAGGGAATATATATGTACTTAACACCTTTAACAGTTCATGTTAACAGAACATTTCTCTCTTTTTCAAAATGAATATGTATCTACGTTAAAGTGTTAGTTTCTTCTTCATACAAATACAAACTAACTTGTTGACATTGTCTGAGAGGAAACATGTCACTCAGGGGCCCTTCGCTACTGGAGTTCCAACTGGACCAAGATGGTGGCTCTTTTAGTACTAAAACAGTTCAGTAAAAAGTATTCCTCAAAACATTTGATGTGTGATTTGCTGAATCGGTCCTTGTTTTGGTTCCACTACAGCCAATTTAGACAGTTTTTGGAAAAATTTCACAATGCGTCGGATCTCTGCTCCCCACACCTCATTTGCATAATATTCATTCTTCATTCGTCACTGCAGTTAGGTTCATTGCATTAAAGTCTTTAATTAGATTAATCACGATGACAGATTAATCCAGCTCTAATTTGGGTTTAGCTCTATAACAGTTTCAGCTCCAAAAATGTGTGTTTGAGCAAAATGTTATTGCCAGACTTCATAATTTTTTTTGGTTTTATTATGACTTCTTCACAATAAAATTACAAAACAAAAAATCATCAAGGGAAAATGCATCCCTCTGACCCACAGATATTTCTTGCTGCCGTGTTACCCAAGAATTTCTGTGGCGCCCCCCAGGGGAGGACTGCTTCACAATTTAAAACAATGTCTGGAAGCTATTCCCATCGCCTTGCAGCAGATAAGGCATAACAACTTTAAATAAGTCTCAGCTTTCTGTAACAGCCTGTGCAGTAAACACAGCCCCTGCCCCTCTCTGTCTGAGAGCCAAAGTGATCGCAGTGACGAAGGATTTTTTTTTATGCTGACTTTCTTCCAACATCTCAGTCAGTGAACACAATATGTGAAAGCTGAGGAGTCCGGCGGCCAGACAGGGAGCCGCCGGCTGTCTGCAGCAAGGAGTGTGAGGATCTTTCTCTTCAGGCCAATTGATGCAACACAAACTACAAAGAGGAGGAAACAGTGAGAAACTGTGTTGTGTCCTGGACTCTCAGACAGTCCATCTTGTCAATGGAGTGAGACTGAAATAAGGCTCTTTTCTGAGCTGTGGGGATCAGGACAAAAAAAAAAAAGAAAGAAAGAAAGAGTATGGTTTCTGTTTTAACTGCAAGGCAGAATAGCTTGTACTTCCCTTCGGCATCATATTTGAGCATTAGAAACTTTAAAATGTAGGGCAGCCCTCCTCTGCAAACCCCCACTTTTCTGCATCTTCCAGGCTAAAATATTGCACTGATGATTGTATTTTCCTCCCTTCCTCAAACAGGTCTAAATGCCTCTTGAAAGAGTCAATAAGCAAAAACCAGAAACAAGAGCATGCCCCCTGACAGAAAACAGCTTAAATCTAAATTGTATTAGAGAGTAATTTTACTAAATCCCTTGTCAGAGACTGCACATGTAGCTTAAAAACACCTACTCAGCCTCAGCACGCCTCTCCAAATCTCGAGGTCAAACTGCTCGTTCCCTTTTGTTCCATGCATTTCTGTCTCATTTTCTCTTATCAAGCCAGCACTGAATGCCTCTGGCATGGGACAATGGCGCCTGTGATGGAACAGTCGAAATCACTGCATTGGCCCAACTTCCATCTCATTTTCTATTTATTTAAATACACGCCGGCGCTGCATTATAACCAAAGTACATGGCAGTTGTGTTTATGGGTGCCTCACATTGCCTGTGCCTTTGGGTGGCATCCCTCTTCCTCTCACAGGGCTGCGAGTTCCAACTGACCCAAATACATTGTTCTGAGTAGTGGTGGCACATTTTCACTGAAAAAAGTGATTCATGTATCACAGGCGACTCATCGCCAAATGAAAATGGTTTACTTGGGAGGCTCAAATGGGCCGACGCTCCCATTTGATGTATCCTGTTGTGAACCTGTTCCATGGGCTGGAAACACTTCAAAATGCTTCAAAACGGCTCAAAACGTATGAAATTTAGCCTTTTAAAGATAAATCAAATGCATGTTTGACATGTCACAGCTGATACCAATAGAAATGTACATGTTCCTCCAAATTTTGTTAATCATTATAACCTGACTTGCTGCTGAGATCTGCAGTCTGTAGCTACTGAGGATTTCAAATCTCATTCCCCAGCCTACTCTCCATTTTGGAGCAAACTCTCCTGTACTGTCTCTCTGCCTCACTCCCTCTCTGGAATTACACAACACACATTTCTGGTCTGGCTTTGGAAAAACTCACTGACTACTCTGTTTTGGAACCAAATCTTCCTGCCCATTGGAATTTCAAAGCACACCCAATCCCTCTCTATCGCTGTGTCTCCTCTACCATTTTGCTTCTTCTCCTTTTTAACGATGGAGGCTGGTATAGCACGAGCTCGCGAGCACATTTCCTTCTCCAGCCAGAACATGAAAGAGGAATGATTCTAGAGTGTTTTGCATGCTGACATAGGATCTCAATGTATTTCTACTGCATCCCTGCCCCAGTTAGCTCCCTTCCTGTTTGTAGTTGGCTGTCTGCTGGAGGAGCAACACTTTTTTTTTTTTTATTCAGGAAGTAAACTAGGAAAATATAAAGCAGGGATTTTGTGCTTGGCAGAGTAACTTTAAGAGATAAATATCTGCAGGTCCAGCATGATTTTAAGCATTGTGGAGTACACAAAAACAATTGTAACGTTATAGGTGCAAGGAAATGTGTCTCTGTCCAAGGTTTCAGCACATTGATCAGACCACATGGTTGAAATGTGTTATACTAAGTGTACTAAATAAGCAAGCAACATTTAATGAACCAATTTATAATTACACTTGGCTCTTCGAGAGTCAGTTGTAATTATAGAAGGAAGATGACTATTATAAGTGCTGATGTACCCAGATCTGTGATAGAGTTCGGTGGGGAAAAAAAAAATGTGACTGTGTAACTACTCAGCTTTGTAAAAGTACAGAGAATTACCTTTCCTCAGATCCTGATTAATGCCATCCTCCACAATGGGCTACACAAAACTGCCGTGATTTGGAGACACTCAGACATCCTGTTGTTGTCTGATGCCTCATCCATATCAGGCAAAATTATCTTTTTTTTTCAAAAAAAGATTCCGTCCAAACCTCACTATGAACGCGGCTCAACACGAGGCGCCAGGGCATGTAGTACACATGGCAGGCCTTTAGGGGCGCTGTGACTCACCAAACACACCAAAAACACAGTAGAAGACAGACCACACAGAAATTTAGAAGTAGACTCCTGCTCATAAACGTCTATATTCTTTTAGTTCTATAGATCTATGGCCACCACTCTTCCTGCTGCTAGCATCAGTAGCTTCTGCAGCTCGACCGGAGCTTGTAGTCCTTGATTGTTGTGGTTATTAGGTGACATTGTGGACTGCGGTGGGGGGGGTTATATCATCTTTTTTTCCACAGATGATCGTTTTTGCCGACTTTGCCGTCCACACCCTGGGGTGTTGAACTGCACGAGCCGAGGTTTTAGAAATTCCCCACTCTGGGACTCGTGTTCTAAAACACTGCCTCATGTGGATGATCGGCCAAAAATAGCTCGTTTAGGTAAACTGGCAAGCTCTTGTGGATGGCCCCTGAGTCTGCAAGTACAAAACTAAATGAAACTATTTCAACAAACAGATCAATTGAATATACACAACTTCTCGTATACACCTCATAAAGTATCAAAACTCCAGCGTGCAACAAGCTCTGCACATGTCCGTGTGTGCATGCTGCTTTAAGCCCTTAAAAGGCTGACTTACGGTCGGGCTTTTGCGAGCCAATAGAGTAATTGCTTTCTTCTGCCCCAAGATAGCAATGCACCACTGAAGCACTGAATCAAACACCTTTGCTATTTACACCTCGTGGGCGTGGATTGGAAAAATTACAACTGTGTCAAACTGAAACTAGAAAAGACACTTGCACTCCACTTGGCAGTGCTTCATGCCAGATATATGATGGAGCACTAAAACTACTTTGTGCAGCAAGGAGAAATATTGAAATAGAACATCTCTCCACACAGAAAAAGAAAAAAAAATGTGTTGCTATCCAATATCTCTTCTTTATTTGTTTTATAGAAATCTAACACTGAATGTCCTGAATATTTTAAATAACCAAACTGATAGCGTGAGTAAGAAAAAAAAAAAGAAAATAGTGAGAGCATTAAAGACATTTTCGAACAAACTTTAAGAGGCAATTATGGTCCAATTGATTCTGCAGCTATCAGTGAGACTACTGAACCTGTCTAAACATAGTTTGAGCCACTCTCTCCGAGTGAACTGCCCTCACTGTCTAGGGTCTGAAATGTGTTTTCTTCAAACCAAAATCCCCGGCTCTCACCAAGGATGCTCAATAGGATCAGACTATGGCACAGAGAAGGCCACTTCTCAGCCATTCCTGGGTGCTTTTTGCTGTGTTTGGGTAATTATCCCAATACAGTCCCCATGACCTGTGATTGACCAGACATTTCTGACACTTTTTGACATGTTTCACTTCAGTGTCTTTACTATCTTGAGTTGTGTGATGTATGAGCCACACCACTTTGAAGCTTCTTGATTTCTCTCCATGTTTTGTGGCCCACTGCACATGCAGATTGCTTGGCTCATGCATGAGACGTCAAACAAACATAAATATAACTATTTCAAAGTCTGGTTACAGTTATGCAAATGACAAACGATTGTGGATAATCTTGTGAGTCCAGTATTTTTACCGATGGTCCGCTTTATAGCAGTGGCCTGTGAAAAATATGTCTCTTGAGCCACAGGAGATTTTTTTTGTTGTTGCCAATTTTGTAGGATAAATTGGCAGATAGTCTGAGTGTCAGCATTGCATCCAGCTGTCTTCACACATCTGTGACTTTCAGGTCTTTTGCATGCATCAGCAACTGTTGAGAAAGCTGACATTCCTCCTGGTATATGCCATGGATCAGCAATAGACATGTTCGTTAATGTGAATATCTTTTCACAGGCCTCTTGTTTTAACACGATCAACTTAAGAAAGTAGACCCAAGGTATCGCCCACCAACTCGCACAGCTCGCTTTTGATTAATTGGCTACCGAAAGCACAGCTGATAAAATCTGCTGGTGACAGCTGACAAGCTGTGAGGGCGCTGGCTTCAAAGTATAAAAACCTGCTTTTGTCTGAAAATGGGGAGCCATTATTTCAATGACTCAGAGTCTTGAGCGGTAAATCTGCTTCTCCCATCACTGTAAGCAGCTTGGTTTGACAAGGAGATTCACCAATAACACGGAGGCCAGTTGTCCTTTCTGCTGCAGCGTGGCGAGTTGGAATTATTTTCACACATCATCTACAAAAACAATCCATCAAAACCAAGTTTTACTGCAAGGAGACACATTTTCTATAGTCCAGTTGTAACTCTTCTTGGTGAAAAATTCCACCTGATAAAACCTGGTAACACTGATGGTTGAGATTTCTACGCTCCTTAACGCCAGTCTCACTTGATTTACGACTTTGTTAATCTTGCTCGTCTACCTTGGCGCGTTATAGCTCGGCAAAGGTTTTTTTTTTTTTTAACACATGTACAATGGTAAAGGCATTATAATGATTATAAAACAAACCCATCCTCCACACACTGAGTGATTAATGGCCACTGTCAGTCATGGTGCAACATTAGTGCAGCCAGTTACCCTGAGCGGCGTCTTGTGAGAGCTCTGGAGACAAGATGGCACATGCTGCCAACGTGTTTCGCTCTCAAATAAGGTGAAGCGCACTGTAAAGTACACACTCTGGGTCTTTACATTGTTTCACACACACACACACACACACACGCACGCACGCACGCACACACACAAACACACACACACACACGCACACACTCGAGTGCAGGCTACGTGTCACATGATAACTGATAACGCTTCCAGAACAATCGCAACAAGCCAGATAAAGTTTCCCCAGTGGGTTCTGCAAACTTTATCTTGTCACTTCAACCTCTCTATTCTTAGCAAACAGACATATATACAGGCACACACAAAGACACATGATTCAGCCTCATTAAGCTAACTAAGCAGTACCACTGGTGAGAGAAGGTGAGCCTGGGCCATGCAGTTTCTACCCTTTGGAAACGACATCCCCAACTTAACAAGGTCTCCTGTGAGGAGATTGTGAACGCTTGGCATTAAAAAATGTACATGGCGGTTCAACCCAACTTATATACCGTCAGTGTTTTGTGCTGTTGTTCACTGTGAGTCTTGTGCACAGTCACCACTAGATAAATTATAATGACACATCATTTGTTTACGTCTAGCTTATTTTCCCAGACCACAGGGCTTATGCTGCATGCAATAGTAATAATCGCAATGCTCATGCATGTACAAAAATTATATATATTTTTTTTTTTACAAATTGTGAGTTTCCAGTAATATGAAGAGAAAACAGCTCCTGAATAATAGAGATGTACTGGAAATTACTACAGCGACAAATGACCTTGACAAGAAAGCAACATACGTGGAACCCTCTCTTCTCGCTAAGACTGCTGGCAGTTTAATTATTGCCATGCACTTCTGTGTACACAAGTCACCTCAAGGGAACATGCAGATATATTTTATGGGTAATGGCCACATCACGGTTGCTCTGTATTCAATTAATCAGACTGGGGAAACCACAGGGAGGCCTGCTCAAACAGAAAATTAATCAATGAGTTCTAGTTTAATAGGCGAGTAGACAAATCGCTGTCCTGCACATTTGTTTACACTACAGTGTTTTTCTTCTTATTTATGATACTATAGCACAGCAAATGAGACTTTCTATACTTTAAGCCCTGTTAAAAGAACAACAAAAAAAGATTCATGAATGCATGAAAATTCTGGATCAAAAGAAAATCAGCTTGTCATTATTACCTGAAAAGCTCCATGCATCTATTATCCATCCCTCCATCCATCCATCCCTCATCCATCCATCCATCCATCCATCCACACACACATGCACGCACGCACCCATCCATCCATCCATCCACCCATCCATCCATCCATCCATCCAGTGCAGGGTTACGTTCATATACACACACACACACATGCCATTTTTAAGTATCTGCAGCTGAGTTTAGGACCTAACTACAGTGTTTAAGTCATCACCTCCCTTGCATATTTCTGAAATTTAAGCTAAGGAGACAACTGTGGTCATGTATATCACATATACAACATTGTGGTGTAAAATAGTAGATGGGTTTCTCTCATGTAATGTTTTTTTTTCTTTTAAAACTGCTTCAGCGGTCATAAAGTGCTGGACATTGTTAGTCACATTCTCACACACTAATGGTGACCACAATCATCCATGTGGGAACAATTTCAAAATCAGTTTCGTACTCAAGGATTTTTCCACATATGGTCAGAGGGAGACAATGTATTGAACTTATCACCTTTTCAACCGTGATAAACAAGCCAACAACCATTAAATCTGTAACCAAACTGACATTTTCTTCAGAGTTTCCTTTCCTTTCAGTAGCCTGGTCAATACTGCCGCTACTGATGTTGTCGTGCTCAATATTCATGGAAACATGGCAGTGCAATAAAGGGTGCAGGGTTTGGACCAGTGCAACAAAACTCTTCGTGAAAGCAAACTGTATTGACTACAGTTCATTAAATTCACATTTTGGGTCCTCAACAATTGCAAACTAGTCGACAGACATGTGTGAAAAACTATTTTTTCTCTCTTCATTTTGAATGTATTTTCCACATCTGAATGTGCTCCATGTGTTAGCGGGGAGAAGACATGTTAACAAAAAACCTTTCAGGAGGATGCGCTGCCTAATTAGCTAATCAAAACAGAGCATCCCAGAGTGACAATAACTCTGCCGCCATGATTCATTCTAGTATTTACTGTGAATAAAGTTAAAATGTGACGGGGACAAGCAAGAATATTAATAACATAAACTTTGCTGAAGGACATTTACTCAACAAAATGTTTTTTATGTGTGAAGGGTGTGTACTTCACAGTCGCTGCAACAGATACAAAGATTTCCTCTGAGTTGTTCGTGCCCTTTTTGCTTTGACACAAATCTCACCGCCCATCAGGATTTATAATCTCTTTATGCCCTCATTTAAGTTTATGGGATTTTTTCCCAGAAGCTTCTTTTATTTATATGCAAATGTGACAAATAAATGTGAAAAGATGAAACATTGGACAAAACGGTGCAGAGTGCATGAACAATACCTACACAACATAGACTAGACAGACAAACATACCCAACAAACACTATAAGGGTGCCAGTGGAGACCAACAGTTCCTTATATGCAACCAATAAAAGAAAGGGCGAGGAACAGACAGGACATGGCAAAATGTGAAGGGGAACAAGAGGTGGTGGTGGTGTTGTTGAGTGTGGTGGAAGTTGCTGTGTTGAACCTAATGCAATTTACTGTGGCCTTAGAAGTTGTACAATGGTCACCAGAGATGTGGAAAGGAATAAAAATCATACGTGCACATAGACAAAGTGTAAGTGTAAAAGTGTCCTCATATAAGCTGTTTTCTCATGTGAAACATGCACGTGAACAATAATTCCATGAGCATGTACAAGTATTCAGAGTTGGTGGTTGCTGCAATCTTGTCACCTTGACCTGCAAGCAAAACCAGCAAAAGGAAGCTCTGTGAGCCCGAAGAACTTCAAACAAGTGTCAAAGAGGGCCTGGGTTATTGCATGGAAAAGCCACAACATGCAATCAGTAGAACGCAAACCTTGACCAATGCCACATCTGTTTGTGGAACGAGATAGCATTGTGAGCATGTTCACCGTTATGCCATATTGATCTCACTAGCCTGTCAGATATCAATATCACTGTGTGAAACAGCAGACACAGATAAACTACTGTACGAGTCAATGCGCTCACACTGGCTGTTTCTGGATACTTGCTGTACCAAGATGTGAGCTGAGAGCTCTGGAGTGGAGTGAGCAGTGTGCTAGCAGGCGGCTCGTCCTGACTGACTAACTGACGACTCATCGCGGAGCTCCAGTGTGTCTCCAACAGTGTAAATATCTCACCTCTTTTGATCCCAAAATCTAATGGATTGGTCCTTGGATGATGACAATTCATCCCTGAAGATTTCATGCAATTTGGGTAAGTCGTTTTTATGAAAAGCTGGTAAGATACATACATACATACATACATACATACATACATACATACATACATACCAATAAATAAAAATAAATAAATAAATAAATAAATAAATAAATAAATAAATAAATAAATAAATAAATAAATAAATAAATAAATAAATAAATAAATAAATACACAGGCAAAAGCATAAACCCAACATTCATTGGCGAAGGTCACTATGGAGAGCGCAGAACCAGATGCATGCCCCAAGGGACAAAACCGAGCCATTGCCTTAGCTGCTAGGTAGACCATGCCTTTAGTCGACTGACTTACTTGTCTTTCCTCTGATGACACGAGGTTGCGACTGATGGCTGTGTCACCTACAGGCTAATTTAAGCTTTGTCGTGATTAGGAGAGGATAAAATTTAATGCGACTGTCACAACTGTCAGCAGATTTCACTGCCAAAGATGAAGCACCTACACTCCTACATAGTTTTAATAACTTCTCACCATGGCATTAAGTATTTTTTTCATCTCAATGTAGAAAAAGCCATCTCATACGACTGACAAAAGGAATAAAAACTTTCATTGAACTTAATATTAATAATGAATTAGACGTTGGAGGATTTATGTAAAGTGAATTTGATTATTTTTGTCTTTGTCTGTGGACATGTGGATTGGACGAGCTGCAGTGGGAAATATTTACATTTGTTTCATGTCACTTGTCCAAAGCAGACAGGAATTATGATATATTGTAATGCTGCACATACACACCTGTACACACACTGGGGGGGGGGGGTTGAAAATTGATATGCCCATGAGCGGTGACGATAAGCTCCATCGCTCGCTGTAATTCAGAACTTCAGAAATAGTGCTGAACTCATTCCTTTTGAGAGACTCAAAAACTACACTGACTCTCAGTGTTTACTCTCCTTCATGGCAAAGTGTTGAAGTGCAGAGGTTTGTTAAGTCAAAGTTTAAGAACACATACATCTGCACCAAAGTTTGTCTCTGTGATTTCATTATTGTGGTAATAATATGGCAATTATTCACTCTCTTCCTCTCGGTTGCACAGCCCACCCACAGTGGGCTCTGAGTAAGATCAATCAGATGCAAATACTGTTAGATTCAGGTCTGCTTTGTAGTCATCAATCCTTTGAAACAACAGTCTACTCTCCTTTGTCATAGTTCAGACCTGATGCCACGACAAATATAGCCAGGGCGCCTGCATGCGCTGCTATGCCTTCCTTGTTAACAGCCGCTAAATATCAGTGCTTGCAGGGCTTGAAGTGACCTCTGTGTCAATGCCTAACGGACAGTGAGGAGCCACCATACCCCCCCCCCCCCCCCCCCCTCGCAACACCCACTCCTCTGATTTAATTGCCCCACCGGGAGCTGCTTAGCCCATCCACTCCATGATCCCCGACTTTAGTGGTTAGTTCTCTGATGGGGATGTTTAAGGACGGGAAGCCTGAACGCTCCCATTTGTTTTCCTGCAGGTAATCGATGGCCGACTCAGGGTTACAGCTAATGTGATTTATGTGTCCTATTTCCACTGTTATGCTTCATGTACAAATTGTCTTTGGTGATGTAAATTACCCCAATCTTTTCACAACTTGCTGACACTGAATCCCAGCTGCCAAACCAAACTGATTAATTCATGTCTGTGCACCCCCCCCCCCCCCCCCCCCCCCCACCACCACCACCACCACCACCACCACCACCACCACCACGAGCGACACCTGGAATGTCGAACATTGCGAACACTGCGAACACCCCAACTTGATTCACTTCTTGAAGCTTGCAATGACAACAAATTACCAAACAATGAAATAAACATTTTACCTACATTCGTTTGGTAAAAACACAGCGATGCATGTCGGTATAATTCTAATTGGCAGGTGTTTCTATTTGGATTTCTCAAGGCATAGCACAGACAAATAAATCATCCTCCACTCTTGACTTTTTAAGGAAATCATCAGCAGTCGAAACACAACACAAATCAAATCAGCCTATTCATTCAGCAAGCTTGTAATTACGCCACTATACCTGCAGCACTTAGGTGCACAATAATATCTCCTCTTGGTGCCGCTCGGGGGAACGCTGAGGTAATAAATGTGGAAGGTGTCAGAAAGAAATAACTGTCTTTAAATATTCTACAGGGGGAAAAAAAGCTCATCAAGTAGACAGGCTGGGCTCTATTGATGAAATATTGGTAGACATTTGATGTCTTACAAAAATACAAAGAATTTGACAATAAAGGAGGGACATATTTAGAAGATGAGCGATAAACTGGATGGAACTGTGAGAGTGGAGAATTATTAGCTTCTCATTGTTGCAGAAAGCCCAATTTTTGTCATTGCAATAGTCAAGGATATTTATTTTTTACTTAAGCTACCCTGTTCTGAAAACGCATTGTATTTAGGCTGAGTTCAAGGTGCAGCTTGCAGTGCTGAATTCTTCTTATATCTCAATGATGAAAAAAGATGTTTCTCAAGCTGCTGCGCTCGGTTGTCAAGGGAACATTTCTGGAAATGGAGTGTGTTGTGCTTCTGATAAAAGCACACTCAAATATTTGCATGATGGCAAATACCACATTCAAAGGCAAGGAGATCGAACTGAACGTTTTATCTAACTGCAGCTCAGAAGGCTCAGATTTCCTTGTTATGAAACCCTCTGATTGTCTGCTGTAGATGCTGATGCAAGATGATGTTACAATGGAGAGTGTGGCCAGTGTTTTATCGCCTGGGATCTGTTGTGTGTTTAGCCTGCCTGGAGCTGAACAGTGATGCAGCGTCCCCATCCAAGTGTCAAGGACGCTCCTCTGTAGGGGGCTGAGCTGAGAATGATGGACGAAGGACAGGGAAAGAGAGAGAGAGAGAGGGCACGAGGGGACAAAGAAAACCCTGGAATCTAATAAATCATAAATTATAGCAATGTGTTAGTATACTGGGATAATTACATTAATCAGGAGTGAGAACTTTGACACCAGTGGACTGTAAAACACACATAAAAATGTGCATAAATCAGCTTCATCTAAAGGAGACAATACCCCAATGGACACTGATGTGATTCCCTCTCAGCTCATGAATTATAAACATGGAGAGAAGAGACAAAGTAGGGAAATGCTGAGCATGTACAAATGAAGATATTCAGCAGATAGGATTCAAAGTCCAAATGCAGGTAAAATGCCCTTTTTTAATGGAGAGGTTAACAAAGCCCCTGACTCTTGTACATCACAAGAGGCATGTAAATGAAGTTATAAATTATAGAATAGTAGATGGGACGTGGGAGGAATAACAAGATAAAAGAGGTAGTATATCAATCTATTTTTAGGGGGGGGGGTGGGGGGGGGGGGTGAAAACTATAAAGATCATGGTGCAGAGGAGACATCCATTCGTTCACAATTCAGGCTAATGCTGTTACTCTGAATGACTTTGAGTGAATGGGTATGAGTTCATATAGCCTTTCAACAAAGCTTCCCCACCTTCAGAATTCTTAACCTGGAATGACGGGTTTTATAAGTATGGCGCTGGTCAGTAGTGCTGTTCTGTGTGATTTGCACAGGTAACACTGTAGTAGACCATATTTTCATTTCAAAAGGACAGGACACCAGTGTTGAGATTCTGAAAGGATACTTGAAGTACAGAGAGTATCGAGTGTGACTTTTAATTCTAATAGTGTCAATAAATGAGAAGATTCTATTAAACAACCAAATAATGTTGTGTATCTCTCAAACCAAAGACACAAAGTCATATAGGCTTTTCACAAGTTACGCAATAAAGTACCATGATACAAAGCACTGGCCAATTCAAATAAATTCGTAAAGGTCCTTCGAAAAACAATAAAAAGGACTTGAAAGGTTGATATGTTCAGGAAAAGTGAAACATTATTGGTGCTCACATGTGCAGAATTTATTAAAATAAAATAAAGGATCAGAATCACAAACCCTTTGGCAACTGGAAAGAAGCATCAGTTTACATCTCAAGGCACATGGGTGTCAACATGGCCCCGGCCTGTTGGGGGAATCAGACCTCATACCTTTCATTACCCAGCGATTTCCCAACCACCCGGCCACCTTTCCAACAATCTGTTGAATGTATTGCATCAGTTGGTATTAAATTGAAGATGAGTGTTTTTTGTAATGAATGTTTGGGTGTTTTTTGTTAAGTTGTGAAAGCACAATGCTTCATGGCACAAATGTGGAGGATAAATCCAAAGGAAGTGGTCGATATGAAAGCAGCTGAAAGGCAGTTCCAGCCAGATTGACTTGTTTGACTTTCTACATGCTGACATGATAGAGGCATGATGGTAGTCATCATGGCCATGGAGGCAGCCCCCCAGCTGATCCACAGCTGGTACGTCGACAACCACGTCCATTCACAAAAAACAGAGAGGAAAAGATCAGCAGCATGATTGATTGCAATTATGTTTGTCGTCATTGGACAGATGAAAAGTGCAGCTACGCAGCATAGAAACCCATCACTTTTGACTATTCAATGACTGGAATTCATGAAGTGAGCAATAAATTGCTTCATACTGTAGTAATGAAAGCAGTTTGGTTCCTCTGAGGAAGGATTAGCCCTAATTGGCCCAGCTGGATAAACAGAGATGGTGGTGTTAGCATACTGCATGGCAAAGCAAACACACCAACCTCATCTTACCTTTACTTTTATTTATTTATTTATTTATTGCATACATATTACCTACGAGCCAGGCATTATTACATCTCAGAGGATAAAACTGTTCCCTTGACATTTAGTCCGACGCTGTGCATCTCCTGCTCTCCTTTTTCTCTTTTCTCATCATGTCACTAAACCATCTCATCTGTTTTTTTTTTTTGGTTTTTTTCTCTCATTTACTCTCTTCCACATCTGTACCTCACGATTTCTCCTCTTTTACCCCCTTTATCTCTTTTGGTCTGTGGCCCTGCCACAGTCTCCTGATTCACTGCTCTGTCAGTAGATCAATAGAAAGGCTCTCTGTCAGGAGCAGCCACTGCATGCTTTCTCTCCCTCCCTCCCTCGTCACCTCCTCCCCCTGTGCTCCCCAGACTGCAGACAACAGAACCTTGGCTTTCTGTGTCCCACAGTAGACAGGCATCTTCTCCGCTCCGGATCACTTTTCGTCTCCGCTGCCTCCAAACTTGAAAGAAATAGCTGCGTGGCACTGTAATGGGCTTCTCAGAGAACAAGGAGGAGGAAGCTGGGGCTTTCTTCTCTGGGAGCCCAAAGAGAGGCAGCCCGGGAAAATAGGATATCAGCACAAGACACAATGTGAGAAGGAGGGAGAGAGAAGTGAGGGAGAGATAGAGAGGGAAAAAATAATAAGAGGGTGAGAGAGAAGTTGTTCATTCAGCTAAGCTTCAAAACGCACCACCCACCCCTTTCCCCCCATTTACCACCCCACCCCTCTTTTCTCTCTCTCTCTCTCTCTCTCTGTCTCTCTCTCTCTCTCTCTCTCTCTCTCTCTCTCTCGCTCTCTCTCTCTCTCTCTATCTCTCTCTTTACATCTTTTCTCTTTCCCTCTCGTTGCAGCTGTGGTCTGCTGAGCGTCACCTCCACACAGCCAGTGCCTTTACTTGAGCAGGAGAGGGAGAAGGAAGGGGAGTGTAACAGCAAGACGGAGAGAGGGAGAGAGAGAGAGAGAGAGAGAGAGAGAGAGAGAGAGAGAGAGAGAGAGACAGAGAGAGAGAGAGAGAGAGAGAGATCTCAGGAGTGTGTGTGAACACACCAGAGGAGCATCTCTGACTTCGCAGAGAGGTGCTGAGGCTGAGGAGAGGAGCGCACAGAGGCAGATGCACAGAGGCAGGCGGCAGTGGAGTATCACAGCGCTGGTGGTGCTGGCAGAGCATGCTGAGTGCAGACAGGGGAATCCACTGGCGCTGTTGATCCCGGTGTCCCTGGCAAAAAAAGAAAAGGAAAGAAAAACAGAAAGAAAGGAAGCAAAAAAAAAAAAAAAAGCTGCTTTAGCTGGAGACAGAAAACGGTGCAGCAGCAGCCAGGATCGTGCCAGGAGGGCAGCATTTTTCCAGCGACAACGAAGCGTGAAGACAGCTGGAGCCTGCACACGCTCCCACATACACACGGGAAAACACATGAAACACACATGCAAACAGCTGAGTGGAGACGGACAGGGAGAGTCACGCTGCATTTGAAAGATCCAATACAACCCTTCTTCTCCTGAAACTTGCAAAGGGAAAACAGACTACATTTTCCCTCCTGGATGCTGGATGATGGAGGGGAAAACTTCTGCAGAGGAAATTCTTTTTTAAGCAAGATTTCCTGCAGAGATGTCTTTTTTTTTCCTTCATCACTTTTTCTTTCCGGAATCTGGGTTTTAAAGCTTTTTTATCTGAGCACATCTCGAAATAATCTCTATTTTTAGTTGCAGGAACTGAGACATGTCTTTGTGATCATTAAGATGCCTCCTCCTGATTCAGTCTGAGTGGTAAGTGGATTATGACGATATTCTGGGATTTCTCTTCCCCCTAAAAAGAAAAAAAAAAGAGAGAGGCAGAATAAAAAACCTTTCCTTGACTGATGGATTTATGTTAGAGACGGAGAAGATCTGGTGCGTTTTCTCCTCTCTTCTCCTGTGGATTACAGATGGGCTTTGTGATCTGTCAGTGCAGTCTCATGGATGATCGCTCGCTGCCAGTCATTAGGATAAAGTACAAAGAGGGACACAAGTGAGTATTCAGCTGGATTTTTATCGCTGAGGCTTAAGCTTGTATGAAAACAAGGGTGTTGAGAGCGAGTCTGTAATGAGAGCACATTGCAGGAGCTGTTTTGTGTCTCTCTCTCTCTCTCTCTCTCTCTTAATCACAGACACTGTAACTTGCTGATTAAACTGTTGTGCTCAATAAATTATTATTTGGGTGTAAAAAGGTAGGCACAACCAGATATTTATTAATTTTTAAGACAAGTGAAGCTATATATTTACAGACCATTTGCCAGTGGACACAATTCACTAAATGAGGGGTACTGTCTACCCACCAGGTGGCTTGGGCACAAGCGGAGATTGATTGAAGTGATCTGTGTGAATCCTATTAATGCTTCCTGGATTGTGGCCATGGCAGAAGCAATGGACGGGAACACCGCTGTCTAGCTGATCTGCCTCCAAACTCCAAACCCTCTGCACTCCCTCTTTAACACGACATCTCTTCCTCCTCCTCCTCCTCCTCCTCCTCCTCCTCCTCCACCACCTCCTTCGCTCCCCCAGGCAAGCATGGTACCTCCACCCCCCACCAACAAGCCCCACGTGTGCCTGTCCACCATTCTGATCATGAGCAGCATGGCACTGATTGATGCCTACCTGGTGGAGCAGAACCACGGCCCCCGCAAGATTGGCATCTGCATCATGGTGATGGTGGGAGACATCTGCTTCTTAATTGTCTTACGCTACGTGGCAGTGTGGGTGGGCGCTGAGGTGCGAACAGCTAAACGGGGCTACGCCATGATCTTGTGGTTCCTTTACATCTTCGTGCTGGAGATCAAAGTCTACTTTGTGTATCAGAACTACAAGGCTGACAGGAAGAGCTTGGACGCTCTGGCACGGAAAGCATTGACACTGCTGCTGTCTATCTGCATCCCGGTGCTGTTCGTGGTGCTGGTCGCGATCGACCACATGGAGTATGTTCGCGCCTTCAAGAAGCGCGAGGAGATACGCAACCGCCTCTTCTGGGTGGTGGTGGATTTGCTCGACATCCTGGACATCCAGGCCAACCTGTGGGAGCCTCAAAAGAAAGGGCTCCCCCTGTGGGCGGAGGGCCTGATGTTCTTCTACTGCTACATCCTGCTGCTGGTGTTGCCCTGCGTGTCCCTGAGTGAGATCAGCATGCAGGGCATCAACATCGTCCCCCACAAGATGCTCCTCTACCCCATCCTCAGCCTGGTGACCATCAATGTCATCACGCTGTTCATCCGCGGGGGCAACATGATCCTGTACCGGGACGCCAGGGTTTCAGGGATCCTGATAGGGAAGAACATATTGGCTATCATCCTAAAGACCTGCAGCTTTGTGCAGTACAGGAGACAGTTGCAGAACGCTCCGCCTGCCTTCGGAGTTGAGCTGCAGAAAAACTCAGTGGCTCACGCTCGCCCGGCCCCCACCCCTCCTCAAGTGGTCATGCAGGACCAGACTCCCCTCCCTGAGGTGACAACCTGCGAACACACATGACAGAATGCCAAAGTGAATCCTTGAACTGTCAATATATATATATATAGAAAAGAAAGAAAAAAAAACAAACCCTGGCAGGGCGCAGTGTTCAACACCTTTCAGGGCATGTAAACACACAGGAGATCATGATCTCCTCTGATGGTACACAGAACATTGCAGACGCTCTGTGAGGATGCTGCGAGCGCTGCTGTATCCAAAGCCATCATGGTGCAACATACAACATCACTTGTGACTTTGCGAAAGCATTCCCCGCCCTCCCAGTAAATCCTGTTGACTGTGTATTTTTTCTAATTGTATAAAAAAAAAAAAAGAGGCAACTATTGCAAGATTAGAGGATATATATTTTTGAATTGTGTGTGTTGCATTCTAATCTTAAACTTAAGGGTCTGTGTGCTGTAGTGTGTATTTCTGTTGCTTGAGTGTTCTTAGTATTTGAGGGCTTTGACGCGTCGGAGGGAGCAACCGGTGAGGATGAAAATAACAGTTTAAACCTCCTGTTGAAAGAAGTGTGTTTTTATATGTGACTCTTTGATAAAGTATTGTGTACACGACAAAGGCTCTCCTCCTCTCAATGACTGTAACGAGGCCGTTCAAGAAAACATTTCAAAGTTACTGGACCAATTGAATATATTTCACTTTTTAATTAAAATTCTGCAAAAGTCCTTTAATGAACCTGAGTTGCAAAGGAGTAACCAGCAATGCTTCCCCCCCCTCTCTTGCTGTGGCTCAATTCACAATTAGAAGCTACTTAATTGCAAGAGGAGTGCCTTCGCAATGTCATTCATCTCACGCATAACATTGCAGGCAAAACATTTTTTCCAGTGAGAGGAAAATGTTACATTTATATTCTCTGTGCTGTTGTGAGCAGTTTGCACCCTGTTCACGGATGGTGTTGTAGCCATAAGATAAAACACACATGCCCGGGGGCAATACTGCTGATGGATAAATGATTCCCAAATAAGGACACCTGTTTAATATCCTCCTCAGGTGCACGTCGGCGATCTGTGTTAGAGCTCAGCGGCAGCAGCAGTCGTAAGCACTTTCAGTCATTTTGTTCCTCTCACAAAAGGACAAAATGGATATTTTGGTCTAGCGGTGCGAATCCAACCAACAGCTCGAAAAAAAAGAAAGTCACGTCCTCTAATTTGTGTTGTGAGTTTCACTTTCTTTTACTACCAGTTGAGTCAAAACTCAGGTTTTTATTACAATTCAATGACAGACAGGATATCATATTACCCTGAAAGGCTCAATGTGAACTCCAGAAGCAAAACAAGAATATGAATAATGCTCAAGGAAAATTCAACTCTTTAATTTTACTAGTCAAAGGCCAGGTGGTATGACATGATACGCTGCACAGAAAAGGAGAAAAAAACCAAACACTAACAATAGCATTGGCCTGAGTCCAGGGACAAAAAAAGCTGAACTATATTTGTAGAAAGGGTTTGTGCTCATTTACTTCAGGCAACTTTTGCATAAATCTTCCCCCACCAGTGACTAGCAGCATAAACTAAAGCGCTCTGTTTGTTAAAACCCCTCAGACTGCAGGAGCTGGTCCAACATTTTCACGTGTGGAAGCTCAGTTACAGGAAGGTGGCGGCTCACACCAAGCTTTCGCAATAAGACTGCTGTCGCCAGCATTATTTATCACTGTTGTTGGCCTGCAAACTGACGACATCAGCAATTTAGAGGATATAATACTCTATTGGATTGTATTGTTTTTATAGAACTATAGCAATGAAAGCAAAACATTCCTCCTTTTAAGTAATATTGGTGTAATAAACAACAAAGAGAGGCTATTTTGGAGTTGAATCTGGCGACCTTGTAAGTTCTCTGGGTGAAAATGTGAGGATTGATTACAAAATTGTTTTGATGTTAATGTGCCTGCTTAAAAATAGACAAATATTTTCACAGTTTGCAGGCAATATTGTAATTAGCCTGATAAAAACCCTAAGGGTTTAATAAATTATGAATTCAGTCCTGTTAATCTTCAATCTCATTAGTGACTCTATCCTCAAATATATCATGGGCACAGATAATAAAACAGGTTCATTGTTTAAAGACGTTCAAGTGTCTCACAAGGCCACTCTCTTTCAAATGAGCAAAATATTAGCTCCTCTTCAAAGAAGCAGATGATATTTCAATTGGCTGCTCTTTTTAACAGATGATGCCACAGATACCTGACTTGGCTCGGCCGGTTTAAACACAGGGTGCCTTTGCTCCCGATTCCAACACGAGTTCCTGACACTCAAGGTCAAGACGTCACCCGATGTGCCGTGAGGGGGAATGAGAGGGCATAAGAAAACAGCCAGGGTTTATTTGTAGGTCATAACAGCGACTGTGTAACTGCGTGGTATTTTCCCAGATGTCCATTCAGGGTCAAACATGTCCAGTGTGTTCAGAAGGTAGACCAATACTCGTCCACAAAGCATCTATCACACACACACACACAAACACACACACACAGACACAGTCTTTTCTTCATGTGACATCATGTCGTTAGACAGTGAGGAAAAAGGAGCAGCTCGATACGATTCAACACACACTGAGCAGGGGAACATTATGCAAAGCGACGCTCAGATTCAAATCCAGGTCCTGCTTGCTGTGATGTGACAGCTGAACCTCTTTGATGCCCCTGCAAAGCACACTCTCATTCCTTCCAACTGATCTTCATGTGCAATTTAAATGGGGCATGTATAACGCAGCTAGACTACTTTACACAGCTCTACTGTTTTTTATTTTATTTTATTTATTTATTTTTTTTTTGTTCCCACAGTCTAAATCATACATTTCCTTGATGGTGAGCTGCCATGAATGTGACCAGATTATGTACTACAGTCACACTGCAAAGCCAGATGGCAGAGAAAGTGATAATGAGCTTATTTTTGGAGTGTTAAGTTAAACATAAGCACAATATCAGACTGGTATCAATTCCTCTGTTATGACAATCGTGCCAGTTGCCAGAGTGCTGAGACCATAGAGGTGTGTACAATGAGCTCCGTGGTGTTTTAGAGCCAGTTTGGCTTACCACTTGGATCATTACAACTGTTAACTGTTTGGCTTAGAATATGAACAATTTCTACATATATCATCTGACAGCACATTTTTACTTAAAATAATTCAGTTTCCTTTTTGAAAACAGATCAGAAAACAAATCTTTTTCTCCTTTTTGTATAACAAAGACAAGGAAAATGTGATCTGAGGCTCATATGTATTTGGGCATATGAGGATTTTAATATCAAAATGTATATTAATTGATTAATTGATTGTTAGAAAAGATAAATGTGCTTTATAATTCCACGTAGTCCATCTATCAAAAGATGTACCAGATGAAAATTTTCCGTTTAAAAACTTGTTTGATGGAACAGGGTATTAGAGCATGGCTGTGTGCAAAATATGCAATAAATCATTTCTATATTGCCCAGAATTTTTGGTATCACCTAGATGACAAATATGTAGCTTTGGACATTAAGATTATTACTAATGCTTTACTGAAGCAACACAAAATTCACAAAAAATCCCCATTATGAATAAGCATGATTTTGTTGTATGATTATACTGTATGTAGATATATTTATTGGTTCAAAAAATCGTATAAATAATGAGATGCGAAGATTGATGTTTTCAGTTGAGTATGTTTATGAGTGATACTTCAAAAATACAATGAGTAAAGTTTCAGCAAAGCTTCCTTTGTGCCCTGATTGGTGAATCAGTGCGGCATCCAGCCTGTCGCAATCACAGTATTGGGTGTGTTTTATTTTCTGTTAAGAGTTTCAGTCATTGATAGTTACAAAGTGTAAATTCATCTGTTGTGAATTGATTCTTCTTATTGAACTGAAGATAGGCAACCCAATGATTTTACTCAACACATCTTCTTTTGGTTTTTATTAAAAGACTGTACCAGCCAGATTCTTTTTGTACAGACTTTCAGCAAATTTAGCTGCACAAAACCTAAATGTCTTTGAGAGACACTGCGGCTCATCTTTCCTTACGTTCTGCTGATGATTGTTCAAGGTTGTCATATGAAACCCATACCTGTATATCTATATCTAACCATGAAGAATCAGAATAAACTTCCTGGATGAGTACATCAGGCACAAGGATTTTGAGTTGACATTCTATTTGGGCGGTCAAAACAGACACAAGCGACATAATAAATGGAGGTCTTTATGAAATGAAATTTAAAATGTAAAAACGACAGTAAGATGTGTGTACGAATATAATATACAGACATATGAAATATAATAAAACTATTATATGAATATGCTGCAAGTGTTGGGGGAAAAAAGTTGTTCAAAGAAAAAAAAAATCTGAATGATGTAATATTCTTTGCAGCCATGGTCCCTTTGGAGGGGGACCACAACGTTCTAGTCAGAGAATGTCAAAGTGTTATCTGCAGGTCAAACACGCAGGCACACACAATATGGCACTTTCTAATTTAAGGTGGACCTTGAAACCTTTGTTCTAATTCTAAAGATTCCCAAGTTTGTAGCCTGGAATGCCCACCTGAGCTCAGCTTGAGAGGAAATGATTTAAACTGGAGAGGCTGCAGGAGGAAAAGGTTAGAAACCACAGATTTACAGTGAACGCATCACATACAGCAGACACAGTGTGAGAATGGTTCAGGCAGTAAAAGTCACAATAATTTTGATCTCAAAAACCTCAGATAAATATTTAGTCTGCAGTCCCTGCAGCCACTTGTGGTTTTTCCTTCACAGGCGTTTTCATTTTTACACTCACCTGATTTCCTTCTTTGCTCTATTCAACTCTAAAGCGCTTGCTGTGCGTGTCTCTGTGTTGTTAATTTTCTGTCCACAAACAATGTGGTTTTTGGTGCATAAAAGGTAGAATTCATTTTTAATTTATTTTGCCATTGGAATGCTCTCGAAAGAGATGACCCACACCTCAATTCTTTTTAGAACTGCACATCTAATTTACTGCAATCGATCCTGTTTACTGTGAATACTTGCAATCGCAACCCCGTCATTGCTGTGCTGCAAACAGCTCATGTTGTCTTGTGTTTAGCTCGGTATTACTTGGTATAGAGTTTTCTTCGCAGCAGCTGTTGCAGTCAGAAAATCTAACAAAAGTGCTTAATGTACATCTCACTGTCAATCCAAAACTCTTGTTCAGTAAATTATTATTTTTTTCTCAGAAGTTGTGTCTATTTTAGAGCAGTAAATATGTGAGACAGGTTCGCTATCAGGCTGCCATTTAATTCACTTAAGATGGGAATTCTTCACAAGATGTACTGAATATATGCTCTATATGAGCAGGGGAATCATTATAGTCACAGGTTTAGTGTCCATGAAAAACTCCTTCTATCATGTGGAAATGCCTTCAAAAACAAAAAGATGATCTACTCCCCATAAGTCATTGGCGTGCCTTCAGGCATTTATTCAACCCAATCCAACATCAGCTCCCATCCTGCTGCACATCAGCCTTAACGCACTGCCAGCTCCTGAATGATTGTTGCATTCATTCAGATGACCATGTTTTTTGGGGCATTTTTTTCTGTGTGTATTTTTTTTTTCCTTGCCTTGCACACTCAGACGTTAATAAACTGGGAAGGCTGCACCTTCTCACTTACCACATTAACAGTGACAAAGCGGCCCGTGCCAAGCAAGCAAGACAAACGGTTGCAGTAAATTCACAGCTCGACCTTCGGCAGTCTTGGATGGCAACAGAGTCGAGTAACAAATGTATTTTTCATGGGAGGCGTGTTGGAGCACGAGGAGAACAAACCAGCACAGAAAATTAATGCTCATCAAGTATTGATTCGCGTGTCTGGAGGGTAACAGATATTAGATTTAAAAAGACCACTTTCTAAAAAACAAATAGTGGGCTTTTTTTTTGTCGCAGCAAAGGGAAGTGTGTGATGCTGCTGCTGCTGCTGCTGCTACTGCTGCTGCACTGAATGTGTTGAAGGCCTCGCTGTAACACTCTGACTTCAAGCTCGGTGCATATTTTACAGTGGTGTGGTTGTTTCACGTGATCGTGGATGCTTTAATCTAAAATTCAGATGATGTGCACATGCACGAATCAAAGAGAGGTCAGTAAGTTTCTCCGCAGACTTCTTGACTCAGGCTCTATTAAACATAATGTACATATGCAGATTTTCTGAGCGCGTTGCGCGTTAGCTCTGGGCAACATCCTTGAAGAATTTCTGCTGAACTATCAGAATAATCTGTTCTTCTGTCAACTCACGTGCAAAACTTATCTTCTCCGCGCACTCAATCACCAAATTACAGCAAGTGTAATTACAAAACTGTGTCCTCCAACAATCCCTCAGTCTCACATGTAAGCATTTCATTAGAGGAGCATGGAGTTGCTCTCTGCGATGCCCCTGCAAGAGGGAAGGTTTCACTATCTTGCTCGTGCACAGTTCAGCGAGGATTAACGACAGCTGTGAAGCATGAACTCGATGGAGGATCAAGCCTCTGACTCGCAGCGACGGGATGATCTTTCTAATAATCAGGTCACTCTGCTGGTCTGCCAGCCACTTTCAGTCGACCCGACGGGGAAGTCAGGTGTTGGAAATGAGACCCTGGTCGCTCTGAATGCAGTGAAGTGTTGAATGTAAATGTAAATTATGGAGAAGTGTTTCAATATTTATACTTGTTGGCAGTTTCTGGATATTCATCATTCAAATCCAAGCAATTCTGCAGGTTTTTTTCTCAGGTGTTGTTGACTCAGGTGGTTTATGAATCCCTCCGTTGCTTACAGGGCTTTTTTTCTCAGCCCCCCCATTTATATGTTAAGGTCTCAGTCAACGTGCCAAAAGATGGAGAGGAATATTCTCTCCATGCAACACCTATTGTTAAAGAAAAACTGCAGTGCAAACATCTGTACCTGTAATTTCATTTATATCGAGAAGCTTTTGTTGTACACTTGTACTTCAAATAATACACAGGATGAAAAAAGTCACTCAGCAGCTTTTTCAGACTTTGTTTACCTCGTTTTTGTTTTATTTTTTATCTTCGAAAGCTGCAGAAAAAAAGCCTCTCACCTTGGGGATGTAAGTGTACTGTCAAACTCCTCTCTGCCACTCATTTTGATGAGCTGAGTACTTTGAAACAACGTCCAGCACAGGACTGAAGGGAACAGCATGAAAAAAAATCACCATGGGTATTAATAAAACAGATGGTGAGTGTAAATAAAGTTGGAGCGTAACAACAATGATTGACCTCTGTTGACCATTGTTGCTTTGACCCCCCCCCCCTGAGCTTTGCGGCCACAAAGCAGCCTACGGCGTTTGGATTTCAGCCCAAAATGGGTTTTGATGATAAACCTGCTCTGGGCATTGAAGTTGCCTGAGCTGCCAGTTCACATATGATACATGCTATAAAGCTAATTATGTTTGACAATAGTTGTGATGCAATAATTACAAACATTGGAGGGACTATTTTCACTACAAGATGGCAAATTAGATAATATAATTTTCTACTGCATGACGGGAAATGATGGGAACAACGACCCATGTGTTTCCCTAAATGCATTGTTTGGCTGCATGCAATTGTTTGTGTGACTTTTACCACTGTAAATAAGAAATGACAGATTTCAATGTTTACATTGTTTGCTGGTAACTATGACATGGTGGTTTACAAGGACAACCTTACTTCTATCACTACCTTCAAACTACTATTATTAAAAAGAGAGACATCAAATTCACCTTTTTTGTGTACAAAAGCTCCTGATGTGAACCATCAGAGCTACTCCTTTAAGACAGAAAAGAAAAACAAATCACACACATTAACACACTGAATGAATCTCCATCTAATAAGCTTCCTGTCATTCAAAAATGTCAGCAAATATTTTGCTGACTGATGTTATCTTTTGTTGATTGAAATGAAATGCAGGCTGCATGACTGTTTCACAAAGCAGGCATGTTTTTCTTTGGGATTATACTGACGTATACACAACGTTGGGAATTAATATGAATTCATCTCTCTGGCTTCATGAAAAAAAAAAAGCTTGCTCGACGGACTGTAAATACCAAAAAGGAAATGAAGACAGAGCAGTACAATTTTACACAAAAGACATTAAAAATTTCAGGTCATTAAGAAAGATAGGAAAACCTACAGTCATCTCTCACCTGAACGCTTTCTGTGCAGACATGCTGATGGAGAACGAGCTAAATGTGCTGCGATCGTGCTGCTTTCGGTGAAGACAGGCCGTAGAGATGCATCACTTCACTCCTTATTACACTGGCTGATGGAGGTGAGAGCTCATAGCAGGCCTGAACAACCTGGACACCACTGGGAAATGTCCCAGTGCTGAAAAAAAATATCCCCGCTGTCTCATCACACTGAGGTTTGAAGTGCATCAATGACATGATTAGCACATTGTGTAATTATCCTGCTATCTCGTGTCTCCTACGTTGACATTTTCTGGATATCTGTGACACAGATTCATAGCAGTGGTCATTGTGTTTGTGTTTTGAGCAAAAATATCAGAAGGGTGGAAGTGATGATTCAAGTTATTTTTTCATTTAAGTTTAAAAAAAAGGGGAACTTTAAAACGTGCTCTCAGTCTAAAAGTAAGGAGTAACCCCTTTGAAGGACATTTCTGTTCTTTGAACTCAAAACTTCAAACATTTCCTATAAATAAGGCCCGGGATGGGGAAATGGATGGGTGTCTAAATCTGCTCCACCATCAGTGTCAGTTGGCTTCCTTTCAGCCACAGAGCAACTGGTTTCTCCTCCCACAGGCTTTACATTAAAAAGGCACAGCTTCCCTGAGGTCAAGTGTTCTCTTTTTCAGAAACCTTTTACCTTGTCTCATCACTTTACATCGGTCATGCATAAAATACACTGATGTTTGAATACACTGGTGGTTGCACAAAGGGAGCTTCATGTTGATGTTGCAAAGCCTTGCAACAAACTCTATAAGAACAAAAACTTAGAAACCAACTTTAAGAAAAAATGGAGAGAAAAAAAAGCAGTTGTTTGCAAAAAAAATTCAGGCAGCTGGTTCAAAGGTTGTAAGAATAATCAATATTTAAAGACTTGTTTCATATTTACTGCTCCACAGTGGAGACTCTACGATTTCACCACGTCCATGACTCTTTTTCTCCCCTTCTTCTCCTGCCTGGCAGCTCCATCTCCATCTGTCCTCAGCACATGTCTAAACCATGTCAGTCTGGCCTCTCCACTTCCCTCAAAGAACTCATTTAATGCAGTAACTAAGATGCAAACCTCATTACGTGTTTGCTGCTGTCTGATAACTGTTACGCAATGCTGTGTGTGACGTTATATATGCATATAACACAAACAACAAAAATGATTGTTGGTGTTATGCAGCGCTGTGGTTTCAAAGTGAGGGACAGGTCTTCTGCAGAGAGCTCCAGGGCAGCGCAGCAGCAGGATCATGCCCCACATTAATGGCTTCTTTTAATTCTGTCAGAAAAAGCGTACATGTGCCATGTGAGTTTCATAATATGATTGCAGCTCTGGGTGGGAATGATGACGGAAGAAGGTGTTAAGCAGGTTCACCCTCCCACACTTTAAGGACCCCTGGTGCAGAGTATTGTGCATTCAGAAACAGTGTCACCTGCGCTCACCCTGCTATGAAATGTAAAAAAATGTCTCATGTAAAGAGTCCTCTGCAACTGTTTGTACCTTTGTTGTTGGGTTCTTTTAATGCACGCAGAGTTATTGACACTCTACAAACCAATTTTGGGATTTTTTTTTTTTTTTTTGTTCAAAATATACATTTTTACAAATCTAGTCAGCTTGTTTGTATCTGCTGATATTTTCCCTCATGAGCCAGTGAAGATCAAAACAGAACTAAAAGGTCAGTGAATATTGGAGTGCAGCTCAACCTGCATGGCCTTAATTTTTTCCCTGTACTGCATGCACTATGAAAAGATGATTTTAAAGTCTGCAGATCTTTCTTGAACAAAGCTTTTGTGCAGCACATGAAATCCAAAAGTTACAGGGATGGAAAATGGATGTAATGAATAGAGAACCGTTTGAGTCTGATGCGTCGGTTAAACTAATAATTATGAAAAACTCTTTCCAACTCTCACTGGGGAAATCCTCCACACCAATTAATCCCCAATTATGTGGTGGTGCTTCTTCCACCCTGGTGACTGTAAATTATGGCAGATTTAGAGAATAATAGGCCTACTGACAACAACGTTTTTTCTGTTGGATTTCAAGGTCAATTTCTTTGTAATGGCTTATTATAACTTCTAGTAACAAAACAAAAACAATTACACATTATGATGAATTGTTTGTTTCGCAGTTTTCCTGTGTTTTTTGTGTGAGCCTAAGGACTTTTTAGTCAAGCATATAATCAGGACAATGAAGTCACCACAGCAGGGCTCAAACTTGCAGTTTACAAATCTGTAGTATGTTTCAATACACATATTACTGTAGTCTGCAGCCCTGCTAATATTAGTGACAAGCTTTAATACTGCATGATACATATTGTGCTGTGGTTCCTTATTCCTTTTAAAACCCACGCAGATCGGCTCTTCACTCTCTGATTCCCTAAAACATCATAGTAAAGCCAACAAATGGACATACGGTCTGTTCCACGTTGGAGAAAGTGTCCTAATGTGGCTTTCTTGGGATTCTGCTGATGGCTTTGGTTCAGTGGTTGTATGGCATATACCTGAATCTCATTTAAAATACACCAGCTGTTGTCCCTTCCTCATTATTGACTATTTGGATGATGAGGACAATGATCAACACAATGATCACTGTTAACAAAGGCTGTAACTATGAAAAGAGTGAACCCACAATGCACACATTGTCATTCCCCTCTAGAAACTGTTCCAGTGTTTTTTCTTAATGAAACCTTCCAAATGATTCATGTATTTTCACCTTCAGCCGCAGCTCTATTTCAATGCTACAACCACCAAAGAAGTCAGTGAATTGTAGAAAGCTTCCATTTATCCATCCATCTTCTATACTGCTTTGGCCACCTTAGGTTTGTGGAAGGTTGGACCCAATCCTAGCTTACGATGGATGAAAGCTGGGTAAACACTGGACAGAGTGCCATTCCATCACAAGGCAAACACACAGTCACATTTACACCGATGGCCCATGTGAGGTTACCAGAGAGAACATGCAGTCTTTATCCCAAAATGATTGGATTTTACTCTGTTCAAATATTAACCATAGCAGAAAAAGAAAAGAAACTGCAGCAAACTGCAGCAAAACTAATTGGCTGCAGAAAATGAGACAGGTTATAAATGTACCTGCAAAAGTCAGTGCCAGATCATCACACATTTAAACTGTCCCAAGCTTTCACACTGCTGTGCTGTTGCCAGAGAAAGTTTTTGCTGTCCTCTGTGAACTGACAGGCCCACTCAGAAGCTTCAGAGAAAAAGAGCATATCTGATACATCTAAAAAGTCTTTTCCACTCTTCTGGTGCTGATTAAAAGTGTTAAACAGGGTGTTTAAGACTTGCTTTGACATTGCTGTTGACAGATGAAAGCAAGACAAATTGTGTTTTGTTTTCTGATAGGCATTAATTAAGTTCATACTTACTATCAGCATCTTAGCTCAATTGTGTTTGCAACTGAAATGTTTCCTAACCATTTATTTTATTAGTTATTAGGCACCACAGCTGTGAAAGAGTTGATTATATAACTCAGACGCAGTGAGACAAGAACAATGAGATTGACAAGTAGACTGACATGGTAGAGCACCCCGATTAATCTTTTCATGTGAACAACAAATTATTTCTGTTTCAGCATTCACTTTTTATGTATCACACATTTTCTCTTCATGTTTTCTGGTTGCAGACACAAACAGAGGTCAGACAATTCTGACTGAGTCGGTGCATGTTGGTCTCTGTTCAAATGAACTGTGGAAAAGGTGAAGTTTTCAAAATGAGATTTCACAAATAAGCAAGGGGATGAGCAGTATCTCGTCAATTGACTTTATATCATTTGTATACTCCTCTGTATACTTGCAAAGTTTCTTAGGTACTTTGGCAAGTACTATAAAATGCTTGACAGAGAGTGAACCTCAGTTTTTTTCTCTTTGATTACAGTTCCATGCAGACAGCATGCTGCTGGGTTTAGGGCACTGTGGGGGGGCCACACCATATATTGTAGACTCATCGTGTTAGTGTGAGGAACGTTCTCAAACATTTGAACAAACTAATCTGCCACGAACTCTTCAGCAAAAACAGTCAGTGAGTCATGCCCAGGAACGCCGTCAGGCATGTAGGACAGCAACAAATGATGCCCACTCTTGTCTATTCCAGGCCAGCTTCTAAATGGTTCCCCAGGTGTGTTTGAGGGTTTTGGGCTCCTGTTCCACAATCAGATGCCAGGACTTCTTGGGTCATCCCCATTTTCCTTCTGGTGTCCAATGTAGAGCCAAGCACATGACGAGTTCTCACGTCCCAAAATGCAATTCTGTTCGCACTTTTGGGTTTCAAGACATCTAACTTCCTTCTATCTTTCACCATGGCCATTCATCGAGATAAGTCTTATTCTATGTCTCGAGAAGTCTCTTACACCCAGCAGTGTTAATTTCTTCTGTTGCTGTTTCCAGAATAGAAGTGTTCTATGGGACAGTTAGTTCTGGGTCAAATTCCCCCAATCTGGACTGTCAGTGGGTCGCAGTGAGTGATCACCGAGACATGCAAGCCCATCAACCATTGCTGGGTGGCAATCCTTTGGTGAGTAAAATAAAAAGAAGCGTGAAACAAAACAGAAGTAATTCTAAATTTTACCCATCTATTCAACATCTATACTCTCTTTATGCAGATTTGGCTTATAAGGGGGAAATCACAGTGCTCATTTTACACAGTGTACATCCATTGCAGGGTGAACACAGTAAAAGGGACAATCTGCTATCTGCAGCCAATTTAAAGCTACTGATAAATCTAACAAAATTATGTTTTGGATTGTGGAGAGAAGCTTGGAGGAAAACCCACACAAGCATATAAAGACCTAGAAATACTCATAGATGATCGTTTGGACCAGAAATTGTCCTGCCGTTATACAAAAGCGGAGACCAGCCACCCATCCCAGTTGACTTTGGGTGAATGCAGGCTACACTGTGGACAGGCAATCATTCCATCACAAGACAATCACAATTGATCACAAGCAAGCATACAGATAATTGTACCATCACCACTTAGTGAATTACACACAAATAGGAAATGTGATTTTCTTAATAGAGAATGGTTTTAATTGTGCTTGATTTATAGTCTATATTATTATTATTATGCTGATATCCCATGATTTCCATCTTTTAATTTGTTTTTAAATACAGTTGACACCAAATCATTTTTTCACATTTTGATTTTGTCATTTACCTTTGACTTAATTATTCCAATGGTTTATTATTTAAAGAAATAGGATAGTTGTTAAATGATATTGCAATGGCATATACAGATATTTTACGAAAATCCATTCTGCCCTTGAAATCAACTTCAAACAAGAAAATTACTACACACAGTTAAGTCCACACTGGACAGCAGTGTTTTTTACAGCAGAGGAAACATCTATAGACGATAAACTTACTCGGAATGCTGGGCCTTTTGATGACGCTGACAGTTTTTGACCCTCTTTAAAGAGATGCAGCAGGAGGCTGCTGATCACCTCAGCAGCTTTATTAATGTGAAGTGAAACGGTCAAAAGAGTATCAGCTGGTTGTAAATGACCATAATCTATACTGCCAAACTGCCTAGGTGGTATAGATAAAGTGCCCTCTGGAGAGAGCTGGGACTGCCTGGGGAGAGAATGAGTGAGACGGGCAGCTCAGTGAGGGATGTGAAAGGAGAGAACAAGATGGGGGGTTGCTCATGTTTACAGGGGTGGGGGCAAACCACAGATCGCTTACAAGCTGCAAGCTGGGCTTTACCTCGGCCGCTGGGCTGGAGCTCACGGGAGGTGGATGAGTCACAAGCTACCACCCGGGCAGAGATGACCACCGCATGCTGAGATATCTCCTGAGAAAATGTTCAGTCTGGACAGCACAAGGGCAGGGTCTGCCCAAACTGGCTCAGCATCCATTGCTCCGTGCTGACATTCCCCAACCTTCTTTGAGACTGTGGACACAGGAGGGATTATTTATAAGCTTATTAAACAGTAAATTCTGAAACAGTGTTGGACAATGAGTAGGAGGCATATATTAAGCTGCCAACTTGCCAAGCTGATACAATGGTGTAGATAAAAGGAGGCAATCATGCACCTCATGCTTTGATGAGCAATATATATCCCAGATCTCAGCAGGCTGTGTAGGTGAAGTCTTAACATTCAGCACACTGTTGAGCCTCCTCTCGAAGCCGCTCCCCTCCAGCTCAGAGACCTCCAGGACCTTGAAGGATTTAATCGCTCTGTTTGACAACTCCTGCATGAACCGGCAATCGTGTAACCTAATTACTAACAGGAAAGAAGGAAATCAAGATGAAGCTCGGGAAGGAAGGCGACATAATGTGACAAAGACAAGGTCAGAAATTAAAACCTCATGGCTGACATGTAAAGAAGTGAAACAAAACAGAAGAGAGGGGGAAGTAAATGTGACTCATTTTATGTCTCTTTTGTACATTTGATGTGGAAGGCACAAACAGAATTCATTGAGGAAATTCAATTCAAGTGTTACACGCTTCAACATAAACAAGGGTTTATCTTTTTTCTTCTTCCTGTTTGCTCTTGTAAGATATTTTATCTCTCTACTATGCATGTTCCACAACTGTGGCTGGCTATGGAAAACAGAACTGAGACAGTTAAACGTTTACACAATTGTTTATTTAACAAAGAACATTGTCACCACAATCAACCTGCGCAGGACACCGGTGTGCCCTCCCCAACTGAAGGTAGGAAAGAGGGAATGAAACAAAGGAAACACACAGTTTTGAATAAGAGAGGCGGGCTTCCTCCCTATGACCTTTGACCTCTTGACCACTCCAGCCAATCACAATGGACTTCTGTCCTCTGAGACAGGCTTTTTTCACCACGGCTGACGTCCTCCAAAACTCGATAGATAAGGAGTTAGGAGGGACTTTTCAGACATACCCCTGTTGGCTCTGAGTATCACTGTGCTCACAAAATGATGGCAAAACTCACAGAAGAATGCCAAACTGATGTGTCTAACAGTGAACCTAAAATGGCAGACGACATCAAGTTAAAATTTGAAGAGTTAGACACTCTTTATTTGTGGTATTTTTGTGTTGATGCTTAATAAAATGCTTGAAATGGAGAGAATCTCGAGAATATTTTGCTGTCATTCAGAACCTTTTCAGCCTGTTTCTTCTCAAAAATTTCTCATTTTCACTCAGGTGTTCAGGTAAAAGCATTAGTTATTAAATTAGATATTATGACAAAAAAATTAATTTCAACAAAGAGCATAGCAAAGCCCAAACAATGATTTTAAGTCAGGATGAAAAACATTTTCTATTCCATTCCGATTGATAGTGAACATGAATGACAAATATTATCATAGAGAAAACTTATTTTATATAGATTTAGTGTTTACGTCTGTTTGAATCCAAGGCCAAGCTGCTCATTCTCAATTGCAGTAAAGCAGGAGAACATTCTTTGTATCAGTAGCTGAATCGAGAGAAATTGCTGGAAAAGATAAGCAACAGGTGAGTGAACACAGTGTTGAGTCAGTGGAAGGACTACTTTGTTCAAATTGATGATTGTGGCAGGAGGACAGATAGAGGACAGATAGGGAATCAGGAATTGGATGGAATTAGTCAATAGGAAGTGAGGTCAGCTTTGAAAAGTATCAAGAAAGTAAAAGCTGTGGGTTCAGATGATCTGTACCTGTGGAGGTATGGAGATGTCTTGCTGAAAATACCTTGTTGTTTCCCCTTTTCTGAAGAGTTCCTGATGAGTGGCGGAGGAGTGTATTGATATTCAAGAACAAAGTGCTTCAATAACTATAGTGGTATAGAAACACTTCACCACACAAAGTTGTTAAAGCAAGGCTACAGCAGGTTCAGCTCAGCAAGCAGCAGTTTGCTTTCATGGTCAGAAAGGGTACCACAGATGGTATTTTTGCTTTGAGATTGCTTGTAGAGACTAATAATGAAGGTCAGAAGCAGCAACACTATGTCTTTGTTGATGAAGCGTATTGTAGATCCCAAGGATACATTACACAAGGAATTCAGAAGTGGCGGAAAACAAGAAGGCATGTATGAGTAAGGTAAGGCAGAGGTGAGGTGGGCAGTCAGACTGGCAAATAGGTTCAGGGTAGTAACACCCCGGATCAGCTCTGAATCCCTTCTAGTCTCCAATGATATTGAACAGGATGACAGACAAGTTGAGAACAGGGGGCTGCAGAGACCATGTTGTTTGCAGATGACAGTGTGATCTGTGAAGAAGGTAAAGAGCAAGTAGATGAGTTTAAAGTATCTGGGGTCAAACATCTAAAGCAACAGACTGTGCACAGACGAGAGAGTAGGCAGAACGGAGTGGGTGGAGGTGAGTGTCAGTGCCGATGCGTGACAGAAGGACAGCAGTGAGGCTGCAAGGGAGGTTTACAAGACAGCAGTGAGCCCTTCTACAATGTATGGTTTGGATACTGTGGCACCATCTAGATGACGGGATGCCGAAGAGGAGGTGACAGAGATGAAGATGCTGAGATATTCATTGAGAGCGAGACAGATATACAGGATTAAGAATGAACGGTGAAGATTGAGCAATTTCAAGATTAAGATCGAGACGCCACATGGAGATGATTTTGACATGTGCTGAAAAGAGATAGTAGATATATTGGACAAAGGAGTGTTAGAACTGAAGCTTCCAACTGAGAGGAGAATAGAAAAAGATTAACTGATGTAGCAAAGGGGAACATTTAGTGTAGAAATAAAGGAGGCAATGGATAGGGTGAGATGGAGATTATTTTCTCTCACATCAGGTTTTAGCATTCAGTTATTTTAGGGCATGGAAAAGGTAGCTTGTGTTATGTAAGAAGGTACCAAAAAAACATGTTAGAATCACTTATAGATAGTAAGTACATAAAAAAACCACATGTTTTTTTCTTGGCTGTCAGGATTTCCCAGGTAACCAGAGACTGGAAATGTAGCCTGGCATTGAGAGCCAAGAAAGTGTTCAGCTCATGACCCCATTCAACACTGCAACGGCTCATTTTTATACATTGCTTTTAATCACTGATTACAAAAATACCTGTTTATTAATATTCACCTGATTTTGTTACGGCCAAAATAGACACTGTCACCTTCATGTTATCACTTTCTACGCTAAGCTTGTAACTCTCTGCTCAAAGGCAAATGACAATGTCTCCAAAAACAGGTACTGCCAAGCAACTGAAACAGAAGCCGTGATTTTATATTTAAAGCAGCCCCCCTCCTCACAGAGACACGCACGCACGCACGCACGCACGCACACTCTATAACAGTAATGAATATTTACACATAAATATCTCATGTGTCATTGGCTGCACTAGCGTGACCGCATACCAGCGATGATACCTGCCACTGTAAGTAAAATCTATTACGCATTGTGCTGTCACTCAGGACTGACATGGAATTATTTAGGAAACATATACTACCCTTAAGAAAAGAGCCCTTTTGCATTAATAAGATTAAGCACAGACAAGTCCCCAGCAGCAGCAGCCTCACTTCAGCTGCCAGCAGGTTCCTCATGCCAAAAATGCGGCACATAAGGTAAGAAGCCACGCTGACACTAAGCTTGTATTAAATAAGGGGGTTGGCTGCAACATTTTTAGGTATGAGAAATTAACCTTGATGTGACAAATTATTGTCCAGATTGAAACTTCTGTCAAATATGATTTGTCAGCCCCCGTCAGACGACAAGGTTTGATTTAACAAGTTTGCAGGAGGACGCGTCGGATCACATCCAGCACAGAAACTTTCATTTTTGGTGCGCTGTGCTTAAAATGAGCTGAGAGTGATCTCATGGTGGTATTTGGTAAATAAGGGTGTTTTGAATGTGGAACAGAGGCTTTGTTGTTTCAGTGATGACAGCCACAGTAAGCGATACTGGCATGCCTACAAGCCTGTGTTACTGTTGGGAAGAATTTCAATGAGGGGTTTGAGCTCTTTTTGCTTCTACCCTATGTATGACCCATTTCTCACTGAGGTACAATAGCTTGTCACGCAACATGTTTCAATGATGAAACTGCAGGTTATTACTCAGGGATGACTAATAGTCAGCTGAATTTAAGTGAATGCCTTTTTTTAAATTTTTTTTTAGCTATTATCATTGATGTAAAATGAAATTATAGCATGAGAAAATGTAATGAAGATTAAAAAGAGGCATATTCTGATGAAATATAATGCTCCAATCACATTCTATATCATGAACAATTTTTCATTTTGGATTAAACCACAAAATATGTTTGACTTTTAACCTCCCCGGTGACAGAACATTATTTACACTGGTATACACATTATATACACAACTATCTTGTAAAGTAATTAGGGGTCTATATTGTACAAATGTTGCAGGGTGATGTAGTGGTTAACAATCTTGCCTCACAGTGGGATATTCCCTGGTTCAGGCTCTGCGTTTCTCCCTGTCCAGTCCTTGAGGGACTGGTGAACTGTCCAGGGTGTCTCCTGCCTGCACCTATAATCAGCTGGGATCAGATGCAGTGCCTCGCGACACCATGCTGGAATAATTATAGAAGATTGATGAATGAATGGATGGTCAATGGTTTTACTCCTACAGTTTATAATCATGCTTCTCTTTGTGTCAGACATGTGATAGACTGGTGATCTGTGCAGGGTGCATCACAGTCAGCTGGGATCAGCTCCAGACCATGGTGGATTAAAGCAGTATATAGCAGTATCTTTTTTCGATTGAAGATGTAATGTAAACGTTTTATGAGCTGCTGGGTGTTGAATTTCCCTTCAGTGATAAATAAAGTTTTTTTTTGTTTTTGTTTTAATCTATCTAACCATTTGATAGAAATTGTGATTGCAATGCTCCATTTTTATGCACAAGAACCAAGAAAGTTTTTTTGCTCTCAATGCCACATTTTGAATAATTCAGATTGGAAATATATTCATGATAATTCAATTTGTAAACCTCTGGCCAGAACAGTAATGTCTCCTTTTTGCTGATTCTGGACTCAAGAAGCGGTTTTTGGTTTCCCGATGAGAATAAAATAAAAATAATTGAAAAGCTAATCTTGTGCTCTTTGGCGGTGTGTGCCGTGGAATTAATGGGTCGTGCGTTCTATGCCAAATTGCAATTTAACGAGTTGAGTCACCCTGATGTTTTGTGTGTACAAGACATTACGACTGACACTGATGTGCTTGTTAACTACTCGAGCATTGTCTAACGCAGCGTCCGGGCTTCTCCTCATGTCACCAGAGTCTCTTGGTAATGTCTTCAGCCTTTGAAGTATGAGGAACTTATTGAACTGTTTGAAATATAAATAAGCATCTGTCTTGGCTCCCACACAATGTACAAGTATTGCCAGGGAAGTAAACATGGGGAGTTTGAAGCATAATGGAAACCTGCTATTTTGTCTTCATGGTTTTGTGTGAAAATCTTCTGTTTTGAAGATTTCTACAGGGACTGGGCTGCAGTCTCCAGCCAAACATACACAAAAGCAAAGAGCAGATTCATTCAAACAAATAATTGTTTTCCCAGAGTGAAAGAAAAGCATCCACACTCTCCAGGGAGATGGGACTGCAGGCAGTCTTTGTGGTGGGATGGATAAATCTCCATGACTGGAAGCACAAACAATGGCCACCTGACCAACAGCTCCTTCTAAACCTCTCAGTTTTTTCTGCTACCAATTCTCCGCCCTCTCTCTCTCTCTCTCTCTCTCTCTCTCCCTCTCTGTTTGAGGTTAGGGCCAATATCCTCTCGAGCAATCCTGGGCTGAAAATCATTTACTGACAGTTGTCGCACAGCATCCACCATTGTCAACAGCAGGGCCAGAGTTGGGACTGTGCGCCGGGCCGTGTGTTATAGCTGCCATAAGGTTGAGAATCTGGAGGAGCTCCTGCACGGAGATAGATCTGTGTCTAAGGCGGGGTGGTGGGCAGAGCCGGCAGCCAGCTGTCTGTGTGATTTAACAGTGTGTGTAAATCAAGAGCGAGTCTCTGCTCGACCAGCCAGCCTCATTTCAATCTCTCTACAAATCACACCACGCAGGCGGCGCAAAGGGGGGAGAGCTATAAAGGCGCCCCAAAATAATCATCCTCCGCAACTCTCTTTCTTATGCTTTCATTTATTAAGTAGATGAGCTGAAATCTGACATCCATCAAAGGAGACAGTGAAAATATGGTTTGGTCCAGCCAAATAATATTAAGTCTCAGCTCGGTTCATCATGTTGTTTGTGTGTATGCATGGTGTCGCACATTGTCTTTTAAATCGAATGCAGAATTGGGGGAGCAATATTTGACTCAGATGTTCGTAAAATCTGAAAAAAAAACCTATCTGGGAAAAGAGCTTGTAAAGTCTCCACAAACCCAGGCTTAAAAAGCATTTTATTCACGATGTGTAAAAAAAAAAAATAAAAGAGTATTGAATTAGCATTTCTCTTGCAGTCAGGCAACCATGTTGAACTAGATATTAGAAGGGGACCAATGCCAGACAGTGGGCAAAAACGGTGATTCACTACCAACAGATTAATTCGGTGCTCTGTGGAGGGAGTCACACAAGCACCCTGGGAGGAAACTGACTATGAAGGCCACATACACTCCTGACAGCACTCACAGAGGTATAAAAGCTGTTTGGAAGCAATTAACTGCACTACAGCTGCCAGACTCTGAGACGCTGGTCAGTATCAACAAAGTCTGGTTTAAAAAAATAATTCCAGCTGTATTTCTTGTGTCTCTCGCGTCCAAACTGGTGATAAAAGTTTCACAGCTCCGGAAACGATTTCACCGCAATTTATCAGTGAAGAAAACAAATACGTCTCCAAAACGATGCAGAAAGTTGCATTTGTTCTGAACAAACATATCCTCAGTGGTCCAAATAAATATGATAAAAGAGCAAAGAGATAAACAGTGATAAACTTGAGTTATCCCAATATGAAGGATACATTTTTTTTTTCTGCAGTCACTGAGGAGGTCCAAACATCAAGTCAGAGTTCATCAGTATTCTGAAGGAACAGCTTCTGGAATTAATAAATTCAGGCAAGCATCCACTTTGTCAAATGGCTTTAATAGAGGGCTTCCCATTTTCATGAACGGTCGGTTATGGATTTATTCAGATGGGATTCAGATGGAGTTACTACAGTACTGCAAATCATCTGCACTCAGATACTATGATTGCTCTCTGCTTGTCTTCTAAATTGTTTTTGGGGGCACTTAAGCTGCACCTGATCTGATGCTATTTACTTCCCTGAGATCATTGTATTGTTCCCAACCGTAGGGTTATAGGCACTTTGAAGGGACAAGTGTACAAACCAGTTAGTGCAATGTAAAGACATAAGTATCATCTCTCGAGTGCGTAAAAGAGGGGGCGCCCCATTTCTGAAGATGTGTGGAATCTGTACAAGGCAATTTTATTAGGCATCGTTTAGAATAAATAAATAAAAAGCTTTAAAGGACGAGCAGCATTGCATCTATTAACTGCACCCAGAGCTGCCATTACACACAAAAGTGTGCCAAAGAATCAATTACAAATTGAATTAACAATGCATCTGTAGGCTGTTGCTGAATCCTTTTATCCCAGGGAAATGATTCAAAACCTACAACCCATGGAAATAATCCAAGACTGCATTTGTTCAGGCGGCTCTTACAAACACACACACACACACACACACACACACACACACACACACACACACACACACACACACACACACACACACACACACACACACACACACACACACACACACACACACACACACACACACAACCTAAATGCAATATACATTAGGATAGCCAAGGACAAGGACAGTGTATCACCCTCAGGAAAACTGCAGAGAAACCAGAATAACGTCACCAACAAATTAGGTTTGCAGGCAAATTCCAAAGCATGGCAAACAAAGCTTAACGATATGATCCAGCAAAAGGAAGAGATTTAAGCAGATGTTGGCAAGCTGATCATAAATTTGTGACTACACTTACCACCTCGTAGTGGCATATTTATTTAACAATCAACAAAGGGGTGATTACGTAAAAAAAAAACACACATTTTTGTAAACCTGTAGGAATCCAGACATCTTTCCATATGATCACATAGAATTAGGCTTACCAGTTTTCTAAAATAAATCAATTATTTCAAATAGACAAGTTTGTCATGGTATATTGTAGATTGTGCTTTTATGACAAAAGTTTAAGAATGCATTGAGAAAATTACATTTATTTCAAATTGCGCTGGAGAAGATTCACATTTTAGTGAGTAAAACTAAATAATTAAAACTCTCATACAGAAAAAAAAAAGAGTTGTTGAGTTCTTGTGAACTAGAACTCAACTGTGGGGCAATGGGGCAATGGCACTGTGGGGCAATGGGACACATTGGTAATCTTTGCTATATGTTCCTTGTCTACCACTGGCAATAAAGGAGAAACAATATCATGCTGGTGTTTGATATTAGGGTAAAAAATACATTTTTATCAATAAGAAAATGAGAGTAATAAGTAATAAATTGTTGTTTCCTCTTGAGTTCCTTAATAAATAGAGTAACATTATTGTGTGTATGACTAATAAACAATCAGATTTCTGTCTCACATGTAAATGCCTTATCTTTGATCATAACTCAGATATGACTCATAAACTCATGTAAACACAACGCAGTTGTCCACATTGCGTTACAGGTTTAATTTTTGAAAATGTAAAAATCATAAAAAGCTTGACGTTTTGGCTTCTAAATACAGTAAGATGCGGACTGTCTTTCTATTCAGTAATAAAAGCACTCGCCTCCAATGGCTTTAAAAAAGTGTTCTATTGATCAAATCATAATCATATGTTGTCAAAAATTATTAAATGTTGACCTATATGACAGAAAAGTAACATATTCGCTTGATGCTCAAAATGTTCTAAGTGATATGCAAAAAAAACTCTCCAGCTAACTTAAAAAAACAATATGCTAAACAACATAAGATTGATGGAAGCAAAGGGAAGTGGTGCACTGGAGTTGCAGTATATTTCAAATGACATGAAATGACATTATTTTCTTTCCTATTCTTCTGCAACATAATTCACAACAAGTATAGTTGCCTTTCTTAAGGGTTGAAAAGGCTCAGTGTATGACTGCCAAAATAACCATGCATCTCAGCCTCTTGGTGATTTTAAGAGAGGCATTTATGCAGCGGCAGTTCAAATGACTACGACATGCAGAGAAAAAATGTGTTCCTGTCACCCAGGAGGGAATAATGGGACCTGTAAACAGTGTTATTACCCTCTGACGAAAATAACATAGCTATATATTCATATTCAACTATAATTCTTATGCAGAGTGTGAATTTTGATATTTTAAATGAGAATTGGGTCTTAAAACACATTTGGCATCACAAGTACGTGTTGATATGTTTATATTGACCTGCACATCTCCGATTTAAAACACTCCTTTAATTTAAATAGTGTTGGTAATAACCACGATTCAGTCACATTACCTTTTTTTTTTTTTTTTTTTTAATAATGTGAAGACTTTAGCAACATAAGGATGCTTTCTCAAGACACCATCCACTAGAGTGAAGAGCATTCATGTGCAATTAAAATGCAGATTTCCACTGTACTTGACTCCGTGCTGCACACAGAAAAAGCCAACATCATATCTGAATGGTTCCAGAGGAAATAGGGAATCTCAATTTCCCAGGAGCTCTATCATAATTAATTTATTCGCTAACACCAAAACAACATTAATTAGAAGAGTGCAACTCTGTTTGGAAAAAAAAGGTTTAAGGAGTATTTTAGCAAAAGCTATAATATAATGTTTTATTCATTTGCATACACATTAAACTGAAAGAAAAGAGGACACATGGGAAAAACTGCCAGCCACAAAGTGACTATGATTGCGGCCACTTAAGAATAAACTCACCATTATCACGCAGGGATTGTAATAATGGGCAAACTCACTACCCTCTTTTCAGCCACTTCCTAAAGCTTCCTCAAGCTCTTTCGCTGCACAGACACAATTTTTCTGAAAATTAAGATTCATAGATTGTTCTCGATGACCAATTCAGAAAAGCAAATGCCAGAAAAATGGTCCCCTGGAATTTACATTCCAACTCCGAAATCAGTGAAAGAATGGCTGATTAGATACGTCTTCTGCATTTATTTTATCAAATGTGACGGCAAATTGCATTTTTGTATGCTGCAAGAGAAACAGATGGGTTGTAGATAAAACAAGCTGTCATTCTTAGAGAGACTGGATCACAGTGTTGACTGTACCAACTATTCTTTTCTGATTCATGAGTTTCAATGCAATGTACATACATTCATCCATTTGTGCAAACATTCACACTGAAATGGTGACTGCTGCCATATAAGGTGCTCACACATCAGTTCATTTTGACGCTCAGGATGAGACAGCGATGGAACCACTAACCATGGGTGTAGAAAAGAGTTATTGGGTATACTGGCAGAGCAGTAGGTAACTTTAAACTTGCATGGTTGATGCAGGAAGAGTCAATAAAGATCAAACCGGATTCAGATTTTGTGGAAGTTATTCCTTTCCTGAGCCATGCCTGCTTGCGGCTCTAAATTGTCCTATTGCATTGGTGTGTGTCTCTGTATTTTCCCCGTGACGGGCATGCGACCTGTCCAGGACTCAGCTCTATTAGACTGCAGCTCCAAGCATCGCTCTCTCTTAGATAAAACAGGTGTAAAAGGTGGTCTAAATGGATGGACGGATACATTTCTACATCTTGAAACTCACCAAAAATGAAGCAAAAATGTCTCATTTATGAGTATGACCATCTTCTTTCAGGTATGTCATTTGCAACCAGACCCATCTGTATCTATTCAGGTAATATCCAAAATCAGTTGAAGTCTGATCCAGTCACAAGCCTCACTCATAGGAACTGTCAATCTTATCTGTTCATTCTGTCTTCATTCTCGCAAGAAATTGATTTGAGTGAAATTGACAATAAAAAAAAAAAAAAAAGCATTTTACCAGAATTGATGGACCCCATTCTTGGTGATTAATTTGAGGTCTATTTCAAACTTTGCAGGTTGCTGCTGGACTTTTGCAAGTGATGGGGATTTGCATCACACTAGGGAGTTCAGTCGTCTCTTGTTAGTCTGCCATGTTCAAGCCAGCAGAGCCATCTGTTTACATTGAGTTACTTTGATAATGGGCGCTGGCACCAGCATGTATAATTTCAATTTACCACAATGAGGGGGAGGAAGAAGGCGTGCGGACCAACCACAGTGAGCGAACAAAAACAACATGCAAAGACTCATGAATAATGATACAGTAAATAAATAAGAAGAAAAAAATACAGCAATCGTTTTCCACAAACAGACAGAAAGTGAAAGTCAGCCAGATAGTGAGATTTACATGAGGCATGTAAAATTTCTGCTGCCAGTCAGACTCCTACCAGGCCCCCATTTCTCTTTGATCAACTGCTTTTGGTGTAATGGTATATTGGTTAGCACTCCTACCTCACAGATTATCTCCATTGTGAGATCTGGAGGAGTGAAGTTCTGTGTAGGACGAAATCATGGACTTCATTTTTATTTGCCTTTTCATTGATACGCCACGGTTCAAAAACAGGTCTATGGGGTAAATTTTTGTCTCTAAAATGGTCTGTCGGTGTGAATGTGTGGTTGTTAGCCCTGTGATGGACTGGAGACCCGTCCAGGGTGTATTCTGCCTCTGCTCATAGTCAGTTGGGATTAGGGCCAGTCCCCTACAAACTTAAATTGGGAAAAGTGCGAGAGAAGACGGATGAGTGGTTTCATCCCAAATCAGTTGTAGTGGTTCTCATCTCATTGTGAGAATTGCTGGTTTCAGTCCAGGGCGGGATTTCTGGTGATTTCGTTGGGTATTTTTTCTCCTGCAGACAAAAACCATGCATTTGTGAATGTGAGTGTTTATGATTTTCACTTTGTACATTTGGTGACATCTGTAGACTTGAAGCATTATCGGATGAGCCGTCTGTTTCATTCTTAATAAAGTATCTGCAGAACAACTCTGCTTCAGGGCTGGGTTTCCCAAATTGTTTTGCTGGTTAGCTGTAGGGTTCATTTAAAGATCAAAAGATCTCAACAGCTGTTAGCTGTGTCTGTCCCTGCAAATGACACTGTGTATGCATTATCACTCAAGGTAAATTGTTCAGGTTCACATGTCACTCTGACCTCCCCAAAAAAATACCTATCATTCAAAAACCTTTAAGATTTTGAAATCTGGCCCACATTTTCCCTTCAAGCAGGAGATGGCTGGTTTCCAACTGGCAGAATGTCACTGTGGCCTCTTCTGTCCTCTATTTTGGAGAATGGCATATTTCATGAGTGCTCTGAGGAAAGGGTTTATCTTTTCCACAAATGTTTGCATGGACTTCACCATAAACTTCTCCAAGGGTAAAATAGCCTTATGCTTGCAATGTTGATTTGACTACTGAATATAAAAATATTTATTAACCGTGAATGTGAGTCTGTGAGGTTGTGTGGCTCTCTGTGTTTGCCCTGGAATGTATTGGTGGTGTGTTCAGGATGTACTTTGCCTTCATTCATTATTGGCTGGGATCCGTTGCACTGCTATTTAATGTTACCTTTACCCTTCAGGATTACTGAATTAACTTATGTTTTAGCTCTTAAAAAAGAACACACATATTTCTCCTGACTTGCTTGTTTCATTGTATTTTTTTAACAGGTGCTACATTTTCTTGTTGTCTCTCATTTTGACTGACAGAATTACTACAAAACATGTTCCCTCCATAATCTAATCTGTCAAAGGCAAGATGGTGTTCCACCTTATCTTTCTTCATTCAAAATCAAACTGGTCTTTGACATGAACTATTCTGTTAACCTGACCGCCGAGTGCAACATGTTTGAAAGCACATCCCAATAATATTCTGTATCCGTGTCCTGAAGCTGTTGCTTTGATTCACATGGTGTGGAGGCGCATTCTTTCAGACCATTGAGCCAGAAGGTATCACAGGTCTTTGTGTTCGAGGGTCACTGTTCATATTGAAGGCTGCTGCAGCTTCAGCCTGGAAAACCACGATTTCTAAATAATTCAATTACATTTACTGTAGCTGTCACAGATGAAATCTTCCAAAAACTTTATTGTGGGAAGTGTTTATCTGTTTGCTGTCTTCACGAAACTTTACTTGAACATAGTTTGAAATAGCTGCATGATTAATTAATTACATAATTTTTTTGTGTGTATTTTAATACCCGAGTCAGCAAGCCTTAGATTAATAGGGACAAAGGCATGTTGTGATTTCTACTCAATGTCTGTTTCTTTCTCTATGAGGGTGTGCGTACAGGAGCTGATTAGGATGTGAAATCATATTACTTTGTATGGACAACAAGTGTTATCTGATTAGCTTGACGAGATAAGATGAGCTTGTAAAACCTTTTTGTTTCTACCTTTATTTCTAAGTGCCTACATAGACTTAAGAGAATCATGGGTATGAATTTTAAATCCATAAGATGCTTATAGAAAACACAGAAAAATTTGTTTATTTTAAATCTCTCGGCACGGGATAAAAAGAGCAACGTTCAACTGCCTGACAACTGTCATAAAACTGTGAGAGAAAACTCCCAGCTGACAATAACTCGACTTTTGCCTATTGCGCACATAAGATAATTAAATACCACAGTGATGTTGCAGATTTTTCTCATCATCTTATTGCGAGTGATGGCAGCGAGAGCGACGAGGAATATTAACCTTGTCCTCCACTTTGACCGCTGTCAGACTGCTGCCACTGCTTGGGTGAAGTGCATGAACAAATGCCGCCAAGAAGAGAGAAAATATCTTTGAGGAGAGCATTTTCACTGCCAGTGTGACTTGGTTAAACCTTTAATGAGAGTGCAGGAATCGTCCATGTAAGCCCCATTTCCAGGAGGTATTATAGCTTAAAAGTGTACAAACTGGCTATTTGAGGAGTAGCGTTTGGTTGATAACTTTTTTTCCAGGAACGAGTTGCAGCCATTGGCACGTTCGTTTGGGAGTCTGTAACTTGGCAGTCACGCATTTGCAGGTAGCTCGCAGCACTCAAAGTAGGATAAGGTGTAAACATGGAGTAATATCCCAGCTTTGACTTGGAGAGCTCCACTTTGCAAAATTCAGTCTTTCAAAACTAGATTAAGGGTTCATGCAGGTTCCCGAAACTGGTGCAAACTATATTTACAAGCACTGACACTAACTAAAACATTTCTTAAAATTATATTTGTCTTTAGTTTGACGACAATATAGGCATCAGTATGAGGAATAACACATCGTCATAACGCCACTACCTTGGTGGTAACACATTGGTGATTGATTGAGCTTGTCACGTCAATTATGAGCTTTAGTATTAAGCAAACCTGTTGATCTGTCACTCTTTTAAACCTCTCATTTACTGGAGATGGAAAGCCTCATTAGTCCTGAACTATCTCAGTCCCTTGAGCTTTAGAATAAAACATTCCCAAGATTTCTTCTTTTCATTAATTTTGAAAAGTTATTTTGAGATTTATCACTTTTTAAAAGAGTTATTTAGATACCCTAATAAAAGAGAATTGTCAGAATAGTCCAGTTTACAACATGCACACATCAACTTGTTTATTGTGGAATTCAAGCAACACGTCCTGGGGAAAAGTAACTCGCAGGTTCCTCACAGTAGTTCTGGGGATGAAAGCAAAACCAACCAATATGCCAATTTATGACAACATTTATAACTGACAACATTTTCATAGATGCAATTATTGCACTTTAATGTTGATGGATTGACTGAAACAGGCTAAAACTGATTGATCTAACGTCAGCTCAGCTCAGTGAGTGAATCAGTCACCAGACTGACCCACACACTGCTGACAGTTTTGCTCATGAACCACAGCAACACTGTGAGTCATGTGTGCTCACAGAAAGCATTTCCTCATTTATAATGTATCAGTAACCAATACGTTTAAAGCAGTGATTACTCGTTATTAATTTCACATAATGAGCACAACACTGGAGAGAGTCAAACTTTTCAGGACGTGGTGCAGCTTCCAGAGGCAAGAAAACAAGTTTGATCTCGATGTGACTTTTTCATGGTTGAATTAAGGTCAAATAAAGAAAGAAATCCACTCAATTCAATAAATGATGCAGCAGCACCTGAGGTGTGAAGCCTAAGGAGTACATTAGTTTATGGCCTCCAGTTGATGTAAATCAGAACATTAGCATGACACTGAAACTGATTTCTGGGGTGAGAAAAGTGAAAATCCTGTGAGCAACACACACCAACACTGTTGCACACAAGTCACTCGGAGAGGAAGTGAACTCTGGCTGACAAGTGACAGCCTTGTCATGAATAAAACATCACATGCAAGGGTAATATGAATTTTGGAGAAATTTGAGAGGCCATATTATCTGTCTTGAGCAACACAGATGCAACACAGAGGAATCCTTGGTGGTGTCCCTAATCTCTGTTTCCCAGATCTCCAACAGACACAAAGAAAGACTCCAGCCTTGGTTACCTCACACTGTCCACTCTTCTTTTTCTCTGTATGTAAATCCATAAATAATTCAGTTTATTTATTTCATGCGGTTAATCCACAGTGTCTGCAGTCACAATCCATTAATTGCTCACATGTATAAGAGTCAACAGACTCGAAGCCCTGTGGAGGTTTAAGCGAGGCCCTGTGATGTAAGGCAGCAGCTGACTGGAGGTAAATGAGCCTGTTTTCACCCTGCTGACATGACTGGATCCTCTCCAGATCGCACAGCCTTGTACACAATCCCCTCCAACCACAGCTCTGACAGAGACTGATGTCCCCAACATTAGGCGCCTCTGCGTCACCTTCCATTTGACCATAACCTTGCTTTTGTTTTCCCCTTCAGGGATATGCTTTTTTATTTTATTTTAATTTTTTTTTACATTGCTTTTCACATTACAGCAAATCTTCCCAACTTGGTATCAAAGAGCAGTGGACACGTCTCCTGCTTTCATATTCATTGGCTGTAAATATTTCAGGAGCCAGACCAAAGTAAACAGTGGTCAATTCAGCAGGGCGCAGTCACACATTTGTCAGGGCTTCCTGTGTAATTACAGTTGAGGCTTTGCAGCCAAATTGAGCATTAAGAAAATACATGACACGGGCCTGGCTCTGTTTCTAGAAAGCAGAAGTGAAGGGGAGATTTATTTCAGGATGTGGAAAACATAAAAACGGAGGGCATGAGCATTTGATTAATGTTCCATATTTTCTTTATTTAATGATGTTTGCCCACACTGAGTGTGGAAACAATCTCAGTGGAGAGGATCTTTGGCTTTCCAGTAATGTTAAACAACAGATTTATACAAAAATCTATTAAGCAAGCAACCAACTGATTGTAATAAAGCTGAATTTAGTCACAAAACAACAAAGATGGACCAAGATAACAATTTCAGTGAATAAATGGACTTTTTCTTCCCATTGGAATTCAACTTCCTATCCGTGTTAATCTCTCCTTTCTGGAGCGTTTACTCAGTGGATTTCATTTTTGGACGAGGCATTTTGTGCTTTTGCCTGTCACAGACAACGATCATTTGTGTTTTGGAAACTGTGTTGCGTTTGGCTCAGAGGAAAACTCAAGACGGCAGACACTGCCGTAGGTGGAACACGAACTCATCTTGATTCCAACACAAAAAAACCCCAATGAAAATCCACATCACCAAAACAACAAAGTCGTCAAGATCACTGAAAACTGGCACTGGGCACACAGGGACAGACGAGCCAACAACCAGAACACACCGAAGCTGCCCAGTATATACCACCGCCACCAGGTGAAGGCAATCACACACTCAGGCACAGGTGAAACACATCAGGGAGCAGAAGTCAGACACCAGGAGGGGAGCCTGAAGCCACAGTTTGAGTAACTCAAAAAGAACAAAGGAAACAAAAGGTGAACCAACACTGCATAGTTTTCTCTCAGTTCCAATGTTGATTTTATATTATTCTCAGTTCTCTATGCAACTTTATCCATCTCGAGTAAAGATCATGCATGGACTTGTATTATAGGCATTCTTACTTTGAGGCAAGAGCATGAACAACTGTACAACCATATTAATTAGATTATATTACACTATAATGTATTGAAATCAGGATCACACATTAATGTCATGAGCATGAACTAAGCAAATCAAACAGTAAACAGTAACACTAAACAGTCGATTGTTCATACAGAGCATCACTTTAGTGTTTTTTCATGAGAATGACAGCCCTTAACCTTGTTCCAGTTTTTGTTTGATCTGTCGTACAATTATTACTTTTGCAAAGTAGCAAAAGTAATAATAGCAGCAGGAGTGAATGAAAGAGTGTGTGTAAAACAATAACTCCCAGAAATAAAAAGGTTTGGTAGCTGTAAGCAATGTGTGCGGGGAAAAAAAAAGTGTTATCTGGCATTTGCGGAGGGAAATAAATTAATCATCATTTTAGTAAGAAATGTATTTCCTCTCTTGTTGTAATAATGTGCACACATCCCTTCTGAGACAAATTGATATGTAAGGGGATTTTAGTGTTGGCGTACATCATTGTGATTATGAGGCTGCAGTATTGATTACAAAAAAGCTCTGCTTCATGTTTGATGATATGAGGCTATGTCGCAACAGACAATCTGCACTGTATAGATATACACTGTCATTGTTGCTCAGTAGACTTTTGTCACAGTTGGGATAGATTTACTTTCAAAGGTCCATCATGAGTGGAGACTGTCAGACAGTGGGAGGGAGGCACAGTCATGTACTTTTTCAGCATCAGACTTTTCATAATGTGGTGGCTGCACAGTGAATGGCTTGGAGAAGGTTCACATTAAGATAGTTCAAGCATACTCACTTAACAGTAGCTTAGTAATACTCATGGCCTTCGGGCTTCACATTAATCCAACGTAGGAAGTAAACAACTATATCAAGGGAAATTACAGTATTTTTTGGAAAATAGCTCACTTCACTGGGAGTAGAGAGTTTTGAATGTGATTATATTGTGGTTTGTTTCTCCTTCACTAGAAACACAGTCAAGGCTACTCGCTCTTAAATCCAATAATTTATTTATTTATCAGTGCAGCAGAATGATTTAGATGAACAGAGACTATGTGCTCCTCTGTGTTTGCTTATCAGAAGAGATAAGAACTGGACTAGTGTAGGTGTGCAGTGTTGTCTATATTTCTGTTTCCACAGTAAGTAAATTGACTGACACCGCCTCTGCAATCTGTTTTCGCTCACCCACACCATCATTAAATGCATAATGTCGCACACTGTATATTTTTAAATTATTGTCCATAAACATGCGGTATACATACATATATGATGTCTGCGTTAAAGACTAATGGTTGTGTAACCCTGCATTATGCATGCGCTTTCACTTCTGCACTTTCATGGAGGTCCTGAACGTTGTCATCGTGTTTTGTCTGCTGAAGGAAAATTGATGGAATAAATGAAAAACTGTGGGCTTTCTACAACATAGGCATTTCTGAATTTACTGCAGTTGGGCAATTTTCTTCAGTTTGTAAACAGGTACAAGATCCTACATCAAAGTAGCACATGATATACATTTACAGTATAATCTTATAATCACAGTTTTAGGTTTGTGAGCGAAATAATTAACATTGAATATACTTGAGGCAGACAGGGTAATTATACTTTTGATTCTTCTTCAGTACTGTCTCATGTAACAGTTTATACTGATTATACATTTGATCGCATTAAAGATGCTTGAGGCACAAAATCAAAGAACCAGAACAGTCCACCGGGAGGTTTGCGGCATATCCAGTACCACAGCTGTGGCTTCATCTATCCATCTCATGCAGGCTACACATTAAAGAATAATTTGCTTTATTACCTGTGTTTGTCAACTCATCTGTCTTCAGGACCTCTTGTCACATCTCTATGATGAACCACAACTTAAATGAAGAAATATAGTCAACGTTTCAAATTACTTAAATGATGAATGGGGTGCTGTTTGAACTTTGACAGTCGAAAATAATCTTACAAAATTCCAACACACATGCACAAAAATAGATTTAATGAAACACCGAAAAATGACCGAGAATATATGGATGTAGAGACAAACGCTTTTATGCTCAAGTAGCTGCATTTTAATTAAAATCAAAACTCTTACATCAAGAAATTAAGGTGTTTTTTTGGTTTGGTTTTTTTACAGATTTCATGCACAAATATGGAATAATATTAAACTCCACTTAAATGTAATTTCCAATTCAGTTTTGATGACTTCATACATTTACATGCCAACACCTTCACTGACAACAAATCGTACATTATATTCTTTCTTGTATTGTTTCATTATGCCCAATCAGCACACATGTAAACAACCTTTGTGAGTCTTCTTTTCCTTTGTGTCTGAAATGGTGGCTGTCAACTTACATTATTAGTTATTATACAACCTGCTGTTCAGGAGTGAGGTTCGCTGACAATATTGATTTTAACCATAACTTTTTTTTTTTATGTGACCAACCACTTAAAAATCCCTGCTCTGTGTCCGCTTTGTTCTGAGTTGCAAGGGTCTGAATGTTTTCTTAGATGCCACTAAGGAGGACATTGGGTTTGTCTCTGGTGACATGAAGAGACAGGCAATAACCTACACACAGAATAAAATGTAAGGCTTATATAGCTAAGAAATGAATGCAACAGATGTTTCTTTTGATTTTGGGAGGAAGCCATATTACTCAGAGAAAAGAATAAACACAGGCGCAAGGAGAACATGCACACTCCATACAGAGAAATGTGGGCCTGGATGTTAATATATTTGGAGGAGTATGTATTTGCTGCACATGTAAATCTTTAATAAGGACATTAATTCATGTTTTGCTGAGATATCCCAGTTCAGACTAAAGTGAAGGACAACAGAACGAGCGGATAGATAAACCCTGTATCAGCTAAACAAACTTGATGTGTAGCATCAACTGAACACCACTGACTTGAAAGAAATTTATGTGCGAAATGCTTTGCTTACTAAACCATGACAATCAGAGTCGAGACATGAGGAAATTCTCTGCATTATCTCTTGCTCAACAACTCTAATCTGGCCTGTACAGTAATTAAGTGTTCAATGCTGCAGCAGCTCCAGTAAAAGGGAGGAAAGGGAGTCTGATTTCATGGACAAAATGATTCTTTGAGTTTTTCTATCCAAATGCGTTTAAGTTGGCGATAACAGCTTTAGAGCAAAAACTGTGTGGTTATCACAAGAAGTTCACCCTGCGGGCTGCCCTCGCTGTCCCGCTATCTGGAGAAGAGCAGCAGAAGGTATTTGATGTTGCTGGAAACTGCCACGTATGGCTCTGTTGTCCTGAAGGGTTGCTCTATCATGTGAGGTACAACAAGGGACACATTTTCACTTTGCATAATAACCCCAAACATTTAAGTTGATAGAACAACAGGATTCTCTCCAAAAGGCATTAAAACACCCAGAAATGGGTTGGTCCAGCCGATGGGATTACAGGGCTTTTCTTTTTTAGCACATTTTTCTTCCATTATACGGTGCTACTGACCAATAAATAATTGAAAACGGTCCCCACCTTTGCCATAAAGCACAGTTCCAGTTATTTATTACTGCCCATCCTGCTCCTCTCACTCAGTTACCTTTGAACTGAGCTTCACAGGGAAAGTCTGCCTCTAAACGTGTGACCTACACAACAGATACGCCCATCTTAAATTTGTGTTTGCATACATCATCATACACATTTATAACCATGAAATAAAATGAAATGCATTAATCATTCAAATGTATCAGTGGCTGTGTTTGCATGAAATACTCAAAAGTAACGTTTCAGATGGTTTTGCCACAAGTCGCCACAAACTCTACGACTGATCATTTTGTATGGTTTTAAGAAATTGTTCCTAATACTGTATTTAAACACTTGAAACACTTATATTTGATGCACCTTGAAATTGACAAAGGGAGGATCAGGGGACAAATACTCCACTTCTTTGAAATTTTACATAATGAACAGATTTTCTCGATGACACTTGATTTAAAAAAAACATTATCGTTCTTATTTGTGTTCTTTTCTCTTAATTTCCTCCGTGTAAACATGCCATGTAAATGACAGGTGCATCCCAGAATATCAAACATGCCAGACTAATTCGGAATAATTTCCTGAGCTGGGTGACAAATTCTGCTTTCCTCCTGCACTACGTGTAGCCGGCGAGCACCAACATGCATACAAAGTAGGGAGAAGATTTAGTTTGGCTTGCTGTAGCGTGGCTCACCGCCTCCCTCCGAACCGCCCCACGCTTGCTCTTGCTCCAACCCCGGCTCTCCCTGACACAAAAGGGCATGTCCTCTGAGGTTCCTGTCTGCCCCCTCGGAGTCTGCAGAGGCTACATGTCCCCGAGAGACGCAGTCATCGAAAAAAGAAACACTGCTCAGGTGCGTATGCTGGCACGGACAAGACAGGCTGAGATTACCCATCTGCTATTTCTGTGAAGATCTAAACAGGCAAAGTGTTTGGATTCAATAAAACCAAGTCAGTTTGCAGGGAGAATTAAGCTGTACGGTTCTCAGTCAAGGCAGAATAATTAATTAGCTGTGTTGATAGCTACAATACCCTCACTTGGCCTTTCCTTGAATCCACTTGATTTGGGAGCATCGTCAGCCCAACCTGAATAATTGATATGAAACCTCAGCTGGGAGAGAAAGTTCTGAGCTGGCAAACCGCAGCTTCTTATTGATAAGTTTGAGAACACGTCTCGTGCCAAGTTCTGAGTCAATGCCTCGAGCCAAACCGGGGCCGTGGCTCACTACTGAAGCTCAGCACTGGATCTACACGGAGGGATTCGTTTGCTCTGAGGCCCCAGACTGCTGTAAGAATAACTTTGTAACGATAATGATAAGGTAATGTACTGTAAAAACATTGCAGGCAGCTGTTTAATGAGGGGACTTAAATCAGACGCGTGGAAGTTTTCAGCTTTTTGATGAACATAAACAAGCAGCAGATGGTGAACAACCAAATACGATATGTGTTTTCCTAACAAATGTAGCCCAGAAGGCAATTTGTTTGGCTTATTGTTCAACTCTTAATAGCGTTCAACAACAATGAAAAAAAGGTGCTGAATGGTTATTTAACTAGATCTACATGTGCAAGCAAATAGGAAACAATTTGGAATGAAGGTACATTTCACAGAATTATACTACTTGTAATTTTATGATGCTTTTTTTTAGTCATTATTTTAAAAAAATTAAAAAGGTAAATAAAATTTGCAGCATTCAATCTACTCCACTAGATTAAAATCGAAACATACTGAGTACTCTCAATTCAATTTAATATTCACTCATCTTGCTCCATCTCTGCATTTGTTTGACGTCTGTTATTGACAATGCAAATACATGCAGTAAAATGTAATGGATACTTAAATGGATTCTTAGTTGTACCCAAATTCCGCGCAATTAAAAGTAGGTGACTAATCAATAGTAAAATATTTTTTGTCTCATGAATATATTATGAATATGAAATCGACCTAATTTTTCTATATTAAAAAAAAGGAATTTGTGTTAAATCTTAATATATAAGCCAACAGAAATCCTCATTTTCATTATTATTCAAAGAACAAGCAGAAGTTCATGGGAACTTTGAGTGAAAGATGTAGACTTAAATAGGAAAAGAGGTTTCTGTTGCATCTCTGCATCTTCACACAACTTTCTGCAGAGTTTTAAGTTTCTTCTGCCTCGTTTGACCTTGTGTAGCAATTATGGTGGTCTGAATATGAACATCGCCTTCTTTTGTTCGAACATAAATGTCTTTTGTATTCATAGCTATGAAATTTTGGTCTTTTGGACCTGCATATAATACAAAAGCCTACTATAAGAAGTTTAGTTGATGAGGACATGAGGATGTTAAGGATCTCCATGGCGATGGACATAAACCTACTGATTGGATGAATAATCTCTTTGTTTCAAAATGTTTGCTCGTTTGCGTGTGTGTGTGTGTGTGTGTGTGTGTGCGTCTGATCTTTGTGGGCCGTATCGATTCATCCTGAATGTGACTCAAACTGCAAACCAAAGTATCTCAGAACAAACAGGGTCCTGGGCTGCCTGCAGACAGAACTGTCTAAACTCTCTTACCTCTGATCCTCCGCACTCTGACAGATGGTTGGCTGGGTCTGTGTTGGGTAAAGTCTCGCTACAAATACGATGTACTGTATATGGTGCAAGGATTTGTTCATATCAAAACAATTGTACGTTGAGCTTTCTGGAGGTTGAAATTCCACTCAAGGCGCCCAAAAAAACACTGAAAGCAGCAGTATTTGAAGGCGTGCAGTCTCTCTAAATGGATGAAGGACAAACCACAAGCAGAGCTGCAGCTCCTATTGATTTTTTCATGCACTCTTTAGCGGTATACACACCAGAGAGCACACGCATCCATCATGCTTAGCCGGAATCAAATGTGATTTCTAATTCTCTGCACTGCCATGACCTCGAACCCAGCAGGAGGATGGATAACTAAAATACGGATCCAAGAAACAAACTCCAAAAAGAACTGAAGGTTTACACTGAAGATAACCTTTTTTCGTAGTATTTTGCACACTTTGTGAACACACCATCTCTGTTAATGATATCCTTCATCAAAACGTCTTTTTAATCCTCTAACAGTCTGAATTGAAGTGACTTGGCTCCAACGCTCAGCGTGTACACTTGTTTACACCTTGATTGTGTTTTGGGAGTCCGTTTACTCATCAACGATGCTTGTGTCACTGAAAATGCAACTTTTTGTGACTGGCTCCCGAGGACTTGATAGTTTTATAGTTGAGTAACACGTAATACCAGTCCAACTTGGCCGTACTCCCATTGTTTCATGGTTTTAGCTTATTGTTTAGTTACAAGAAATATGCACCCACTAGTGGCCCTACATGAAAACTTCATCGTTTTCAGTGGTTCTGCCTTTTTAATGGAAATGGCCATCACTTTCAAAACATTGCCCTGTAAATGTAAAACCTACCAAGATTGGAACCTACTACACCACTGTGTGGTTATTGTTCTGCTTTAAATATTTCATCTAGAATATGATTACAAAAGAGAAAATGGTGTGTTTTCGATTTCTATGTGCATCAACATCTGAAAATCTGAAATGAATATTTCACGCCAGTTTATTGAATCGCATCAGTCTCAGTCGTCTTTTAATTAAACAGCTTTTAATTTATGCCCTAATTCAGTGAAACAAATGTTTTTATGTTTCCATATATTAGATCCTTAATTGACATTCTTTTCATGCTCATGAAAACCGTATCGCTCATCATAAAGCCTTTAACAATACGACTATAAACACGATTGAATAGTCGGTGATAAACACCAACCACAATAGTTTTATTATTTTTCTGTATCGCGTATCACTGTTTCTCCTCTGATTTGAAATTAATTCCTTCACAATGAATCACAGTGTGACTCGTAATTGTTCTGCGTTGGATTCGCAGAAGAAATAAACCGAGCCCGTCATAAAAGTCTCCTGATGTCTTCACACAGTAGCTCAGCAGTGCACCAAACCTCCTCCTCAGCACAGAGGCCACCTGACACCAGCTTTGATTGACAGCACGTACGGATGAGAAAACATAATGGCTACATTCGAGGAATACAGGAAAACAGGCATCATGGGAAAATGGGAACAAATATGAGAGCCAGGCAGAAGCCAGGACAGTGATAGCAGGGGGAAAGTAGGAGATGCATTTGACCTGAATGTGCTGGGAGGCTGGGGGGATCAAAAAGATTTTAAAAAAAATTGCCGGCTGCCACTCAATTTTGGGTATGTTGTGAGATCCCGAGATTCATCAAATGCTTGGCCTCGCTCCAGCTGCAGCAGGAACTGATGCTGCCCCAAAGCATTTTATCCAAAACGCTTTACAGGAAGTTAAACTGAATTCCAATCGGTGGTTATTTTACATTGCTTTTGGTGTCTTCTTTCCTGCATCCTCATCGATAACATGAGAACTATCCGTCTCTCTCTGTCAGCCCATCCAGTCAAGTCCTGAGTGGAGGCAGAGGACATCCTGTTCCAGAGTTCTGACAGTGTGACCCAGTGGTGTGAAGTCATCCTGACATTTCTCAGTGCGTGTGAGAACAAAGTTAAGATGAACACAGTCACACACCATTAGGCAAAAATACATTTAGCCATGGAGATTACAGTAGACAGATAGTCACTAAGATTGGGAGAACTACAATTTTCTCCACTTTGTTTAATCGACAATCATGATTAGTTAAAATTCGCACGATGTCTATCTTGTTCTTATCATACCTGCTCTATGGCCCTCACGGACACAACTGTTATTGTGTAATGAAAACTGCTGCAGTGACGCTGCTGCTTGAATAGGGGTCATGTGAAGGCTGGTGGCTGTTTTTCACTGAAGCCAAATGAATCTAATTTAGGGAGCTGTTCATCCTCTTTCTCCTGTTTTCTTTCACAGGTTTTTTTTTTTCTTAATGGGGCACGACATCTATAGATGTGCAACTGAGCGACAGAGGTGCCTCTGGTCACAGCAAACTGATGCTTCCCTTTAAAAAGCAACATATGTGTTATCCTGCACTTTTCATTACACATCTCAAAAATACTGAAATATGCTGTAAATAAATACTGCAACTGAATGATTTGTATTTTTTCTGCAAGCACATGTTTTTGTTCCAGATGGCCATTGACCACTGGTCAATATAAAGACTTTAAAAAGTGGAGGCACGCATATGTGGAAGCTGATTTATTAACAGGATGCATGGAAGTTCACGTCGAACAGATGCAAAATAACACACATTCTTCATTCAGCACATTTGCCTTCATGAATATGGAACATCAGGCGTGTGTTCCAGATTATGTAAAATTCTTGGGGGGATTTATTTGAAAAAGCTTGTATTGTTTGCAACTGTGTCTGTTTTCAACATGGTTGAAAAGGAGCTGCAAACCAGGTCAGACTTCAGCTTGTGGTCAGTCATTTCCTGAGCTGGATAACCATGACTTTTGTTTACAGATTTTCTGAGATGTATTTGCTGTAGCTCCCTGATATAATAAATAACATTAATAAATGTAGTAACTCTGTCCATCTCCACATTTTGGGGGCTCAGTGCTCATTTCAATCAGTCCTTTGTGACTGTAAGCAAAAGAACACAGAAGTGAAACCATTTTATCATGGTATCAAGGTCGAAATCAAATGAAACATCCATTATAATACTCCTGTTTGTGTGTCATTTCTACAATGGCATCATTCGTAGTAAATCACACACAAAAATGTAAATTAATTTGCATGATCTCAGGCCCACAGTAGCATTTGGTGCAACATTGTAGGTGAGATGTGTCATTAAACTCAAACATGACTGCCCAGTGGTCAGTTTACAGAAGCTCCAAATGTCACAACCCTGGAGTTTAGCCCTGTCTTTTATTTTTAGATGTTTTCTCAAGTGATTCATTCTTACCATGTTCCTGGTATTTCTGAGGTGCAGTTTGGTGTCCTGTCAATTTCTTAGTGAGATATCATTATGTTAACTGGTATATGTTGCCATATCATTCCCTTTTGTCTGTGATTCCCATTAAGTCTCTGTATGACCCCCTTATGTCAGCCCTGTTCTGTTTACAACCGCAGAGTGTGTATATGGTCCAAATGCGCTTACCACATGTGGATTAGGCCACCGCATATTTTAACAGCTGTGTGTTTTGTTTTGTTTTTTAAACCTCTCTTTTGTGTGCATATATAACTGAGTGTGCTCTAACGTCCCTATTAAGCTCATCTGTCGGAATAACTGTGATGCTATCTGACACGATACCTGTCCTCATACGTACCTGAACAGGGCCTGTTTACTCTCCATGTCTTTCTGGCCTGACAATCACCCCTTTAATCAGTACGGCTGTGAATTTTGTGAAGATTGCATTTGGTTTTCAACCCTGACTTCAGTGAGTCGTCTAGTGGAACTGCTCTGTGCACATACTGATTATACCTTCAAGCTGGACCCATGAAAAGCTCGCCCCATCTGCACATAATGCATAGCATTTGCATGCGCTAATATCAAGATTGGGTTTTGTTTCTATCAGGCAAGCATTGTAACATTTGTGAATGCTTTTTTAAATATCATATGTACCAATCATGTGTGCACAATTCTTCCTCCAGGTATCTGGTGAAAATCAGAAATGCCTATAGATGTAAATGTATGGATGAATGGATGTAGACCACACAATCTTAATCATAATAAAATAGCTGGAAAATGGGTATTAAACAGTGATCAATACGCCATATGTCCTTGCTCAAAAGGTGAAGAAACGAACAATTTCTGTTGAACTGCAACAGTAGAAATTAAATAAATAGCAGTGTTGGCCACGACAAGCAGGTTGCAAACAGCCTTGATTAAATTATTGCTGTGCCAAAGTGTAATGTTCCCTTGAGGGAAAAAGTCTATATTTATCTTTATTTCCCATTAAATGTCAGGCTGGTTATTAGACGCATCATTTGTTGCCCAGACAAGAAGCTGAGGAATTAGAAAACAGTGTCTGACTACAATGGTAAAACAAGCCAGACTTTTTCAAGTATCATTTCAAAGCCGGCTGACGAGATGAACTCATTAGAGGGCGAAAATAGAAATATCTTAAATGTTAATTGACGTTCGAACAAAGGAATTTCTCCGCTACGTGCCTGGATTGGAGACACACGAGTGGCATTCAACCACGGTAACCATGGCGATGCACATTACCTGACAGGGATAGTTGTGTCTGACAGAGCAGTGGGTGTTGCATTATGCAGACCAGAGATTTCTGCTGACAGCTGTGTTGAGGGCAGTGACAGTGACTGGTCATGGCGGCCCTCGCTGCTTTGTAATGGAACGTGGAGCACAGCTCTCCACTCAGGTGCACGGATCTGTTAACGCTGTATCATGCTTTGCAGTGGGAAAAGTCTCCCACACAAGGCAGATGTGTGATTAGACCTTTGTTTTAATGATGGGCTGCTGCCCGCGCTGTGTGTGATCAAAAAGGACCATCAGCTCTGAGACTGTAAAACTATTTTACTGGGGGAACCATAAAGTACCACACCGCATCGATGAGCAAAACACTAATTCAGTCAATAATTTCAGAATGTGCAACACAGCTAAGATTTGGCACGTTTATGTAACCCCAACACTCAGCTGCTCTTAATTTACTGAGCTGGAACATGACCCAGACTCATTTTAAATGAGTCTCTTTCTCTGTCTCTCATTTCTTGGTGTTTCTTGTTGAAGTCCGCGGACCGCTTTGAAAGTGTCCCAGTGACGTCCGTTCCTATTTTTATTTTATTAGAGCTCCAGAGGGGTGAAAGGAGAGATGATCATAATTAAGCAATGTTTTGTGTCATAAAAATGGGTGATTAACTTGCTTTAATGGGTTTGTCAAAGGCAGTGGATAAATAAATAAATAAATAAATAAAACAACCCGCCAAAAGTGTCATTAAATTGAAGTAATTTATTCTAGCATCTCCATTAGATTAGAGACAATTTGGGGGATTATTTTCACCCCCCCCCTTGATATTATTGCACCGACCTACAAAACCTCACTTGCGATTCATTTTCCTCCCAAGGAAGAGCGTGGTCACCCTTTCATTCCTTCACTGATGTTAAACGATCATTCACACCACTGTTGTTTTTACAGATAACTAAGGGAGACTTTTTTTCACACATAGCCATGCGTACATGGCCATTTCTTAGCTGGCATGTGTTTTGTATGGAAGGGGATGAATAGACTTGCCATGGTTGCTATTCATTCTGCAGGATTTTCCAAGCATTGACACTCAGCAGTGTCACAAGAGGATCAGACATGTGTGTGTTACAGATTTTCCAACAACACATCCAATCTTATAAACACACAAGGCCACGGCCAGCAATATGGTACACAATGACTTATGGCTGTACAATAAACCATCTTTTAAAAAGAGGAATTTCAAGTAGACAGCCAGGGGATGTATGATAGATTAGTTGTGTCAGGTTTTATATCAGCCATTTAAGTTGTCACCCTCCACAGCAAACAGCCTCGGAGGCAGAAAGAGCCTCAGCAGATTTCAACATAGTCGGTATTCCTCCTCCTCTTCGTTAATAAAGCAGGTGGATATGATGGAGACATAATGGATGTCTGGCGAGAGGAAAATCTCTTGAATGGACTGCACATTGTCAACGACACATTATCAGTCTCTACACTGACATCATGTCTTTTCCTGTGTGTTCACGTGTATTCGTCTTCTTCCTGCCCACTAGATATTCATCAATAACAGCCATCCTTAATAAATCCATTTTGAATTTCTCATTGTCTCTCATTTGAGCCCACCCAGCTGCATCCCCTGCCACTCTAATGGCATTTTCTCATATCAACCAGCTGATCAAATCCAGATTCCAGAGATGGATAAATGTGCCTGAGCTGATGTGCCGGAGTGCCGCCTGCTGCCATCAATCAACGTGTTGCCAGGTGATTGTGTCCTGTTGGGATGTATGACATTATGAGGTCCATTTGGAGGCCCAGCTGAGTTACAATGGCCACAATCGCTCAAAGTCAATTTTCAGCATTGGTCGCCTTTTGGTAATATGTGCTCTCCAGCTGAAGCAAGGTGTATCTCTCGTGTTTCTCAGGTAGATTGTGGAGCCATTTTCACTCCTTATCCCCTGAGACATGCTGTCCGCTCTCCCTCGGTGAGGTTTTAAGTGAGAATGGACAGCAGGATTTGATGTTACAAACAACCTGTCTTCACATATGATTTCCTTTAAAGTGACTATTTAAGAGAGGTAATTTGAACAAGAGATACCACCACACAGTTGAAAGCTTCTGTCAACCAATAAAGGTGCAGCTGACATTTATCGTCTGCACGCAGCTTCATATGTACCAGATGTGAGCAAAGGAATTTCTCTCACCTCTGTCAATACATATGCTGTTATGCTGATTTTTGTCTATCATTTTTGTGTGGAGAAAGGTAAATTTTATTACATTATGGCATTAATTACAGCTACCTGACCAGCAAACTGGTCAAAATACATCAGTTGATGTACTTGAAGATCCAAGGAAACCAAAGCTGCCAACTCTCAAGGATGAAAACTAAAAGCCATACTTTTAACTCTGATACAATATAAATTCACAGATTTAATCAAAAGATTGACATACTTGATAGGATGTGTTGTTTAACAGCTGTGGGAATTAATAGAAAATAAAAAGCAGAATTGGATACCTACTACTCAGTGTTGCTCAATACTCTTTTTTCCCTCATCTCAGTCCCTCTATTGCCATACTAGTTCTCCATAGTTGATGGCAAAATATCTCAATTCTACTCAAAATCTACAAAAAAAACTAAAGAAGAAAAATCAAACAGGCAAAGCAGAGGACTCAGACCCTCAAACTTTTGTCTCTATTTCCCCCAGAAACATCAATAGTACATCCATCACTGGACCAGTATCATCAATGCGCCACGACATGGGAGGGGAAACCTCCAACACCACCCTTATATAGATTAATCAATTTAAATCAATTTCATTTTGTAAAGGAAAGAAAAAATATTTAATTAACACAATGCTCACATCATGACGGAAATCAAATGACCTACTTTCAACTTTTCTCTATCTTCTACACACCACTCCCCTGTCTGGAACAACCCAATGTTTTCAATCAATAAAAATATAATTTGCATTCACTTCCTGCATTGTGGGAGGATTATAAAATCCTTGACAGTTGTTCAAAGATGAGGAGCTCATGACCTTTGGCCAAATAGATATAGAAATATAACATCCCACATTATTGACATTTCCAATACTTTCAGTTAAGAGATATTAGAAAGTATATACACTTCTCAACATCCATATTTGCCCATGCTATGCGAAAATACAATCAGTAAAAGCACAAAAGACAGAAATGTACAAACTTATGGCCTTCAATGACAGTACCACATCAATCCCAATAGTTGGTCTGAAGATACGAACAATTTTCCATTACCTTCACCATAACCTGTAATTCAAAAACCGAAATGTATGTTTGCTGCACATCATCAGTTGACAATTACTTCCACTTCTTCTGTCTTTATGGGGGGGGGGGGGGGGGGGTTACAGGTTTGTATGTTTAAAGGCAGAGAAAAATCTCACACACTCACGCTCATATCTGCAGGCTAATCTGAGACACCAAATATAAACATGGCAGCACTTGTAACATTCCCCAAAAGAGAGGACACAAAAGGTCACAGTGACCTTAACTCTGACCTTCAGAATCCAATCATATCCTGTTTGAAGGAAAAAGTGGGCCAGATTTCAAAATCTTCAAGGCTTTCATTTGATACTATGACAATAAAGACTTTTCAGGACAGAGTGACATTTGAACCTGACCGTTTATTCTTTTGGTGAGAATGTACGAGAACAGTGTGATTTGCAGGGAAAGACACAATATATTTTATAATACTGTTAACAGCTGTTAAGACCTTTCAGGAATAAGATAGCAACTTCTAAGCCCAGCACTGTCTATCTCCTCCTTACAGAATTGTTCTGCAGAACATACATTATTAAGAATAAGACAGAGAGATGGACAATCCAATAATTTAATGCCTCAAGCCGACAACTGTCACCAAACTAATGTATAATGGAAACTGACCATTGAGGATAGAGTCTATTGCACAATCCTCACAGTCAGACCACCACAGGTTCTGGCAGCGGAGTGACAGCCACTTTTTCTGCAAAGGCAAATTAAAAAATAAAGAAAAAGTGTACTTCTGCACCATGCATATGAACCCAAAATTCCACACAGCAAACCAGCTGTCGCCTATATGCATAATGTCAATATTGAATGCAGTGGAAAATGACATTAACAAAGCTGGAGCAATAACACATTATGGCTATAACAATATAAAAGCTGTTCTTCATCAACAAACCTGAAGGAGAAAAGTCAACAAGTTCTTAGTGAATTCATTCAAGTGAGTTGTGTGAGTTTCATCTTTACAGGGTTTCAGCGTCTTGTAGGAGTTTATTCTTTTTATGGAAAAAACTTTATCTTTGTGGGTTTCGAATGCTATTCTTATATTTTTGTAAGTGTATTGTGTTTGACATATCAAATACTGATACCTGACTGGGCTGACCAGTTGTTCTTTGGACATAAATTAAGGACACGGAATGGGAATTTATCCGTTGGACTTTACAGAGCCTGCAGGCGACATTCAATTGCACTCATGCACCATTTATAAGACTCATGCACCAGCCACTACGACTTAATATACAATGATGATTGCTCTCATTCTGCCCCCTCGCTGTACCACAATGTGGGATTTTCGAGAATTAATTCTATTTTGGATTAACTATTCAGTTTGCGCTGATGTTATCGTTTGATTTAAAAAAAAAAAAATTGCAATTACAACAGTAAAGTAGCACCTTGGGCCGTCGGTGTTAATCACCTCATTTATCTATGCTCCTTTACTTTCCAAAACATTTCCTCAACAAATCCAGTACAAAGTGAAATCTCGTTCGATAAAGCAAGCTTAATTATTGAATTTTTTTCCACGCACTCTAAGTTAATATTTAAATGAGAATACACTGGAAGCTCCATTAAGTGATTAAACACACAGGAGGTTCTGGCAAGTCGGAGAGACACTCGGTGATGGCTCAGACCCCGATTACGTCCGGATTGAAATCCATGACTGAGAAACTCAAATTGAATTATTGTGCTTAAAATGAAGCAGCTCCGGGACTAATGTGACTAATTGAACCACACAGGACACAAGATTTCACATTCAGCCATTGACACCACGAGCACTGTGCAGCATTTTAGCATCCATTTCAAGAGTCATCCATGGGCAGTCTTGAGTCAATCTCGCCTGATTTCTGTTTTACAACGTATTCCTGACTTCATGGTGGATGAAACCCATTTGATACGACTCAGAAACTGACAAGGTAGAGCTTAAAGGTCATAGCTGAATTGCCTGGGTGCCAGGAATATAAACACAAAAGAAAATGGGTTATTTATGACCCCTACTCACAGCACAATGAGCAGAGCACACAATGTAAGTCCATGAATGTCTCGGGGAAGATAAACCCAGGCGTTTCACGCATAACGAAATCACTCTGTCCTTTTGATTAAATTAAAGGACCTTAAGTTGTGTGTTAGAGTTGCGGCTGAAAGAGAATCTGAGTCACGCAATCGATTCCCTTTGGCTTCTGAGGGCTACAAAATGAAGCCATTTTGCCAGCGGTTGGAACGTGAAGAGATGGACAGCAAGAAGACTTTGTAGTAGAATGTAAATAAACAGTGGGACAACTGGAGGAGGAAGAAAAGGAGGAATAGAAATAGAATGTGTTTTCTCCAGTGAGGAAAGATAAGACTTAAGTAGTACTGAAAAATTGAGTCCAGCCTGTGTTGTAAGTGAGTTAGACACAGTGTATAAAACCTCATTGCACGCTGTAGAGTTCCCTGGGATTCGGAATTGCTGATTATTATTCTAAATTATTTTGTGAGGAAATTTTCCCTGCTGCACAACAAACCGGAGCCAGGCAAGAACACAGTCAACCACTCTTTAAATTGTAGAATCAATCTTCAATCTTTAAAGCAATTAGCGCCCAACTCTCTAAATAAATAGTTCAACAGTTTCACGAATACACATTTACTTGTAAAATAAGATAAACATTTCCACTTTGGTGTGGTGAGCCAATGGTTTTTCCAATGAGTTCTCTGGCTAAAAGGTCTGTCTGGCACTTACCCGCATCAGCGCTGATCAACTGATTCTCCCCTCCCAGGTGGCTCTCGCTCAGTAAATGGTAAATAATAAATGGGCTTTACCTCTATGGCGCTTTTTCCACAGCTTAAGCAGCCTTTAAAGCGATTTATATTGCTAGTCACATTCACCCATTCACACACACAATCACATACCAATGGAGGCTGCCGCTATGCAAGACGCCAAATCCATCCATTGGGAACAGGTTCAGTGTCTTGCTCAAGGGCACTTACACATGTGGACAGGCAGAGATGGGGTTAGTTGTCTTCCAGTCTCTGAGTTGGTGGTTCAATTCCCATCTTTCCATTTTGTGTGTACGAGCTCTTGGGGAAGACACTTAAATACCTTGCATGGCAGCTGTCTATACAGTAGTACCATCCATCTACAGCAAGAATATAGGTTTTATTTTTTTCAGTTGTTTAGCTAGTCATGTGATCAGAAGTTACATATATAGATAGATAGATAGATAGATAGATAGATAGATAGATAGATAGATAGATAGATAGATAGATAGATAGATAGATAGATAGATAGATAGATAGATAGATAGATACTTTAATGATCTCCAAGAGAAATTCACAAATATATAACAGTACAAAATATCTGGGCCAACGAGATGGTTCTGTACGATGAGAATGCTGCTATTTTAACACAGAAAAAGCTCTGTTACTGTCGTGTATAACTGGCAGGAAAGCTGCTGCCGTGATACAAAGAAAACAAAGAAAGCTAATCGAGGCAGGAGGTTGAGAGCTGCAGGACAAATTCACAGGTTATACTGGAAAAGCATCTTCTGGTCAAAGCTTATCATCGGAAACAGAATAAGTTCAGCCTATCTATGATGTTTCTTCTTCATTATAGATCTTTTGACAGATGGGACTCATGTTCAGCTGTGACTTATAATCCATCTTCTATACTGCTTTATCCAGTACAGGCTTGTAAGGTTCTGAAGCTGATTCCTGGTAACTAAGGGTAAAGGTGGAGTTCACAGTTTGCCAGTTCATCATAAGGCAAACACAGACACAACTGCACTCTCGGAGGGAAACTGGAGTGTCCAGAGAAAATCTATTCACACAAACTCCACACAGGGAGATCTTTGCTGGATTAATGTACAGGAAGAACATGCAAACTCCGGATTTCAACCCACAACATATCTCTTGATGAGGTAAGCACACTCAACACTGCACCACTATGGAGCTGTATTGTGTGGGAAAAGACAAAATAATAATTATTTTGTTTAACTCAGAGTTTCACTCAATCCAGCTGAGGACTTGAGAGTAACAAAGATATGAAGGGACTCGTGTAAAATTCTTCAGAATGCTGTTCAAACAGCCAAAAGAGGACAAAAAAATGTGAACAAAACAGGCAAACAAGAGAAATGCCACAACTGCTAGCCTGTGTGCAAAGACAAGCAACGCTGGCAACGACTGACAGAACAATAGCCCAATGGACTGAAATACACAGAAATAGAAATAAACACAAACTAAGAATTTGAGGAGGTTCTGACAGATGCATGTTTGACGAATCCCAGAAGTGCTGCAGTTCTTTCTTTTCGTGACAGAAGTCATTGTTGAGAGGCAAGTTCCTGAAGTTAGACTTCCAACGTTCAAGTGTTTGTGTTTCAGACTGTGAGAGCCAACACATGTTACGCTTCAGTCTTTAGAAACTTCATAAAGAAAACAAAGTTACAAGACTAATCAACGTTAGAACCATTTATTTAAAGAGTTATTTTGTTCATAGCTTAAATAGTTTAAGACTAAACTTTCCTCAAATAGCTTAATTGGTTTTTGGGTGTAGTTTTAGAGTAGGGAAGCCAGATACACTATTATTCTTGCAAGGTTGGCAGGGCGTCTTGAATTTCAGCTAACAGGATCTCGGCTCTCTGTAACTTCAACCTCAATTTACTTGAATAAAGTGAAATGAAGTCATCTGAGTTTGAACAGTAAAAATAAGCCTGACAGATGGTACCATGTGTCGCCTTCAAGTCACACGATTGCAGGTTTGGTCCCTCTTCTCCTGTGGAAATGTGCTTTAACGATAGTTACAGAGGTGCTTTTCTTCCTTTAAGCTCCCCAACTGCTTTCACATATCACAAAAATAATAAGAAACAAGTCCACTAAGTTTGCACAACAGTTCTGCTGTGGTGATGTGGCAACACATCACTTCATAACTTTCAAACTTAACCTGCTCCAAAGAGAACAAAATGGCAATCTGCATTTTAATTATTCACTTACCACCACAGTGGATCTAAATTGAAGTCTCCAAAGACCAAAACAGCTGTTTCATTGTTCGTATTTTGTGAGGTTCCTGTTGCTTTTAACCTGTGTACTAAGCTATTTGCCCACAAAGTCATTTAACACACCAAAGTTGACTCACAGTAAATTAGATGACCCAAGCTTGGTTCTGAGGGTTAAATTCATTCTTTGTCTTTTTAAAGGTCTCTCAGATCGAAATCTTGGTGCCATCAAAACTACTTTGAAAATAAAACTGACATTGCTTTCTGATAAGGACATTTGCTATTATGACTTGTTTTTAATTGCATCCTGAGTCAGTCAGTCTAGTCATGTAGTATGGTGAGGGTAATTCAAAGTTACTAATCACAGCGGATGAAAGCTACACAGCATCTCATTTAAAATTCAATTGGAACCAATACCAGTGCAAGAAGTTAAGTCGAAAGAAAGGTTATCGCCCACTGTTCAGTATTCATTAGAGCGCTGTTCATTCTCACTTTGACTGAAATCTCCTCTCATGGGCTCTGCTTTGAGTCTGGGGTGCTGTTATATCAAAGGGACCTCCTGGATTGCAAAGTAACAGCCCCAACCACTGCACCCTCGCTGTTTTACGAAGCTCTTTGTGTGCCACACAAAAGCTTTCAAATGATGCCACTCCAAAAATAATCACTCACTCAAATATTCACCATTTAACAGTGAACAATGTTAGCAACCCTGAAGTGATAATATTCACAACTCCCAAAGTCCATTTGTTTTCCCAAAGACTTGTCAGCAAGTGAATGCCTCATTATGCCTCTTCTTTTCCACTGCGGAGATAAGTTGTAGGTGGATGTTTGAGATGTGACCCAGAGTCAAGATAACTTTGGTGCATCTCATTTGGCCACTCCAGTAGATAGAGGAGGAATTATTGAGCTGTGGTTTCTTCAGCAACAAGGAAGAAAAAAAACTGTAATGTTATCGAGACGAATAACACATCCTTTGTCTCGACATTTGGCTGTGGTGTTTTTTGCAAGGATCACTTGAAGTTTCAATGCTGTTGTGTGAGGTTAAATACAATACTTGTTGGATTGTTGAAGTGTCATTGTTGCCAACTAAGGAAACATTGTGTGGGTCTCAACACATAAAGAATGTGTTGTGGACAGAAGGTGAATATTTTTCTGAAGCCCATTTCATTCCATGTTGAATCTGTGTGGAGCTTTCTCAGTTGTACTGGTCCTGCACATGTAGTTAGTTGGCATTCTTGCCTTGTAACGAGAATATCATGGTTCGATTCTGTACTTTTGAATCTTCTGTGTGGACTCAGAATGCTCCTGCTACACAAGTGTGAGGTTTTCCCCGGGCACTCTGGCTTCCTCCCTACAGTACATAGACACGGTCGATAGGCGAAACTAAAATGCCCAGAAGTTGGAAGTTTCTGTCTATGTACATTATCCCTGTGATGGACTGACGACTTGTCCGTTGTGTATATTTATCTCTTTGTGAGCTGTGGTGAGGTCCAGCGCTGTTGCCTCAACCCTCAGTTTGACAAAGACAAAGACTTGCTTGGATGGACGTTGCAAACTGCATTAGCAGACTCAGCCTTCCATATAATCCGAGCATGTACAGTGCATTCTGCCATAATTTGGACCTATTTTAAATGTAAATGCAATGCAATTTCACCTGCTATAATTCAAGCACATTGCAGCACCAAAGCTGCACTTTGAAAGTATGTGCACACCAAAAGGATACGAGTGTCACGGCGGGGAGCCGGCGTGTGGAGTGTCCTGAACCCAAAAGCAGACCTCAAGCAGGAAGCAGTTTGCAAACTGTAAATGTTTATTGAGGGAACAGGGAAAGGGGAGCTGGAACGGTGATGGGACCCGGGGGAACTCTGGGGGGCCTCTTGGAACCGGGACTGGACCCGTGAGAATCTTCAGGGGGGGGGCCTCTCGGGGATCTCGGGCATTGGGGGCCTGGGGAACTCGCGGGCTTCTTGGAAATGGGGACGGGGCCCGGTGAACTCGCGGGCTTCTTGGAAACGGGGACGGGGCCCAGGGAACTCGCGGGCTTCTTGGAAACGGGGACGGGACCCGGGGGAATCTCTGGGGGGGGCCTCTTGGAACCGGGACGGGACCCGGACGGGGAACCTCTTGGAACCGGGACGGGACCCGGACGGGGAACCTCTTGGAACCGGGACGGGACCCGGACGGGGAGCCTCTTGGAACCGGGACGGGACCCGGACGGGGAGCTTCTTGGAGCCGGGACGGGACCCGGACGGGGAACTTCTTGGAGCCGGCGTCGGAACAGGAACAGGAACGGGAACCGGAACCACCCCGGGGAGGACACTCACCCCCCCGGGGAGGACAACACCGACGCACCTCCACACGGAGTGAAGACTAGCAATCCTCTGGCACCGGACCCACCTCCCTGCAGGGCTTAAGACTGCTTGACAATCAATTAGCTGATTGCCTGCAGGAGTGCCAGAGAGGATCCGGTGCTGGAGCGAGGTGTGTGAATCCTGACAACGAGTTGAGAAAGAAGAAATCTTCTTGTGTCACAGGTAAGATGACTGACAAGCAACAGAGTGTTTGACTCTGAGCTTAAAGGAGAGAATCACAAGGCTTGACATTTCATTTGCAGTTTGTACAAATCATTCATTTGAAATGTATATAATATTTGCTATCACTTTCTTTTTTTCCAGTAGCAGCGTATCCTCCCAATTAATTTTTTTGTGCAATAATGTTTCCATCCAAATTCAGAGCCATTAGACTTGGCTTTGGAGAGCGACTGAGTTATTGACATATGTGCTCTCATCCTAATCAGCTTTGTATAAACTAGTGGTCCCTACACCTCAATGTAACATACAGTTTTGAAACATATAACATACTTTCATTTTATTTTTGAAGGTGGAACTATCTGAACCTGACTATTGATTTTTAATCTTTCCATCAGTTTCCTTTTATCTCTGCCCTTATAATGAAAAAAACACATTGAACAATAGCTATTATAGAACCTATAATGCTTTTCCTTGATGTAAGAAAACGCCGTCCTTTTGATTTTCCATTAGACTGTAATCCAAAAGTCTTACAAACTCTACATGCATGAAATGAAGCTGAAGGAGCCCTGCTGTATCCTGTGCTGCCGGAATCGAATGTGTTTCCGGCTCCATCCACACACTGCACCTAATCAAGGGGTACTTTAAAGATTTCAGCTCTCTGAAGTTTGTTATTTGACAAATAGAGTCCGTTTCTCCCAGCTTGGCTGCTGCAAGTCTATTCGTTAGTGGATTCTCGCCACCGCTCTGAGAACAGCTGGAGTTAGCTGGAAGCAGCTGAGGCTTATTTAAGCAGATGCAGCAGGGTAGTTGTTCATGCACTCAGATTGTATGGACATTTTTCCACATCTTAAGAGAAACAGCAAGGAATTGCTATTAATTTAACTCATGACTTTTTTTTCCCCCCATGTGGTTGAAACGCTGCATTCAACACATGCGTCCAACAGCACATATGATCTATTGATCACGGCATTAATTAAAAATCAACCGACGTTCGCTTGTGGTTCAATCGCCGTTGCTATAACTGGATTAAGTTGACTTCATTCCCTGCGGTTTTTCAAAAGGAGAAAGAGGAAAGATAATCACTAATTGAAACGCAATGGACAAGGCAAGTTGAAAGGAAGTGGATAAATCAAAGATTATTTAGTTTTGGGAAGGGTAGGGCACCATGGTTTTGTTTGTTTGTCTCTATTTTCAAATCAATAAATATAAAATAAATGAATATTGTACATATGATGAAAATAATTACTCAACCAAATAAAGACAGAATTGAATTTATAATACAAACTAGAATGTGAGCTGGAAGAGGTCCCAAACCCCTGTCTTACTTGGAATAGCAGCTAATTGTCCGGTGTATGGGGAACTGGTCTGATCTTGTAACCAGTTTATATGAGACTAAATGGCATGCATTTGATTTATTTTGGGGGCATAAGTCACCAGAGAGCAAACCAAAGACAACATTTAACAATGTTCTTTATCAACATGTCAGTTATTAGACATATTGTTTGCGTATATTCTCAGCATAAAGCACCACATTGTAAACAAATTCCCAGCGAGTTGAAACATGTTTTTTTCATTGTTGCATTTTGTCTTTTTGCAGAGGTGGATTCTCTGCTTTATTTCTTATTAATGAGAAAACGCCAACAATGTTTTCGCAGGGAGCCACAGCACTGATGTGTGCTTTACAATTGTGGCTTGATAAATGGCAACGTTTGAGTCGGCATTGTGGGACGTGAGGTCTTCTGGTGGCTTGGGGCCTTATTAACCACCAGAACCTTGATTTCAGATAATGCCAACATTATCAGGCGTTGCAGTGGGTTCAATAGTACCTTCTGTATGCTGCAGACATTTTGATTTATTTCTCCACGAACCATGCTGGAAAGAATACATTTGGAAGTATTTCTCACACTTGATAAAAAGCTAATCAAATTGAACCGGAACAGGCCAAACTGAGTACAAAACACTGAGTAACTCTGAAGCCCTGAGTTTGTTGTTCCAACAGTTACAGAGATTACACCTTCAGCAGTGTCTATATGTTTCACTCTGTAGGTCAGTAAAATCAGGTCAGAGCCACTCAGATTTACTGTAAATTAACCTCACAGGATGGAGAAATTGTAAGAATGCAAGAGCTAGAAATGTGTCCTCTGCACTCGTCATCTATGATTCAAAACATATGACCACACATCAAATTAAAAGTGGCAATACATAATTGATGGCGTGGATAATTTTAGAAATGTTTTGATTTATTTTAAAGTGATGATCGTCAGATTAATTCATCTCCCTGGAGCTAATTCCGGGATGAAAGATTTTCTGAATTCTAGATGAATTCCTTCAAACACATCAGATGTGCTGTGCAGGGCGTAGTGTCAAACAAGACATTTCTAGTGCGATATCATGTTCACATCTAACTTGTACGAGTGCCCTGCACTGCTTTCTGCAATAATAACACCATGCAACATTTATATTAGAACAACTATGAGATGTTGCTGTTAGACAATATTTTATTAAGGCAATTGCTGCAGAAGATACAAATGTTAAAGCCACAAAGGCGCAAGCCATAAAGGCGCAAGTGACATGTCAAATATACAGAGGAATTTAGCTCACCGGCTGATGCAAAGATGTGCTGTGGTGAGAGGAATCTTAACAGATGTGATCTGCGAAGATGTCTCAAAGGGTATATGTGCACATCAGACCTGGGCAGTGACCATAAAGTGGACGATGCAGTTGTAAGCTGCGACCAGCTGCTTCTTGTCTTCCTGTGAGCGTAGCCGACACAGCAGGAAACACTTTGCAGACGCCAGGCAGCTGGCGGAGATGACATCTGACGTTTGGAAGAAGCCACTGACTAAAAGTGTCGCTTCAGTCTTTGTCTTTGCAGAGAGCTGCAAGATGAAAAAAAGAAAAAAAACACAATATCCCACTGAGCAAAGAATAAGCCAACACACGTCTATAAGACGACCTCAGGGAACACAGAATAACTTGTGTGTGTGTGTGTGTGTGTGTGTGTGTGTGTGTGTGTGTGTGTGTGTGTGTGTGTGTGTGTGTGTGTGTGTGTGTGTGTGTGTGTGTGTGTGTGTGTGTGTGTGTGTGTCTGTCTTTCCTGGACATTGGATGGATGTCTTGTCTGGATGCCATATGAATATCAATGCTATGAAAAAATATATAAATTGTGAATCCACCATGAATCAAACCCAAACCTCCTACATGGCAGGTTAGACTCCTACCACTGGACCCCCAGTGCATCCCAGGCAACATTGATTCTCAAAATATTTTTGGAAGCATCACAGATATAAGTGGCATACTTACAAGAGCATTGTAAGACTCAATGTTACCAAGGATACACTAGTGGTGTAGTGGTAGAAGTCTTGCTGTACTCACTGTTTGATTCATGGTGGAGTCACCCTTTTGCATTGACGGTCATCTGATATCCAGACAAGACATCCATGCAATGTCCAGGTAAGACATGAAAGAAAGAAATCATTCTTGTGTCCCTGAGGTTGTCTTCTGGAAGTATAGAGATGACGTCTTATAAAAAAAAAAAGGAAGGGGAACGACGGGATCAGACAAGTTCCAGCAGAAGCATTTTGACACCTTTAGGTTTGTCAGGTCAAACTCAAAGCTGCGACGAGGACGGCAGGAGTCTTTTGGACCACTCTGTGCTCAGTGGGATGGGGAAAATATGGTTATTTTCAAGAATACAATTCAAGATTATATTGCTCCCCATAATTCAATAACACAGAGTGCTGCACAACAGTGTAGTTGCTGTGCTCTCTCACCTCACAGCACAATCCAGGTCCTACAGTTCTTCTGTAGAATTTATATGATTTCCCTGCACATGTGTTGGTTATGTCTTTGAATTGCAATTCCCTCCCACAGTACAAAAACATGCATTTGAGGCTAATGGATTGCTGTAAAATTGCTCATAGGTGTGACTGTGAGTGTTTGTTCTGTATTTGTTTAGACTGCATTTGCCCCGTGGTTAGCTAGTGGCCTGCCTTTACCCAGAATCTGTTGGGATCCACTCCAGCTCCCTGCAACTCTGTGTTAGATTAAGCATTGGAGAAGATTGATAGAAGCATGAAATCTATAAAAACAATGGTAATACACGTATCTTGTTAAGGCAGCAAATTGTATCAGTTGACCAACACATACTGGACATACAGTACGCTCGACTGCACATATCAGCTTGGTAATGCTTTGGAAAAAAACACAATAATAATGATGTAAAATATGAAATGTAAAAATACTCATATGTATGAAGGCCACATTTTTATGGACACCTTAAGTCAACAAATAACTTGCAGGCTACACGCATCACACACATTAACTGGTTTAATACATAACAGAGGACTTTGAGTCTAATAACCATTGACATTAAGTCACATGTTGAAAGTATTGATGAAAGAATTAGTGTTAAATGGGGTACATTAGAGGTTCTGCATCATGCACAGTCTCCCTGTTTTGTGTTTACATTGAGTGTGTTCATCATCCTTGAATTAAAAATGTTAGTGTTGTTGTTTGAAGTGTTTATGTCGTTAACACGCGCAGGAGGGGATTTTAGTGCTGCTGTCAGTGTTTGTTGTTTTACCTCCAAATCTTGCCGTTGAACTTTTAATGTCTTGGAGAAATGTGAAAGTGTACTTAACTACATTCCAGGTATTTTGTTACTGCCATCTGTCAGGATGTGCTTTCATTAAAGTACCTCATCACCCCGTGAAAGAAACACTTGAAACTGTATGAAGTCACTTGCAGCTGAATGTATCATTATAAGCTCCTCCAGGGTGATCACTGAAGTGGTCAGGACAGAAAATGTAACCTTAAAAAGCAATGTAATTGAGCAATGTAGAGTTGGAAGTAAATGAGAAATATGGAGATTTTCTAAGACATTTTAAATACCCAGAAGTCTGTGGAAAACCTTGAGGTTAAATACAAATTATGATAATAATTTGCATAAATATGAAAAAGATATGAAAAAGATTTTTTTCTCAAGTGTTTGTCTTGTGTTGATTGGTCTTGTTTTATCTTGGTCGGTGAGCAGTGTCTGTTCATTTGTATTAGGCTGTGGACTGACAGCCTCATGTGGATTCATACTTCTTGACCTCTGCTCACTTTGACACCGATGACCTTTCTTTTCTCAGACAAAAGCCAAAGCTTTTTTTTGCTGACACTCTGGGGTGCGCAAACACAAAAATATAGTTTTAATAAATAATCATAGTTGTAAAAGACTTTTAGTGCTTGAAACTGACATGACTTTAATTTCCAAATATCTGTGTTACACAGTGAATCATCAAGCTGCTGTGAAATTATTCCTTTAAACTCAGTTAAAGACTCCACGTAAAACTAAAATCTTACTTTTAGAGTCATTGTTTTTTTAATATCGAGTTTGATGAGATATTTGAGCTCAAACTAGGCGGCCGTGACAGGTGGTGGCTGCGGATGGTCGCTCAATAGCAACTTTCATCGCTGTGATTGTAGAGAGATCAATAGAAAAATATGAGCTGAAAGATGAAAAGCGACAAGCCAGTGATGAAAGGTCGGAGGTCATCAGATGGTGCTCAGGACTGAGGAAGCCACTTTTTGTGTTTGTAATGAAAATAAAAGTAACTGTTGACTGACGTTGAATTAAACATCATGGTGAGCTTATATTGTATGCATGTTACAAACTGAAGTCAGGGGGGTTAGCAATATAAAAAAAGAAACATATTTGGTAAAGTGGGAAATGTTCATTTGATGACAGAAAAAACAAAACATTGGCATACTATGAACCAGGGGAGGGCTGAAGGTTGTTGCTGAACAAAAGAGTTTGTTTGAAACAGAAAGGGAGATCAGAACTGTCACTTAAAATGTATTTTATATATAACTAAGACAAGAAAAAAATACTTAACTCTCCAAGCACACTTAGGTACACAGCAGCAGCATCCCGGCTATTGACCTAATGAATATATGAGCTAGTATATGCATACAGCAGAGTCTGCTCAGAACAATATAGAACTAACCCTGTACCAGTCTGCAGGTCTCAAGAAATCACTCAATGGAGTGCAAGAGTGCCTCAGACACCCTGAGGAAGAGTGTTCTGTTAAATCTCACTGAAAGAGCAACCAGGGCCAATAAGGGGCTGCAAAAATGGAATATAAATAACTTGAACCAAATATTTGAGTCCAACCTCTGGTACCTTCATGTAATATAATTACAACTACACATTATGAGTATCTCAGTGACATCCAATGACAAGCTGTGGTCTTTTTTTGGTAGATGGTAGAAATTAAACAGCTAAGTGATTCCCTGGTTGTGTCGATTTACTATGAATAGCAGCTGTTTTGTTTTTTTTTTGTGCTTTTTTTTTATGGAAGTGAAATTGAGTTCAGATTGCATTACAATAAAACATAATATTTTAAAATAACAGTTCCTGTTCTTTTAAAGGAACTGACATGCTGTGCCTGTATGTGGGCTGCTTCTGCAAAGAACATCATTTAATATTGACTATATGTCCTTTTTTATTGACAGTTGGAAACTTGTCTTTGTTTTAGGATAACTGTACTTCCTCGTAGCTTTTCATCGTTACTTCTAACAGCAACATCTTTGTCTCCCTTCTTCAGACTGTTTTGAAATACTTGCAGCTGTTTTACATCCTATCGTAAAACAAAGATCTTTGAAAAGCACCTCTTACTTGTGTTTGATCTGTCATTTTCTGGCTATTACTTTGTTAAAAACAAAAATTGCACAGCATTTCCTCATGGTTCCCCACAGGAGCATCCTCCAGCCTCCCGGGAGGAGGTGAGGGGAGAGCGCAGCTCATCCATAAAATCCTCAGTAAGTAAGAGACAGCTGGGCAGGTGAGCTGCGCTGAACCTGTGCTCCTGTCTTTTGGCCCGGCCTCTCATCATCCATCTGTGGTGCAAGCTAACAGGAAGAGGGCGAGACAGAAATATGAGAGCAGCTCCACACCTGGGAAAAGTGTGAGGCTGGACGGGCAGCATCAGTGATACATAACAAGCCATCTGATGATGTGGAGGAGATGGAGGGTGTCAAGCTCCGGCTGAGAAGAGGGCAAAGAGAGCAAGCATCAGGAAAACAACTTTTAGATCTTCCTTAAAAAAAACATTGATTTACAAGTAACCAAAAAATGTTTGTGTTGTGTGTACCTGCAAGGGCTCTACATGAAGATTAAAATCTTCTCTCTTGAGATCAGGAGTTTTGTTGAGGACTATGAAGATTTTATTTCTATGTTGTTCACATTTATTGCTGTAAATTTTCCACCATAAGTTATCTCGTTGTTTGGAAAAGTAATGTCAATTGAATGCAGAGGCGGACCGTGCATTTCAGACCCAGGCCTTCAATCACTGTTGGTCTGAGTCAATCCAACCTTCAATAACTTTTTTCATGGCTACAAAAACCATGTTACCATGCACAAATGCCATATAAAAAGCCTTTGCATCACAAATAGATACTTATGTAGCCAGAATAAATATCTTAGTGAATGAAAAGAGAAAGACAGACAGGGTTTCAACTCCTCATGAGGAGTTGGAAAGAGCAGTAAAAGAGGTGCAGCAGGGGAAGACCATACGCTGGGTTGGAAAGGAGATGAAGATCTGCAGGATGACCATAATAAGATATATGGAAAAGAAAAAAAAATGAGAGAAGTAACGAAGCCAGGCTATAAAAGAACAGCAATCGCCAAACAAGTCTTCAATGAGAAGATGGAGAAAGAGCTTGCTGACCATATTAAGACACGAGCAGCAATGTTTCATGGCATAAGTGTCATGAAATGCCGTGAACTGGCTTTTCAGTTAGCACAAAGAAACAACACTAACATGCCTGCCAGCTGGACCAGAAACGATAAAGCAGGTGAGATTAAGTGTAGGCTATTGGATAAATATTTGGAGTGGATACCTCCAACTTAGCCTACAGTAATACTGAATGTAAACCTGATTGGTTCAACGCCTTTAAAACACACAGAGAAACGGACCGGGCTGAAAAGAAGAAATGGAGTGAAAATAAGAAGGGGCTCTGAAAGGGTCAAAACCAACCAAACCCAAAAAGAAAGTGCTCTCCAGAAGCTCAGAAGAGAGTGATTTTCCGATTCCATTTAGCAATGCCACTGATTATGAGGGTTCAGATGTCCAGAGTGATGATGAAGGTGACGAGGTCTGCTGGTGACTTTGTCATTGTGAAGATTGCAGGTAAAAATCCGATAACTATATTGGATTGGTGGAAAATGTTGAAGGAGATAAGTGCAAAGTTTCTTAAGCAAAGTTGTAGGAGGTCTGTTGAAGGAAAGCTCATCTTCACATTTCGACAGAATGATGAAGGAGTCATCCCGAGAGGTGATGTGCTCAAGAAGCTTCCCACACCACAAAAACTTGGTGGTACAGCCAGAAGGGAGCACAAGTTCATATTCCCTGCAGCACTGACAAGTGGGATGTTCAGTACACTATACACTGACGTCACGCTAGGCTTTCTAGAAACCCAGACTCGCCAATATCCAAATCTGATTGGTTGAAGCAGCCACATCACCGACACTAGTTTTACACTGCAGACGCCTACAGAATTGAATCTGAAGGCCTTAAGGCAGATTTCTTTACCGTGGTAACAGGTTTTGGCTAAAATGTGATTGATTAAAAGCTTTAACGTGGAAGTACGTGTCTGGAAGCAGTGCAGCCGGGGGAGAAGCGATGAGAAGAAGCGGACAGACCATTTGGAATTATTTAGTATTTATGGACAAAATATAATCAACATCAGTCTGTGATTCAGATCTTTTTGTGAGGCCTGCAGAGAAGGCCTTGAAGGCCCTGACGGGCTGCCACCGATTGAATGTTGCTGTAATACAATATTTGAAAAGAAATAGCATCATTGTTAGCTATGATTCAACCGCTAGAGAACATTTAGTTTTCTATCAGATTGTCCATAAAGGCTTTAAATTCAAGAGACTTCTATGGTTTCATAGGAACAGATGGAAATGTAGGTATTTAAAAAAAAAAAAAAATCAGACACAGCAACTTCAGGTCAGAACATTTGCTGAGTGCACGTTTATTAAATGTAAATAAAATCCCAGTATATTAAGAAAATATCCTATTGAACTTTTAACTCTACAGAATATGTTTCAAAAGGGTATTTCACCATGACACTGAAAACATGTTTGGTCCAAAGATGAGCTGCTTTCTTTATATTTTCTCAAACTGTTTTTTTTCTCTACATAATGACTCCATTTGGTTCCTCTTTCCCGTGTTCCATTGCCGTCTCCTGTGACACCCCTGAAAGCGAGCTGATATCTGTTCCACAGGATCAGAGTGGCTGTTTGTCTCCACAGAGGAGAGTTAGACCCAACGACACTGATAAGATTCAACATGAACAAAAAGAGATAGCCACAACAAATGGGCAAATGTGCCAAGGCGACTTCTCACCGACAGCCCACGAGCGAATGGTAGCATCACAACTAGAAATGGAAAGTGATTAAATATTTGTACTTCTTTTGTGTACTTATTTAGATATTTTTAGGTTCTATTTTCTGAGAACCTTTCACTTTTAATCCATGCATTTTAACGCAAATATTTGTATGTTTTACGTCAATGAGGTCCAAACAGAAGTGACAGTGATACTAATTAATTCCAATGCAATAAGAGTTAAATGCAATGTAGTAATTTTGGCCATAATTTAACCCGAACCATTGTCAATAATGTAATAAAATTATGATTTATTTATTGTTTATAACTATCATGGGAAGAGTGCAACATCATACGTTTCCTCAATAAATTAGCATAACGCTTGTACAACAGAAGACCTACAAGAAAAGCTTTCATTTGTGAGATAAGCGGTCCTATTCATGTATTATTTCAACAGGATTTTTTTTTTTCAAATGCTAATTCTTCATGTAATAACACATTAGATTAATGGAAACATGCTAATATGATAATGGTTTTAAAATGCTATCATATATATATATATATATACTGACTCAACCCTTTCAACAAGTTAACCCATGATCTGTGTTATTATTAACATTACAAAAACAATGACCAGAATGTGTAGGCACCGGTACATACATGAAAGTGCAAATGTGACACAAGTTAAACATTTTGATGCATTAAGAAAGGTATTGTGTGTCTAAGTTAAAAAGTTCATGAAAATGAGTAGAATCCTTTCTTCAGTGGAGAGATTATTCCTCATCTGTTCAGAACTGTTGTCACATTAAAGGTCTTTATTTGTATGTTATGACTATTTCTCAGAGCTCTTACTGCCGTCATTAAACATCTGTGAGGAATACATTGGATGTGGAGCGACACTGCCCGTTCTCCACTTCAGCTCATAAATCTTCCCCAAAACATCATTAATAACTCGTCTCACAGGCATATTTGTTTCTTATTTATTTATTTTTGGCACGACTGATTGGGACCATAGTCAGCAATTCAGAAATCTATTCATTTGTTTACTATCAATTAATGTGTATCAGAAAATTGGGTTGATGATATGATTGAAAGTTGACTGAAGGTTATTTCATTTTTTGTTTGTTTTATTTGTTTTTTTAGAAATATCCTCAAGGACAGAGCAAATGTCAGAGAAAACAATGTAGAGTATTTGATAAAAACACAACAAATAATTTTGGACTGAGTCGAGGTAACTGGGAAATAATGGCCATGTTTTGTTTTATTTATTAATGATGGCACACGAAGAGCACTCTGAGCCGAACAAAGTTATTACGGCTCATCTCGGGGGAAACATGAACCAACATCATACCAAATTTCACCAAATATCAGATGTAAATCTTCAACTCCACATTTTTACTAAATAATGATTCAGACAGCACTCACGACTTCCTCTGGGATTTTGCCACATAATTCAGTCTTAGCAAAAGTAACAATGCTGCAGTCCCCCAAAAAACATCCTATTTTACTTGATTTTTATTGATAATGCTATTAGTATGTTAAAGATGTTGTTTCTTTCTGATCTGGCAGTGTTCCCAATAATGCCTCTCTACATCCTGTTCCACTAACCATCTGTAGCTTTTTTTCTGGCTGATGAAACCCTTTAATTTTTGTTTTGTATATGCAGGTCTGTACACATAATGAGCCAAGGGGCCAAGGGAGGGCCGAGAAAGAGAAGCATCTGGTGGGCAACTGCACAGCAACTAAAAAGTTTCAGTGTAAAACTTTCCAGGTTTTGTTTTTTTTTTCTTCTTCTTTTTTTTGTCTTTTCTTTTTGCATTCAGACTGCAGCCTGCAGGCATGTGAATGAAATCAAAGAGAGGAGAAACAACACATCTCAACGGTATTTAAACTCCAAGAAGAGCGAGTTTAAATGTCTGCCGCGAACAAGTTTTTCAATGTGAATTTTCTATGAACATAAATGTAGACATCTTCTGGACACTAAGAAAAGTCCCATCTCTAAACGTTAGATTTGTTAATTAACTTTGAACATTATCAGTTCCTCAGTAATTGAGAGATGCCCCCTTATAAATGCAAATGGCAAAAAGAGCTGAAGACAATTGGAGGAATTGAGAGATTCACCTGGGGACTTTCACGCACACTGATGCAGAGCGCAGATTCTGCACGAAGAAAATTGTGTTTTTCATGTCGGTGGCAACGGCTGCATTTGATTGGGTTATCTCCTTCCCACAGGGAATGACAACCGAGAAATCAATAGCAGTACATTGTGGACAATTTTAGTGAGTGACAGGGGCCAGCAGTCGACATGTGGATGAAAATGAATCATTTAATCAAGGCTGAATTCAGCATTCTCAGATAACGTTATGCCCGTGTGCCACGGCACTGCTTCCTGACAACGTCGGCAAGAGGCCTGGCTCAAGGAAACATCAACACGGTATGTAACAGGGTGGACACAGGAAATACATGAGTGATGACAGCTTTAGTGACTGACAGCAGTTTATTTAACCTTACAAAGGGGAGACCAAAGAAACACCTGGAGGCATTGCGTGAATACAAACTGCACTCTTGCTCCGTTTTATTTCTTCTCTGTCTTTACACCTGAGGCTAAAGGTATCGACTTGTGTCCAATTTCATTCAGTAAATCTTGATACCACTTGTTGGGGCAAAAGGGGAGAGGGATCTTGTCCACTGGAATCCCGACAGCTCCTGTCTGCTCTGTGTCTCGTTGCTTCGTAGTCTAATTTGGACAGAAACAAAAGGCTTGAGGCAGAAGAACCCAGTTCCTCAACATTGTTTGCTGGTTATTTAACTACACTTGCTTTATTTGTAGAAGTAATAGAACATACTAGAAGATAATAAATAGAAGATACTGATGCTGCACTCCTGTCATAAGGTATAAAAAGGTAGTGATGGGATACTTATTTTTTTTTATTATGCGAGATAATTCACAACAGTCATATGAGAGGACTGTTGGGCTGAAAATACTGTGAAGCAGTCTCGGGTCAGAGTGAGAGAACTGTGGTGACAACACTAAGCTTGTCTGACTAACAAGCATGGCAGAGGGTAATACTGCTATACTGGGACTTCTCGTGTCCATGATAATATTAGCAGAAGTAAAAAAAAAAAAAGAAGTACGTCATCTGGAAATGCAGGAGACTTGAGCTGGCATGAGGTTTTAAATATTTGTTTTATATTGTTATATATATTATTTATATTATTACAGGTATATACAAATGACAGGAAAACTAACTTTCTCCAAAGGCAAACAAGTATTTTTCCTGAATTTGTTAAAAGTGTGTTTAACATTGTCCCAATATGTCATGGTCTATTGGAAGGTGGATTCAAGATGCCGACGCCACAGTCCAAAGAATGAGCTCCTAAAAACAGGAGTTATTTGCTTTATTGGAGAATTAAAGCACAAAAATCCAAAAGACTAAAAACACACAATCCTGGAGATCACAGAGGTCAATGCTGAGACACTGGACAGCAGCACACAGAAAGACAGGATGAACCAGCAACCAGAACACACAGAAGTCTCCCAGGATATACCACAGTCACCAGGTGAAGACAGTCACACTCATGCACAGGTGAAACACATCATGGCAGCAATCAGTCACAAGGAGGCGAGGTCAAGGAGCCTGAGGCCATGTTTACACATACCTGGGCTTTTACAAAAATGGACACTTCCCCCATCTATGTTTACAAAAAAAAATCTTCATTCACATGGATTCACATCTAGACCTGGTTCAGAGCTCGTATGAGCATGTCAAACCTGTGGGGAGCAGTGTAATGAGAAGCATGAAGCGATAGGACCCCATCAGAATCCTTGGGGAAAAAAAACACAATTGGCACTAATTGTAATGTAAATATCTGCCTCCCCTCCATTAGATATAAACAGAGATGCAGAGTTTATCCAGCTCTCCAAAGTGGAAGTTTTCAGGAATCGTTTGTGTTGAGGCATAGCTGTGTTTATGTGTAAATACAAGGTCCAAATGCAGAGAAATACAACCGGGTACGTGTAAACGTGTCCTCTATATAACACAAGAGATGAAACGTGACCTTGGACGTCATGTTTAATTTTAGCTGCTGCAAATCAAGTGATAATTGATGTTATGCTGGTCTGATGACATTCTGGTGCAATGAAGCACTTCTGGTCATTTTTAACCAAAAAAGTCTCGACTGCAGCATCAGCTTGTTTCAGGAGTCCAACATGAAGTGTTGCATCACTCTGGTTTCTGTCACTGGTTTAAGAATTCATTGCATACCAGCAAAATAAACTCAACAATAGCAGTTAAATGCTTATGTGAGCTGATGTCTTCCACTCCATAGTCCCATGGTGCAACCACAATAAACTTCCACTTTGTCATTTCATTTGTTGTGTTCACTCTGAAAACACGACAAAATTATAGTTTGACGTGGAACAGTTCACATGAATGTTAGCGTATTTACAAACAAGGCAGACAGACTATAGTCCCTGTTATCACACAGCATGCTATCTAATGCAGCTACTTGTTAGTAAACATCTCATTTAAGATACACAAACACTTAAAGAGAAATCAAGCATTTTTTTCCACATAATTTACACTGGTCAGACATATAGTAACATCATGAGCATTGACAGGTGAAGTGGGAAACAGATTTTCTGCTAATTCTGACACCTGTCTGTTGGTTTTCGATATCAAGCAGCAAATACATAATTTACACTGAAAAGGAGCCGTTAGAAGCAGAAAAACCTTGTAAGGATTTGAATATATTACAAAAAGTCCAAACTGTAATAGTGTGTGGTTGCTTAGACGTATCAGTCAGGTGGTCCTATATTTATGGCTGATTGTTAATTGTGTTTCATATAGATGAAATTACCTTTGTAAGCACATCTTTTGTTTTGTTTTTTCTCTACGAGGATGGACTGATGTCACAATGGCATAATGATTTTATATGCAACAAACTCCCCATTATCGAAAAAATAAAAGGTGTGAAATTGATGGCATGGGCCTATATAATATTTGAATTGTAGCATCTGCAACCTGCAATTTACAGCCATCAAGTGTCCTGCTGGTGTGGACATCCTGTTAAAATGCTGGTAAAAGCTGCTTCAGTGGAGTCAAGGCAGAGCACTCGCTCCAGACTGACACTTTTATTTTCTCTTAAATGAGTTCTCTGTCACAATACAAACTTGCTTTGACTCATGAAGGCCCTCATCAGGGGGGGAAAAATGTCCTCTGCTGACCTTAGCTCGCTAAACATTTGCATTTCATGACATTTCACTAAATTTCAAAGGAACGAAAGTCTCTTGTTGTTTTTTTATTATTCATTTTTTTATGGATGTTCAACAAAGGCACGAGTTCAAGCAGGTCCAATAAATCCTGAGCCATTTAGTCTGACAATTCATTACTCTCTGCCCCTTAACAACGAGTTTCCTTGTAGCCTTCTCTCCTGTCCTATACATTAGGGGAATTTATTTATCACCTCAGAGGCAGACATGGAGTGCTGCGTCATGTTTGCTAAATCAAAGGTGAAGGATGGAAAGAGTAAAGCCTTTTTCTTTTAAGAGTAAAGCAAAAAAAAATTAAAACAGTCAAAACCAGTGTGGTGCAGCTGATGAAATCCATATTAATGCCAACATGTGCTTCAGGTAGCATGGCGGCTTGTCAGTGTTGAGTTCAGGCATGTTTCTTACAACCAGGTTTCCATTAGTTTGACAGGAAAGAAGAGAATTATCAGTATGAGTCCATTAAGAGCCTGACAGATACATACTTGTCTGAGCATTACATAAAAAATTAAGACATTTTTATTGTAAAGTGATTATTACTGTGTCTGGTTTGTGTAAACCAACAAACATATTTTAGTGTGTCTTGGTCTGATGTGCAAAATGAAAACTCTTTGTGGGATTCATTTGCCACAGGCGGTTAAGCCTTTCCCAATCATGTTTTGGAAGAAAGTGGACGCTATTGCATCAACTTGTATGTTTGTTGTTTTTTTTGTTAAAACATTTTTTTTGCTGATGCAACTGATCTCTCAGATTTTGTGGTGATTCCAGTGCAAACAAAAATCTCAGTCATTCTTCTTAGAAGCAACGTATATATTTGCTGGTGTTTGCATTGTTGAATTTTTCACATTGTTCCTGATGCACAGGAATTATATGTTGTTTACCCATTATCACTGTCATGACCCAAGTGAGCTGCATTAAAATTAAAAATTCAACTTGATTAAAATGTTTTTAAAGAAAATAACCTGTTAAAATAATGAAAAACAAGGTAAAAATGATCTTAAAAATAAGCTCAAAGTAAATGAACATTTTGAATATTAATTGATATGACACAATTAAAAGTCCTTAAGAAGTAAAACGTGACAAAATAGCTAAAAATTAATCAGAATGTATTTCTGATTAGAACTCATTATATAATGACAATTGACAACCTTAGTCAAATAAATTCATAAAAGACCTGAGAGCTGGCTAATATGAAGATACTTCTGATACTCCCAGCCTAGACTAATGAGATTCAGTATTTCATCAGATCACAATGATGATAATAGACACTAAAATTGCAGTTTAATGATGGTTATTTAGTTCAGATTTGTAGATCATAACACAATTTTTACATAGTTACATATATAGACAATTACATACACAGCTACAGTGAATATACTAATGTACACTTCAGCTGTAGTGAATATAAACCCATTCATACGCAATAATTATGATCCAATGTCTGTCAATGCTTCAAATACCAAATGTTTTTTAGTCGATTCAAGAGTCAAAGGACATTTTTACTTTTCCTGCAGATTCCACCTAAACTGGTGTTTGTTTTATTCTATCCACAGAGATGAAAGTTATTTCTCTATATACGTTGGCTGACAGAAGTAATTTCTTCTGCCTGCCATAAAACATGACCTTCGACAGTGTGAAATTCTACACAGCAGCACAAAGATCAAAGGTCACAGGTCAGATGCTGATCTGTGTGTTGATGAAGGCTGAAGACGCTGAACTACTCAAGAGAAATATCTGTGATCAAAAACCTTGGTTCAGTCTTGCTCATATATATATATAGAGAGAGTCTGAATGATATTGGGCAGAAAAATTACATTCTAACATTGGATGTTCTTTGTTTTGTGTTTTGCACCCTCACACCAAAAGAAATTCCTTGTACTGTGGAAATGTACATTTTTGTAGTACCTGACAAAAAAAAAAATCTTCTTCTGATTCTATATTCGACTTGTTATATAGTATACAGCAACTATAGACTACTTGAGAAATGTTACTCATTTCATAATGTTTTCACAAGGTCTTACAGCTTGCTGAAATCTCCAGTTTAAGTTGTAGCTTTGTACTTATTTTTACCTCCTGTCCTCCAAAGGATGCAGCGACTATGAGGAATGATTGCCTGGACAGAACTGGTTGAATTGAAAGTATTGCAGCAGATGAATAGATGTTGGATCTGGACATCAATGGCTGACGACCTATCAGACAGCACCAGGTGTTGTTGTGTTGCCTACGCGCCCAGATTGTGCATCATTTGTCCGTGTAAGTGTGTTACATAAATGTACTGATTATGAAATTTGTTGGAATTGATTTGCTTATCATCCCACATCCTGCAATGAAACCATTGTCCACTTGGATCCAAAAACAACTCCTTCTGAATGTTCTGCAAGCCGCTCACCTGTTCAAGGCTGCGTCCAGCTTTATTAGATTACTTTTAGTTTTGAAGCTGGCACTTTTACACTGAGTTGATACTTTAACTTATACAAAGATGTCTTTAAACCTTGCTATCTATACTTGTACTTGAGTTATAAATAAGAATACTTTTAGCCCCTTTACGTGTCATTAAGGTAAAATGAGGGGTCCAAAAGCCAGACCTGATGAGAAGCACTTCTTCAGAGCACACTCATTAAAATATATGGAAATCCAATATTTCTTTTAAGGGTGTTATTGAGGAATATTTCAAGACTACTTTTGCTCTTTCTGTATCATCTAGCTTGAAAAAAAATATGCATTTATTCATAACGAAATCTATTGTCTAGTGTGAGACAGACAGATATCTAACACAAATTAAAGATATTGGTTATATTTCTCAGTCAATAAAATGAATGTTGGAAAAAATTAAATATATATATTGCTTGACAACATTTTAACCATCACATCCCTGCTGGCTGGGCTAAATCCAATCAAGATGGCAGCAGCATGTTACTGTGGTGTACTTGTATTATTTTACTTTGCTCTTCAGTTTTACAGCCGCTGAAAGAAAGAAAGAAAAAAAAAGGTTCCCAAACAACCATCTTCACTTTAAAAATGCATGATCTTCTGAGCAGTCAACAATTCTCAAAGAAAGTTTCCAGTTTCAACTTAAAGAAGTGAAGTTGTTGCTGCAGGTGGCTGAAAGGTCTAAATACTCACTGACAGTTTTGCGATAAATTATTCCTGTCTGCACCGTGGTTGTGCTGGGGACACTGGGAACTTGAAAACTACATGCACAGCTTGTGATACATCACGAGGAAAACTGCCCGGCCAAAGTGAGCAGTTGCAATGTGCTCAATTTTGGGTTGTGGTTTTGTTGTAGTTTGGAGCCGACAGCACAACGGGGAGTTTGGATGTTCGACCCACAGCCCGGGGGGGCTTCAGAGTGCAACTACTTTCCTGCCTTAGTTGTTTAGTTCTGAGATTTCCATACATGTCAGCATTGTTGCTGGATCTGTGAGAGAACTTCAACAGGCACACAAGAGAGGTAGATCCACAATTCCTCATTAGTAACTGTGCTTCTTTGGCCATCTCATTCGTTCACAGCATGCATGCACTGAGCTGGCACCTGCAAAAGCTACTGGCAGGGCTCAGTCACACATCCATTCACCTTATGGTCTGATGGACTGATACTCTGCTTCGTGGTGTGTTTCTGAATAACTAAAAGCTGCAGCAAATCCTCAGGAGCAGGCCGAAGCCCTGGGCGACACTGTACCAGTCCATTATGTGCACACACACTCACTGCACCAGAACCGCCTCCCATTACTTATTGTTGCTGCCACTAACCCGTGATTACAAGGATGGAACAACAGCAACTTGCCTGTCAGACTCAGATTGGGTGATATGTGGCCTCTTGTTTGGAGAATGGAAAAGGAAAACACAAAATGAAAATGGGCAGATTTAGCTAATTAGTACATCGAGCTGCGAATTACACATTATTTATGCGCCATGATTGTCGAATTGAATTGTGTTTTCTGGGAAGTGTAGGTGGAGTTGAACATGTTTCCAAGTAGAGCTGCCACTCTGATGAAAATGCTATTTAGTTATTTCTAAGAAGCTCTTCAGGCTCATGTCACTCTGCTTTCCTCCACTTTCCTATCAAGACAAATATATTTCATGAGGTTTGTTTAAGTGAATACATGGTTTTGTACAACTTTTCTTTTGTTCTTCACTATCTCTGACTGAGGAAGGATGACAAAACGCAGTCAGACACTTGTAATAAAACAGCATTGAAATTATGATGAAATGAAAGATATCACACTGGTGGATTCTGTATCAGTGTACCAAATTGGAATATGTTCTAATATTTCTACTGTATACTTATTGGGAATATATAAATTAGCGACTATTCTTGAAAAGCTGCAGATAATGTCTGCGAACTGTTAATATATGCGTCATCCTCGCTTTCGCCTCAGGCAGATAGGGTTTAGCTCGCAGGCCATACGTTGGAAACCTTTGCCAAAACGGAATTCTACTACCATGTTTTCAGCAGAAAAGCAATGCACACCCATAGTTGCTCTTTTGTCTGGTGGACAGGATCAACAGTGGCAGCCTATCCTGTATGGACCTCTGCAGCCCCACAAGAAACAAATTGATGGATGAGTCATTTTCTCATCTGGTTTACCACAACTTTTATTTGTGGACCTTCATTATAAGATAATGAAGGACAAGTTTTTTTTCTGTTGGATGCCCTGCTTGTTGCAACTCTCAGTAGAGTTTGAGCGCGAGCTTAGCATATAAACTGCAGAATGAAGGAGGGTCGTTCAACAAGTTCATTCCACATCTTTTACTCATAAATTACCACATTTTTCGACCAGCATAACAACCACGCTATAAAAATCTCATTTCACCATTGTATGGATGGTTGGGTGACTCTTTGGTTCGATCAGTTGCCAGGCAACAGTCCACACACTGAGAGGTAATTGGTCTTTGGAGTTGAGATGTAGTTGTTTTCTGGTCCTTGTGTTAAGTCACAGATAACATACATAAAATATAGCCACGACATATTTATCGAATCTCCTCATCTCATTCACTGTCAGAAAGTGAAATGTCAACCTGTTGCTTTTATATAGAAATTATTACTTCCCCTCACTTAGGATAAAAAGCCCGCATATAAAAAGAATAATTACTTTTTCTGGTGACCCCACTGGTGTGATTTAATGAAGCCTTGCAGCGACACCAGCTGCGACCCAAACCTGCAGCCCTACACTGCTGAAAGGAAATACTTGGTATATTTATCTTAGAATGTTGCATAGGATACGTCTGCAAGCACAGCGAAGGAAGTTCCTGTCAACACATGCTCATCTCAAACGGTGCTGCAAATAATTGACTCATGTTGCCGAGGCTTCATGCATCAGAGAGTTTAAGTGGTATTGTGACCCAAACACCTCTCCCCTGCCCACGGGTCCATTACAGACAGACACCTGAAGATCCCGCAGTGAAAATACTACACGAGTATAAAAAAAGAGAGAAAAATCACATTCGACCTGATGTTCCAGGAAAATGCTTGCTTCATTGTGTTCTGCTCTGTGTGCACTGAAAGCTATGTGAGCTGACTCTCCAAAGCTTATTTAAAAAACAAGACAGAATGTTGCAGTGAAGTAACATGTTTGAGTGCAGTTATGTTGATTTCTCACGCCTTGAACAAATTGTGTTGTAGTTTGACCTTGAAAGCCACTAAATAACATGATATTTGCTTGTGGCCACAAAGTGCTTGTGGGTTATTTTGTTTGTTGTTTTTTTTAATGCCAGACTTTATAAATGGATAAATGGAACAGGAACTGATATTTAAATTTAAACTGCTCGCTGTCTATTTATAATACAGTTCATTTCAATCACTTTATTATTCAAGATCATGGAAAAAGAGGCAGACCTTGCAAGCCGAGCAAGGTCGATCTCGCTAATGCAGAGGTTTTCTAAGAGATAGAAGAGATCAGAATGACACGCATAGTCGCTGTCACGGTCCACAGTGCCGCCAAGCCCGAGCTGCAGGCAGCAGACTTTGTCCTCCTCGCTCTGTAAATCCTGGTTAACATGTGGGCAGAGGTCAAGTCGCAAAAGCGAGGAGAAACAATGATTCAAAGGGTGACAACGTTTCATCAGAGGGCGATTTCTTCCCTGGCTTGTGACGGGATATTTCACACAACCTGTCAAAGCTTTCCTGTCGAAGCTTTAAAACCAGAACAACACATGCTCGCTCCCAGAGTTATTGATGAAGAACAACTTTAGGGAGATGGATTATCATAAATATTAAGCTGTCGGCACCCTGTGTGACCCTGATACGTATTGAGCTGACGGGTTATTTCTCTATTGCAGCGCTGGGTCAGAAAGTGCCGGAGCCATCAACACAGCTGTTGGATCTAATGAAATGCATCAATTTCTTATCAGTGTGAGACTTTATGTGCGGCACATAAGAGAGTTGCCTGGAAACTCGTTTGTTTGTGACTTGATTTGAAATAGACCCTTATGCATTTCAAAATTAAATAGGAGAAACTGTTTCTGTATATAAAGTTCAACTCCAGCCTGCTGCATTTCATTGATATCGCCACTGCACAGCAATTGGGGCTGCAGGACACATATAGTATAATCCTCCAACAAAGTCACATCATCTGCTTCATAATGGAGCTGCCAGAACATGTCAACAGACAGTGGCCCAATTTTATCTCTGCATTGCCAGTGCATCATTAGCTTCTATCACTCCGCAGAAACTCAGCTCAAGTTGGAGTGCAGTTTCAATGGCTGCATGACATGCAGTTGCATTTTCATCTTTAACTGGCATATCCCACTCACTCAAGATGTTTGTCAGGATTCTGATTCACTTTCACTTTCCGGGGAATGGCATTGCTCAGTGATACCAGGGGGCACCGGGAAGTGCAAATTCAACGGTATCTTTTGAAATAGGTCAAGTGGACAGGTTAAGGAAAGTCTGACATGCTCACAGACGTCAGACATTAATCCTGCCAGTGTGATCCACCACTAAATGAGAGCATGAACAAGATTGGTCTTATTGAAACATGTGTATATGCATTCACCTCAATAAAGCACCAAGAGCAAATACAAACAAGCCGGAACAAGAAGCAACTCCGTCATTCTAAGTGGGATTGCTTTTTGTTTAGCCAGAACATGAATCCATTATGAAGGATAATATTCACTTCAGAGAAAATAGATCAGTTTGGCTGGAGCGACAGAAAGGTATTTTTTCAAACGTCCATTCTGACAGAACCTGAACAAAATTAAGAAGCCGCCTCCTCGCTGACATTTACCACTGTTTTCCCGCGGTGCCAAAGAAAACATTTCACATTGTTATGCACAAACTTATTGCGGCCATTATCGCAGTAATTTCAGTTTTACCAAATACAAATGGCTCCATGCAATATGGCAAAGTCCCCTCTGTCATCTGTCCTGCGGGTTTCCGTGACGCAGAGGAGACAGGGCTGCAGTGCCTAATAAAAAGGAGCTTTGGAAAGTTTTTATAAAACAGCAGCTTAAAGGCGCCCGGCTAACACTACGTGACAGCCGGGGTTTATATGGCAAGAAGCCACACATATAAATTGATACTTTAGGTTGTTTTAAATTGAATTTATGACAGTGTGGCTCAGGTATGGTCCATCCTGTGCCTGTGGTAATAAATAACAGTTACACTGATTGTTATTTTATTGCAGGTCAGACCACGAGAAGCAGTAATGCAGCTCAAACATAACAACTATACTGCAGAGTGAAACGTATATGGCAATCCTCCTGACCAGAATGCATAATGAGCTATGCATAATGCTAAAGAGAATATCTATGATGGGATAATGAGATTTCAGAAATAAAAAATACACTGTATACTTATATGCCTATTTAGTGATTACCTTTATTTTGCATGAATTAGTGTAACAGCATTTATTGGTCCTCATTAATGAACTGTATACCATTTACTTTTTTATAATTTATTTGAGAAAATAATGTGATCATACGCCAAACTTTCCTCTGCACTCCTAATGCATCAGATGGGCCCTCGGTTTTTCCTAACGGATAATAGAACAGATCACAAAGCGGTGGATGGTTTCGCTTTGCATTGGGTTCATTTCAGTTTGCTCAAAAATGCAGCCAGAAGAGGTCCAATTTAAGATGGCTCAAGCTTCAAAATCAATATTCTCTATGACCTTAAAAGCCCTGGTTTTGCTTTCTTCTTAGCCATTTGGGGTTTAAAGGAACAAAGGAAATCTTTTTAGCATTTCAGTGATATTTAATGCAGCAGAAATGTTTCTTGTCTCGCGAGGAAAATTCAAACAATGCAGACAGGATGGCTTTACAGCCGTTAACTACATTTAGAATACATGATTAGCTGTCACACAGAGTCAGACGTCGTATTAAAAGGTCTGTCAGTCTGTCTGACAGTGAAAAATGCCTCTGCCCCCTTCTCTTGTAACTGCTGTAGAGCTGTTGGAACCGCATGGGATATTAAATTGTTTCCTTTTGGGATTTTATTGAGCAGAAATAAAACCTTGTGTGATTCTGTAACTAATTAAACACAGCGATCCGTCCCTTGGTCGAGGACATAAAGACACAAATACTTTTGTTTTCCTGGAGTCCCAATTAAAGTATCTAAACCAAAAAAAAAAGATCCAAAATCAATCCAGAGAGATGAGCATTTCTGATGTGGGGGCATGTGTGTCTTTTCCCAGCATGGCTAATTTCCTTTAATTTTTCAAAGTTCAGTTTCAAAAAGAATCACTGCAGTTTGATTTATTTTACAGATCCATTAAAAAAAGAAATTAATGCAATGTAAATGCAATAAAGACAAACTAAAATGGTAAAATAAGCTGTGTGCGTCAGTTATTAATTCGTTCATGTTATATTTTTGTTTAAAGCCTGTCTTCCTATTTTATTTTGGACTCACCATCACCATCACCATCTCTTCCCCTCGCTTTGGGTGTTAGAGCTTTGAACAAGCATGCGTTCAATAATAATTGTCATTACGTCTCGAACCCAGTGAAGAGCTACACTATGGTGTCGTAGTAAAGCACTCCCGTCTCATAACAAGAAGTTTGGATTTATTCGATGAGTGACAGTCAATAGCTGGTTTACTCAAGTTCTAAATTACAATTAGTTTTGAGTGAGTTTTTAAAGTATTTTAAATTACTGTGAGAGGGAGATGATTTTTTTCTCTTTCGTAAAAAAAAGTATTTTAGTGAGGAAAAGAAAAATACAAGGTGGAGAAATGTAAGAAACAATTCAATGCATTTCATTGTCCTTCACAGTCATTGTTGTTGCAGTTTTGGTAATTTAATATTAAGACTTCACTTGCAGTATTTGACCTTATTTATTAAGCAAGCTTATTTCTAATTCCACAAGCACTCATTTTATGGCATATGAATGGACATAAGATTAAAATAAAACTACAAGAGACAACAGTGGAGGCTGAAGCTTGGTCAAAATTAATAAATTCAAGCCATATCCAAATGAAATGAAAAGGTACAACAGAAACTACATCAGAAGTAGTCTGAGTCAGACATCTAAGCCAGGTCAAAACAATGGGTAAGGTCAAACCAAAATATTTTTTTTTTTGAAGACTCATTATAAGTTTTGCCAAATTAAAATTTTTCTTTCACCCGGGAACACTCGAAACTAAAATACTTGCAGCTGTGAATAGTGAAAACACTGAAAATACATAAATTCTACCTACCAGTTATTTAAAAACCAATTCCCAAAAACATTTTTTGCTGTCATCAAAGCAATTTCATCAGTTCAAAACTTCAGGTTTTACTTATCAAGAAGGATGTAATTTCTGATATTTAATTGAAGTCAGTTGTACCTTATCATATGTTAACAAGTTCATTAAAACCGTGAGGAAAAAAGATTTGGTCTCAAGCTTGAACAGCAGTCAAAACACAGCAGATGAAGTTACCCCAGTAGGACAAAAGGTGCACAGTTAAAAAGGACAATGCCAGAGGTTAAGAAAAAATATTAACAAGGAGTTTCATTAAAGAAGAACCAGACCAACTTGTAAGTCTGTTTCTCCTTTTTTTTGATGAATGTTTCATTTTTTACCAAAGTTGAAACATCCGTCTGACATTACCAGAGGATTTGTTTGGGTTTTTTTTTATTTTCCATCTGAACCAGCCAGATGCACACTTCAGCCAGCTCAGTGTGCATCTTCAACTTTACATAAAAACCCGTCTTTCTCTTGAAGAATGAGTTTTTCCTCACAGCGTTTTGCATTGTGTCCCACGGTGTCATGCCTCAGAAGCTCTGCTGCAGTGAGGGTAAAGTGTCCTTATTCAAATGTTTCTCCTCGCCCTTGAGGGAGACTGCATGCACGTCACCGGCAGTAACGCTAAAATTCGGTGAGGCTGGTGGGGTGGAGAGGAGGAGGGTTGGGGGGGGGGGCGTGGCGGGGTCTGACTGTTTTGAGAATTGCCTGGCAACATTTGTTTGTAGAGGGGATGATTGGAGAAGGCTGGGAATCCTCTAATGGTTTAAATGTCAACTGGTCAATAAAAGTCTGACAGCTTGTCACTTCCCATTTGTACTGAGACAGAGGACACTATTAAAGATTGAAACTAAAATTACCAACCTGACATTTCCCCATTTACTCACTGTTGTTCGTCACATCAATTCTCCGGCCTGTCCTGGAGGAACCGTGAACAGGCTCCCCTCACAACCGTCCAAAGGATTTTCCTCTCTGACCTTGACAAATGAATGTTATTTCAACCACAATTTATAATTAATTTGTAATTTACATCAGATTGTGTGAGCACAAATAATAGGAAACGACTGAATGGAATTTACAGGATGAGGTCAAATGGCTACTATTGAAATTGAGGCCCTGTTCTCTCTTTTTGAGATCGACTTCCAGAGTGTAAACATTTCGAAAAACACCAGTCCATGTAAACACAGAACACACAACTTTTACAATACAGAGAACAAATCCATCCATCTTCTATACCGAGCTTTGTCCAGCTTAGCTTTGCATGGAGCTGGAGCCGATCCCAGCTGACTGACACCGAAAGTGAGAGTATACTCTGGACAAGTCGCGGGATCACTTATTGGCATGCTTACATCATCAGACACATTTAACATTACCAAATACCTAAAGTCTGGGTATTTGGAGAACACATAAACAATCACATAAAGAACAAACAAACTACATAAAAAGCTCTTTGCTCAGAGTTTAACCAATGTTTTCTGCACAAAGTGTGTGCTAACTGAAGACATCACATTGGACTCAGCGTTTCAGTGATTCAGAAACCTTACACAGCGCACAGAATACTTACTACATAATCCTACACATTCAGACTTTAGTCTCAACTAATCCTCCAAACAAGCCAAACAAAGCCAGACACGCAAGAACAAATGTCACTAAGGAACAAAAACGACAACTTCATTTTGTGTTATTATTATAGTGATTCAAGTATGCACAAAACTGGAACAGAGGTAGTAATGCGTTGAATATTTACCACAGGTTTATTTATTGCAGGAATCTAAGCTGTTGTTTGCTACATTTGCTACACCGCCACAAAAATGATAACTTCATGTATAATATTCAGACGTGTTTAAAGGCGTCTCAATATTCTTTTCAAGTTTTGCTCAGCAGGTAGTAGTGTGACTTATCAAAGTACAGTTTTGCTTCAAAAGATCAGCTAAATTATATATATATATATGAAGTTATATTATTATTTTAGAGTGATTTAAGCATGCACAAGTATGCACAAAACTGGAACAGAGGTAGTAATGCATTAAATATTTACCACAGGTTTATTTATCGCTGGAATTTAAGGTGTTGTTTGCTACATTTGCTACACCGCGCCACAGATCTCTGGCACTATTAAATATATTTTAGCATTGCCACATACCAACTTTTACCAATTGTTTTTATTATTATTATGCTTGAATTATTTATACTTATAAACTGAGCGTGCACAGAAATCAATACTTGCTTTTACTACTGTCGCAACAATATATATGAAGAAGAAGGCATTTTTCACACCGCCCTTCACCATTTTTGACCTGAAAAGTTGTGTTTTGTTCCCTCTTTGACATTTAAAGCGTACATTAAATAAAAGATTTCTTGAACTACCCAATCACAGTTTGCATCCTGTGACTTTATTTCAGCTATGATGCATTCATAATGAATTCCTCTCTTTGGTATATACTGAACAAGAAATACAACAATTATATTTTTATGTATTTCAATTTGAATATCACAATAAATTAGAATAACAAATATGATTTTAACAAAAAAAACAAACAAACAAAAAAACAAAGCCAAACTGTGACTCCTAGTCCATCTACCGTACTTTATTGTCAAAATACAGCATGAAGAAAAACATTTTCTTGTATAGCCTGCTTTGTCCCACAGTAAGGTGACAGGATCCATACTGAGCTCGGCGTCCTTGTAGACCCTCTAGCATACAAGCCAGAACCAGACCAGCAGAAGGTCCCATCTGGCCCACCAGATGATTTTGCAAAGATTTAAGTTTCCCTTCTGATTGTGCATCTCATTGTTTCAGTAGGATTTACAGATGTAACAATCATTGAGCCCCACGCAGACCTAAACAGTCAATTCCAACAGTGAAAGCTCCAATCTACATCAGCATCCAATCCTTACTGTGGGAGTGAAATTGTGAAAACATGCCAAATGGAGGCAGTAGAAATCTTGCTGGATGGAAACAAAGTGGCTTTGGCCAAAAAATATTATGAGATATATTTCATGTAGTTTATAATAAGTTGTAAAAAAAACAAAAACATTTTGCTGCTGCTGTAAAACACATGATGTGTTCATTTATAGCTTATTACACTGTCATTGTATAAGTTTGGCTCATCTGAGGTGGAATGTGACTGTATGTGCCCTCCCATATGAAATAAGTTTTAAAGCATACTCTTATAAGCCTCAATGTCTGTCAGAATGCTGCAAAGTCTCTCTAGTTCCGAATCATGCATGTGTGTTGGATGTGATTGGAGGGTCAGTGTCCAGGATGCCGATATATTTTCATCCTTTTTCTTAAATGTTTACAGTCCTTCTCCACACTGACAGGGGATGCAGAACATCTTTCAAACCAAAAACCAAAGATCACGCACATATTTACTGGGGTTGTCAGCACGATAAACAAATGTGTTAGAGTGGCCTAGAAAGGCCACCATGATCAACATGCTGGTAAATAAATGGCGTTGCTAAGGCCTAATGCCAGGATTATGCTATAAATCTGGATTTATAGTGTTATTTATGAATCTGCAGTGTACTAAAATGCCACTAACATTAGCCTTGGTGTTCAGATAAGTATAAATAACCAGGTGACTTTCAAGCATTTCATACACTGATGCAGGCTTTAGCGTTTTCCAATTTTAATGCTGAAAATATCAATGGGACAAGGGAGGATCAGACTGTCTGCCACAGTCAAGCACGTATGCAAAATGCATGGAAGAACCGATTAGATTTTTTTGTTACAACACATACAAGATTAAAACTGTCATTCATCTGATAAGAGAGAGCAGCCTTTATTTCCCACCTCTTTCCTTTTGCCTCCGAGGGCTTCGGTTTTCACGTGCTCCAAATGAAAACAATGAATATATTAGAGGGTTCAAATAAGGAAAATAATCCAGGCCATGTACATGCACGCAACGCAGGCTCTGCTGTCTACTCTCTGGATTAAACTGATGAATAATATGAGTAAACAAACAAACAAACAAGCAAACAAACCAGAGAGCCAAGATAAGGATTTACACACACACACACACACACACACACACACACACACACACACACACACACACACACACACACACACACACACACACACACACACACACACACACACACACACACACACACACACACACACACACACACGAACACAGCTCGAGTGTCCTGTTAATGAGCAAACACAAGACAGGCTGCAGATAAAACTGCTCCGATGTCAGGATCCAGTCAGCAGACCCAGTTTCATCCCAGCATATAAAGACAATGACTTTTTGCTCAAGGGTGACAGAGTGAGTGTGATAATACCTGTATATCAATCCTACCTGCACACACTGCTTCATTCTCTGAGTGCTTGTAAGCCTCACACTGAAAACACACCAGAAGACGACGACGGTGTGACTGAAACATCATTTGTTCATTACTTCAATAAAAACAGTGCTGAAAACCGAGAGAAATAATATACGACACAACACACACTCATCAGGTGTTCACTGACTTCTTCTCAGTCGCATCACAATCCAGGAAGCTGAACAAAGTGTGGTTTTGAAGTTCTGCTTTCTGACTTCAAACTTCAAAGAGGATCAGAGTTTTAATTCCCTTTCGATGGGCACTGATGATGTAGACTGATCCTCTTCTCTGGTGGATTCATTACGTTTAGTCAGAAGTATGTCTGACTGACCCGCCGCCAATTTGCTCATCTGCTCAGACTAATGTGGGTTGATCTCCCTTGAGTGCTGATGAAACATCTGCTCCTACGGCTCGCTAAACAGAAAAGTCTTTAAAGGTGTTTTTCTACCTGTAGCTTGGCTTGAACTGCCATAATACATGTTTTTCAGAGCATACCAGCACAGCTGTGCAGCCTTTCCCAGCAATCGGGTAACTAAAAGAGGTGAAGACACAGTTCAGTGCAACTGTCATATTCATCTTCTCGCAAACTGTGTCTGTGCAGATTCCTCAGCGATGAGTGACACAATAACTAGGCTGAAACGAAAGTGTCAGCACTGCAACCAGAGGATGTCTGCATGAATTATCTCTCATGGTAACTGGAATCTCTAAGCTCTCGCCATTGTTTGCTTTTTTTTTTTTTTTACATAACTGATCACGTTAACTTCAATCTCTAAAAACTCTAAACTTCTCTATTACACTATTTTCTTCATCTTGCTCCAAACTCGGCCAATTAGTTGCCGTGTCGAGCAGCGGCAACTTGCCTCTCCTCAGTGTGATGGGATTTTCTTGCGCGGCCAACTGTGACCAACAAAAGCAAACTTTTTCATACATGGGGTGGAAGCTTGACCAAAAACCTTCACACGTTCACTGACACGTTTACGTACACTCTGGTTTTCTTTCCTCTGATATGATGAGAGCCTCCCAAAGATGAGGATTCTTTAAGGAAGGAAAAGGAAGTGTCAAATGTGATGCCAAATTCAAATTCAAACTGTTTCTCACATAGTCCCCAAGATCTTCTGGACTGCCCGGTTCTATTCTCTTTCACTCTTATACATTTTAAATGTGCGCAAACTTGACAAGCTGCACATCAGGAACAGGTTTCCTGTTGAGAGGAGAGTCTAAAAACATGCAGGGTAATTGTTCCACCAGGGACGAGGATCATGAACGAATGATGAGGTTATTTTAGAGGAGCGTAAAGAAATTGTGAAGGCAAATACAGAATAATATATAACACTTTCCTCACACATAGTTTAAATAGACTTCAAAACTATAAAAGATGTATATTTTTTGAAGAACTGAAAATAAAGATGTCTCCTGCTTCCACCTCTGTTTTCCACTCAAGGCTGCTAAAACTGTAGTTGGTCTCTATTATCGCATATCAATGGAACTGCCCAAAGGTCACTGGCCTAACAGCACCATCTAAAACAAATAAGAATAATGAAAATATAGAAAATTATGTCTTGTATTTTATCTTATTTATTACAGGAGTAATTTTGAATCATTGCATCATCACTTTTTAAAAAATGTGAGCCAATGTGTTCATGAATATTAGAGCAACTTACATAAAATCTTACCTTTTAATAATAATAATCATCATCATCATCATCATCATCATCATCATCACCATCATCATCATCATCATCAGCATCATAATCACCATCATCATGTCTGGTCATACAAGTAAAAGCCTCTGCCATTTACAGTTGGTTTGAGAAAAACCTTATCCTCAAATGTTAATCTTCCGAATCACTTGCTATAATAATAACAATGATTCCAAAAAAACTTCACTCATATTCATCAGTTATGAATTGTATTCTGTTGTTCACAAAAGTTTCTCAGAGCTGTTGTGTAAATCTTTTTAATAGAAAAAAAAAACAGAGACTGATAATAACAAACTTCAATGTGTGACATTTTTGTGCTTTTATTTAAGATGAGCATAAATAAGAGACAATATTTACTTTAAGATTGCACTGTACTTGTCATTCTCGGACGTGGATCAACAATGACAGTTTGCAGAAACATATTTTACAACAAGTGGCCTTTAGTATCAAGCCAATGCACATCTAATGCAAACATATAAGGGTGGCTTGAAAGCGAGTTTTACCCACACAGTCTCCTCTCCTGCCTTCCATCATCAGCACTGTAACTGGGGAAATGTAAAATGACAGCAAAAATTGCAGGCAATAATTCAATTGAGATGCAGTCCCAGCGTTCACTGCATCGGCTTATTATGCCAGAGCAGTCATTGTTTACTATTGAAATCCATGAAGCTGTCACTTCAGGCTCTGCTCAGCGATACTTTTCTATCAGAGGAGACCAATTCTAAGACCTGCATCTCCTCCGAGCGGAGGACCTTGACCGGAGCACGCACTGATGAGCAATTAGAGCAAAACCAGACACCGTGTGCTGAATAGAGGAAATCAAGAATTCTCTATAGGCAAATCAGTATTATTCATCTGTAGAGAAAGAGCAAAATTAGACATTCAGCTTAACTGTGAGGAGGAAAATGTGTGTGATGTGCCCTAATGATTTGTGAAGCAGGTTGCGCTGGATCTGTACAAAGATGACTGCTGGTTGCTGTTTGGGTTTCTGTAACTTGAAGATGGAATGATAGTAATTTTTTTTCACTTGTTATGTCATAGTTTTAGAAGAGACACTTGATTTGGGTTTGAGGAAAACAGCAAATTAAATGTGCATGATTTCAATTTTTAATAGACACTTCCTTCGTTGCAGTCACTGCCGTGCACATCCTCTGCGTGGTTCAATCCAAAAAAACAAAAGTGCAGCACATTCCTAACAGGCAGAAAAAGACTTGGGAGTTTTCTGGGTTACACTGTGCCCTCTTGTTTTCAGCAAATTAAAACAGAGACTTCTGAACCTTCTATTGTGCTTTATTAACTGGAAATCCTTGAATTATGCCGTTTTATTTAAAGACACTGGGACTTAGGAATGGAAGCAAGGAGAGGTAGAATAATTAGGATTCAAAAGAGTACATGCACAAAGTTCAAATGAAATATGTAGGGTGGTAATTTTTGAGCCATTTAAAAAAAAAAAAAGGAACATAATTCCTTTTATAATCAAACCCTGCCTTGCTGACATATAAGAACATAGACAACAAAAGCTCTATATGTCTCCACACACTTACTATAGCGTGTTATGCAACATGCATGAGTGTAATCCACATACCCATGAGTGCGATGATGACTCACACAGGCAAATTCAAAGCAGAGATCACTGTGCTTCATGCCACAGCACATTCAAGGAGATTAGTATACCTGCACTTTGTATTATCTTGCTTATGGAGCCGCCTTTGTATTAATTCCCAGCTGAAATCACCATATTAGGTTCCACATTAATCCTCACAGCAAACACCAAGCAGCACATCGAGGTTTCTCTCAGAGGGCGTTGGGGAAGAAAGAGGATCCAGGAAGGTAACGTGCATTTGAAGGATTCAGAGAGAGTGGGGAGATTCGTTTTCACGCGTGTCTCTCGTGATTCAAACGTGCAGGATTTTCTTTTCTTTTTTTTTACATTCTGCTGCATCTGTGACTCCTGCACTGTGAAGTTAGAGCATGGTGGAGTAACTCTGATGTGCTTTCTGCTGACTAGATGGAAAGAGAGGTTCCCGCCTTAGGAGGGTTTGCTGCAATGCTGCTGAAATTAGTGCCAGTGTTAATTAATTTATGTGTAAACGACCAACGAAACCAAATACACAGCCCAGAGAAAATACTTTTCACTGGCATGAAATAAGGTTGTATGATTATTTGGGAAAAGCTCATGAATAAAGCATGCCTGTCTGGGGAAAAAGAAAAAAAAAAACTTTAATCAAAGATTGCTCATTTTGCTCGTACAACATTTTGGACATAGTTTGAGTAATGATCTGAACTTTTAAAGGAATTTTCTTTTCTCAGAAATGCTGTAATTAATATACTTATCTTTAAACCAAAAATAATCATTACGTAATGGTTTTAGTCCTCATTATGGATTGTGGGGCTCAGTGAGGTCGATTTATCTGGCCAAGACGTTTTTAAAGTGTGGGATTATGTGGCCACACAGAGCTTGAGCTACGTCATTTCACCACATCCCAGTTGTCAGACTAGTTTTTGGTTCAGTGCTTCCTACTTTTTTAACTTCATGAATGTAATGTGTAAATCAGTCTTGCTTGCAGATTACTCACAGATGCACTGTGGAGCCATCAAAATGTATTATATATTGTTAGTGCTTGTCCATAAGCGGTAAAAGAACTTAAGTCTCCTCAAAGCAAATTAGATGGACATGTTACATTTATGATATTGCTCGAATAAATACAAAAATTCTTCTAGTCCAAACCAACAATCAAAACAGCTCTCCCTCAGCACAGGTACACTATATGGAATGTTATACGTTGAATATTCAATGAGGGCAAAAAAGAGGAAAGACGAGACATGGCCTTCCTCTCTGAAACACTACAGACATATAATGGGATGGATGTGTGCATCATGCTAATGTTGAGGTTCGGCTGTATCACCAGGTATTACACTAACACGGGTAAGCTGAGAGCCCTGGTTCATTCTCTCTGAAATGCTCGCGGTGATTCCCAGCCCTGCTCCTCCGGTCAATTAGAAAAGCAATCAGGATTTGTCTTCATCAGAGGACGACTCAATAGTTCCTCTTACCTTGCAATTCCTCAGATAGGAATTTTATCATCTGGCTGTTCTGCATATTTATTGAGCTTCTCAAACACAGGTAGCATAAAATTAATAGACAGCCGAGGCTGGAAATATGCACAGTGCAGCAAAGGTGATGACTACAGGACTCTCACGGTCTCTTTCATCTAAACCTCTTTCCGCTCCCCCTTGCAGCCACCTTTCTTTTAGCACAGTTCATACATAAACTCAATAGCTATGTGTTCATTTTTTTTTTTTAAAGAGCCATGCAAACAAACCCCACAAAAAAAAGTAACAAATGGAAACTGCTTTGTTAGCACAGACAACATGTCTTCAGGGAGACACGTTCTGCCTCTAAACAGAACAAGTCGGAAGTTGACAGATCGCAGAAAACTGCAGCAGCTTCCATTTCTGCTGGCAGCGCCCCAGAACAGGAAGTTAGGAACTTCTCCAAGGATAATGTCACAGCTTTTGGTTGAGAGCTTATCACAGGGAGTTACTCTCGACAGCCCTGCTGACCCGCTCTTCTAATTAAAAATCAGGCTCAAAAGAACTGGCCTTGTTAAATTTGATTTAAACTTGATCTCCAGGGAAACGAGGAAGAGGAAACAGTCCTTTTCCTTGTGGACTTGAGAATTACTCGACGAGAACAAAGAAGGGTTTTCTGATCCATTCTGGTGGGAACAAATCACTCACTGAGCTCAAAATAAAGCAGGCTGGAAGGGCGAGTCAACAGGAGGTGAATAGGCAGAGCATATCTGACACTACAACAATATTGAAAATCCAACAAATATCATTGTATCGTGTCACCATTTGTAGATTTTGACTCCAAGCATTAAAATCGACTACATGTATTTAACATTATCCCCGTCCAATGAAATGACACGACAGTTGCTCGATTGTTTGCATTAAAATCTACCACTTTAAAAAAGAATTTGTTCTGATGTGATAACATTATTTGTTCATTAGTTTCGCTTGGAGCCTTAAGTTGAAGTACGTGACTGAAAAATAAATGCGGGGTTTATCAAAGTGTACTTCTTACCTTCTTATCACTCGACACAACCTTGGCTTAGCCTCGTGATAATATATTGTATTGTATTGTTGTTTTTCTGCTGGTTGATGCATTTTCATCCACAATTTAGACACCTACAATGAGTTAACACTCAACTTTCGAGAGGCTCCTTGCTCTTTTTATTTGTTACATTCCCATGAATTTGTTACTTGGTGTGTTTAGTTTGAAGAGAGAAGACTTGTGTGGAGGATGTAAAGTTGTCGAACCTACACTATTACCTTTTACTGTATTTTTCCTCTTTCCACGAGTACAATCTTCCCTCATGACTTCAGTCCATTTCTCTGAAATGAAGTATCTTACCCTCTCCTCTACAGTCACTGAACTCATCGTACATTTGATTCTAAACTTCTTTAAGATCCACATCGAAAAGCTTCTCACTCTTTCTGCCTGATGTTAAGAACCAAGGCCATGCCTATATCTCGTCCAGAGTTAACTGTTATTCTACTCCTCTCATTGGAATCCTTCAGCCTTAAAGGGCTGAACTGAGGAAACACGATTGCGTCACAGCAGTCAATCCGCTGCCTTCGCTGGCCTCTGGTGTCCTCAAGAATTAAATACGTACAAGGTGCTGCAGCTATACCTGTGCTGTATCCAAACCTGAAACCAACACTGCAACAATGGTAATCTGCTCAAACCCCTCAGGAACAAACTTCATACCAAATCGAGCATTCTGCTCATTTGCCCTTCTTCTCTGGCGCACCCTTCAAGACCACCTGAGGGGCTCGCAGACCTTTGGATGCTTTAAAAAAAAAAAATGTATAAATAAACTTTCTATTTTTTTTCCATGAGGATCCTCTCCGTCAAAAGTATTTTTTTTTAATTGGCTCTTTACATTGTATTTATATTTGTTCTTTATGATTATCATCTCTGTCAACCACATTTCCTGTAATATTTTTCTTTCAGCAGCTATTCAATTCAAATTTGATTGGCATTCAAGTTCCTAACATTGTGTATCCAATATAACATAGAAATTGTTGCTTTTTGCAGACATGACCTTTCCATCCAGCACACAGAATCTGATAACTTTTTCTTTTTCTTTTTTTAATGCTCCAGAGTTTTTGTTAACGATAAATCCAAAGACACCAACAACCAATACCAATTGCAACATTCAGTTGTAACATCCCTCCTTCACATAAATCAGTTGATTGATCTTGTTGAATCCCCAAAGGTCTCATCATGTTGTGCACGTGTAAAAGTCAGGTGACATATCTCGGTGGCATGCAAACATCCGGCGTGCCAACAGCCGATTGTCATATTTCTTTGTGCATCCTGTGTTTTGATTTGAAATTCTATTTGAAGTTTGTTTTATCACCATTGTAAGGATCATGTATTATCACTTCCTGTCTGATCTGAGGGTTGATTTTACTATAGGGATGTACATCACATCTGGTTGTCCTTCACTGTGAAATCTCCCATTCAAATTAATTTGACCTGCTTTGACATGCACACAAAGACTCACATGCTTTAATTATCTTTTGTCAAAAACAGTAAACATTTTACTTGCTGTGTTTAATTAATTATTTCTGTTGAGCTCACATAAAAACACAGGTGTTTCTTTTTTTCCATTTTGTTGGCTTTTTTTTTTTTTAATGAAAGCAAATCTCATTGTTTTCATACAAACATCCGTTTCTCCAGCATGTTGTTGTACAAACACTACCAAATAATTGAAGCACATTTTGCATCTGACAATTCCTGGTTCCATCAGTCGGACCTTTCAGGATAACGTGCTGAGCTGTACTCACACACACACACACACACACACACACACACACACACACACACACACACACACACACACACACACACACACACACACACACAGATTTTGCCAAAATATGACTCTGATACACAGTGACGATTTAAGCTGCAATAAAAGTCCAGTGGACAAATGCAATATGACCTGATTTGTGCTGAAGTGGTTCGTGTCCAATTTGAAATTGCTGCATTTATCTGTAATAGGCATCAAGAGGCGATGAAACAATCAGCGTCTGAGCATTTCATATAGTATATTTATAGTTGGTCATAATGAATCTCACCCAAGGGCTGTGGAAACACAATGAGAGTTTAAATCTATAGCTTTTCATTGGCAAGCAGAAGGCCGACATCACAATGATGTCTGATGATAAAAAGAAATTCACAGCCAGCATGCATATATATATATATATATATATATATATATATATATATATATATATATATATATATATATATATATATATATATATATATGCTGAAAATCGACAAAAACTAAGAGACTCTTGTGGGTGTAAAATGATACATTTATGTGTGTGTACATAGGGGAACACGTAGCTGTGGGTGCAAGTGAACCAAGTCCGTGGCCACAGACATCTGAATCATACTGAGCCCCCTGTCTCAGTTATCACCACCAGTATCCTGCAGCAGTCTCCAGAGGCAGGAGGTGGATTCGTGTGTGTGAAATCTACAGTGAATCTTAAATGGTTATTGACAGCACTCCAGTTGGTAAACCTCTCTCAAAGCCCAGAATTGATTGTAGTCCTTATGCTGATGCAAATAGCTTTGCGGATATGAATGTTTGATAAATGTTGAGCCTGTGCTGAATGGAAGGTGAAGAGTTCAGAGGTTTAATTTGCAGTGAGTCTCCTGAGCTCTTGTTGATGTGGCTGCCATTGCCAAAAGGTTCGTCTGTCTGCGCTTATTGATTGGCGACAACATACTAATGTGTTTATTGATGCACCAAAGTAGGTGTAAAGATTAGATTTAACCAAATGATAAAAAAGTTGTCTGTGATTTATCGCCTTTTCCTTTGATTACAAGGAAGAAGATGCTCCTTCACCTGTTCTCATCCGACTGCAAGCATGTGCTGCAACGGTTTTACAAGCCTAAACATGAACATTTCCTTATTTTTTTCAGACATTTACCCTAGCCTGAGATTTGATGTATATAACAACATCAATTCCATGTCTTCATCCTGGCAAGGTATCAAAGCCAAAGCTATTTGATCAAGGAGATAGCCTTTTTAATATTCAAAAAGAGCTTCAGGCACATTGATGAATTGAGACGAGCCTCCTAAATCCGTTGCCGTCCAGTTCACTACATGAAGATAAATGCTGTGTGCATGACACTGTTAAGAGTCAAAGAGGAAAAGGCAGCTGGGATCCACCCAGGGGTTTGGTTTTCAATCCTCTGACTGAAGAAAAGAGTTTTCTGGTTAAGTGTTCTGTCAAATAAAGGCTGAAAAATGCACAGCACCGAGAATGTTATGGGAAAGCGTGAAAAATGTTCCTAAACATACTCTCCAATAAATCAGTCATAACTCATTTTATCTACTCTGTTATTTGTGAAGATGATGGTGAGACTGTGCAGTTGCTAAGTGCAATCAGTCAGCCTCGGTGCATTTTAAAAAGTGAAGACATGCACATTACAAGGTTATATTCCCTCTCATTATTCCTTTCAGTAGCCACTGAAGTTCAATTTCCACACTCTTGTGTCAGGCTGATGTGAAACCTCTTAATAAATTCCATCATTAATTAACATTTTCCCCTACTTTGGTTGATTGGTATGATTGATTAGATGTGAAGGAGACTGGAGGGCAACTTAAGGAGGGTTCCTGTCTGTTGTATCCTTTACTGGTGGGAACCTGGAGATATGCAACACACACTGAGCTCCTACCCCTTCCTCCATGCAGCTTGTCTGGGGTGCCATGGAAATCAATTAGAGACACATCAGCACTGTCTGAGCCACCGGAGGGAGCCAGTCAGAGCAAATTACAATGCTCTCCCTCCTCTGTCTCACACTTTCTTTCTCTTCCTAAAAGGGGAAATTACAAGCCAATCTATCCATTGATCTGTGAGTGAAATGTGCTGTTAACACAAAGACAGACCATCATTATCTCTTTATCTGCTTTTGCCAGATTAAGTGAAGAAAGAAGTGCCACATTCAAAAACAGAATGAAACACTGAGCTGCACTGTGCCACTTTCTTTTCAGATGAGTTTGTCATGCAGCAGAGAGCTGCCTGACTAGAAGTAGTCTTGCATGTCTAGTGGTGCTTAGTCTGAAACCATGTTTGCTGCTGGATGAATCCTCTAAAGAGATTAGTGCAAGATGAGAAACTTTGGAAAGAAAAGATCATATGGACACAAGGATTGACTATTGAGGTGAATCAGCTGATCATGAAGAGCGTGAAAAAAGACTTTGGAGATACCTTCTTGCATGCACATAGAAAATATTTAATATCAAATTGGTGGCATCAGAATCACAGACTGGTGGTATACATCTGCGAGAGCAAGCGTGTCAAAAATGCTTCTCTCTGTGTGACAGGTCTGGCTGGGTTATCTGTCACTAAGAGACGGCGATCATGTGAATTACATGTTACGTGCAAAACAACTGATATGAATGGGACATCAAGATAAGAACAAAACGTTGGTCCTTGCTCAGGGCCCCCATCATCACAGGGTGAAACATTAACCCCTCGCCTGGATTTCTCCGCCAAGGTCCTGGAAGATATCGCTGACCGCCCATATATCTCACACCTGCTGCTTAGATTTTTCTGATCACACACAAGAAGAAAATATATGAAAATAAGATATAAGAAATGTCATGTAGAAAATATATTTCACTATTCACCTCTGAAGATCAATGCAATAACAGAAATCTACATACATTTGTGTGCAGGGTATTTTGTGAAAACTACAGTAGTTTTCTCTGACAAGAAAAATGTTACATGGTTTGCATCTTTATAATTTTCAAAAAAGCATGCAAATCGGAGAAATCCTAATCAAAATATTGCAAAAATGCAAATTCCTTATTTCTATTATGTATGTATTGTTCCATGTTAAGTTTATGGAACGTATAACAGCTGCATGGAATCCATACACTGGTGAGGGTTATTGTTAAATAAACCACTACTTCTAGGAGAATGGTGAGAGGTGGTCAGAGCAGAGGGTGGGCAAAAAAAAGTTTAGCCTAAAATGTAGTTGTGTTGGAAAAGATCATGTTACTTATCCAGCCATCCAACGTCCTTTTATATTTGTCCACACAGTATGGAGTCTGATCTCAATAACAAATAAGAAATGAGAATAAGAAATAACCATTTGTAAAATCATTCATTCCATTTTTCTTACAGAGATGTCACTTCATAACAGTGTGGCAGCAGATAAATCAGAGTCTCTCAACATGGTGGACCCCAACAACCTCCTAAACCATGCTCAACATGTACAGAGACTGCACCAATGAAGACGTTGATCAACGCCACGTGCCCAAACCTACAGTCAGTCTTCTGATCTCTCCTTCCATCAACAGTGAGAACGACCCTAACATACTTCAAGTCTTCCACCAGGTGTGGGTTGTCAATCCCTGTACAAAGAAGGCAAGCCATCTTTTTCTGTGACAGAGCCTCAGACTTTGCCTTGGAGATGCTGCTCTACATTCAAACAGTTTTACGTTTCTTGTTCATGTTAGAGGCACTTATGTGACGGAGCTAAATGGAAAACATCATCTGCAAAAAGCAGAAACTCCACCTTCCATCCTCCCAGCTTGCTGCCCTCCTGACCTCAGTGGCGTCTTGACACCCTGTCCTTGAATATCACTAATGAGAGTGGAGACAAGAGAAGCCTTAGTGCGCTCAATACTCACCTCAAACGGGGCCAATTTAATGCTGATTATACAAACAAACCTTTCACATCAGGATACCCTGCTGCTTCAACATGTGGCAAGACAAGGCAAGTGTATCTGAAGAGCCCCATTCAAATGCAAGGCAATTCACAGTGCTTTACAAAGAAGTTAAATTAATTAAATTAAATACATTAAAGCTTTAGAATAAATGAAAGAAATGCATTAAAACAAATAATGAAGAAAAGTATGATAAATAAGGTAAGAGATTTAATGAGATTAGTTTAATAAAGTAAGTAGAATCTTTTTTTTAAAGCCTGTGCAAAGAAGAATGTTTTAAGCCCTGATTTTAAAGAAGTGAGTGTGTCAGCAGTATTCAGGTGTTCAGGAAGTTTATTCCACAGGTGAGGAGCGTAAAAACTAAAAACTGCTTCACCTTGTTTGTTTCTGACTCTAGGAACACTGGGTAAACCACTTCCTGAGGACCTCAGAGGTCCGGAGGATTTATGTTCTACAAGTAAATCTGAGATGTATTGAGGCCCGAGACCATTTAAAGCTTTATAGACCAGAAGTAAGATTTTGAATTGGATCCTTTGGCACACATGCAGCCAGTGCAGGGATTGGAGCACGGATGTAATGTGCTCCACCCTCTTTGTGTTGGTTGCAGTCGCCTAACAGATTGTTTTACTGAGGCCTGTAAACACACTTTTACAGTAATCCAACCTACTGAAAATAAAAGCATGAATGAGTTTCTCAGAATCTTGTTGGGTCAGAAATCCTTTAATTCTTCAATATTCTTCAGATGGTAGTAAGCTGATTTTATTATTGACTTAATGTGGGTGTTGAATTGGAGGTCTGAGTCCAGAACTACACCCAGATTTCTGGCCTGATTTGATGTCCTGAGTGACATGGAGTCAAGATGAGCACGGATCTTTATCCTTTCTTCTTTGGGGCCAAAAATAATGACCTGGGTTGAGTTGTAAAATGTCCTGATACATCCATTCATTAATTTCATTTATGCATTTACTCAGCCGGTATAAGGGGGCGTGGTCATTCACTGACACTGATATATAGAGCAGTGTGTCGTGCACGTAATTATGATAAGAGATTTTGTAATGTTCCATGATCTGAGCCAGTGGGAACATGTAGATGTTCAATAAAACGGGCCCAAGGAATCAGCAGTGGTACTTCCTGAGTACCTCCCACAAGACACCTCAGAGTATAGCATAGTCCTACGCCTTACCCAAATCCTTAAGGTAGACCAAACTGTCCAACTTCCATGCCACCTCAGTAATCATGTAGACAGAGGATGAAAAGCTGTTAATTTTGGATGGTAACTGCATTGTTCCTCCTCAACAATCAGCTGGAGTATGATTTCTGGTACTGCCAATACCCAGACAGGCACACAACTGGCAAACACGCTCCAATCTCTCTTTCTTTTCAAATAGAATAAAATAAGGACCCCTCTCCAAGTCTGTCTGAGGTCCGGACCCTCCAATATCCAAGACCTTGAGCATACAGGCATTTCTTCTTGGGGACTACCCTCCACTGGAGACAGAAGAATCCAGACCTGAATCCTGTGATGTAAGGACGGCGCATTGTTCGTTTGTAATTTTTTATTTCATTCAAAAGTAAAAATAAAATAAAGTCCTACTAACGAAACATCCGGTTCAAATTTTGAACCAAATGGAGGAGAAAATTTCTTGTGTTCAGGGTATTCACAAAATGTTCCCTACACCTGCAGACCACCACCAAGTATTCACTTCAAGGAGAACTTATCTGCCAAACCTTGTACAAAGTTTTCAAGTCAGTGTGCAACCTTGATTGAAACGTGACTGAGTGGATCCAGCTGCCTTAATATTCAGTACAAATAATTTAGTTGGCATCATCTCAACCACAGATTTCTGGGGGAATATGCTGCTCTGGATATCGTTATATTTATGATAAACATTTTTACTAAAACATGATATCATAACATTGGATACTGGTTGATCTTTTTGTTCCAATTCTCTATATCTCCCTTGTTTCATTTTCAGTTTTGTATATACAGTACATGTATATTGCCATGTTATGTGAGTTTGCATCTTGTGGTTGAAGATAAGTGTTTGAGATGATGCTGTGTCATGAATGTGCAACAAAAATAAAGATTTGGATCATATCCTGTGAATCAAAACACAGCAAGGACTACAGGTGTTTTCTAATTTATGGTGGTTGATTGATTAAATGAACTTCCGAATGCACCAAATATACTGAATGTGAAATATGAACATCTGTCCTTGACCAATCAGGAGAATGAGGTAATTATGAAGCCTCTAGAGTTCAGACAGGGTTTGTCCCTGTATGCCTCTGAGGTAGTCCTGTACTTGATTAATTAGTGCCAATTAGAGCCATTCCTGGCCAGTTTAAATAGTTTCTATTATTGGATAAGTGGCCTTGGTGACAGTGACGGTGCTGACTGAGCAGACAGTGGAGTTTGGTGAATGTTGGGGTTGAACTGAGGGTGAGGACAGACACAGAGACTGTCGGCTGATCCTCGAGGAACTAATGACTGAGACTGCGCGAAATGTGCTGGAACTGTTAACAGTCTCCCGACATCAGAGTCAGAGGAGAGTTTCATCTGTTCTGCCAAAAAAGGATTTATTTAAGAGTGGACACTTAGACTAACACCATTATAGAAATATTTATATTTTGGATTGTCTCAATCTCCACTGAATACTCCTCAAAGTGGCAAAGTGAATATATTATTTCATTTACATATTTGTTGAAGTGAAATTCGTGTTGAACACACACAATGTGAAGGACCATCATGCAGCAATGACCCAGATAAAGGCAGGCAGTGGATGAGGCTCTGTAGTGTTAAAATGCTGATGGTGGTGGCGCAGAGAGATGGATGGCAATGTTGGAAAGACTCCCGGACTGACCTGAAAGATGATGTGGTGATTTGGACGAGGAAGATGAGTTAGTGTGAGAAGCCAAATGACTGATTTATAATGATACTTAAAAGACAGCATTTAGGGAGTGTCCAGCTCAGGGACAAATGCAGATAGAAGGATGATTAGAAGAAAGCACTGATGGCAAAAGTCATCTTCAAGTTTATTTTTGACAATGTGGGAAAACTGGAGCAATGAAAAACAAAGAGTAGCAGGAAGACACATTTTCCTGCAGTTAAATATCCACCATGTATGTATGGTAAATTCTTCACACTATTTTTTGTACTCTTAGCTCCATTTATGTAACATTTTCAAGTGAAAATAGAAACATTTTGTTTACTCGACAAAGACGCTCAGAGGCACTGAAAATGTAACTTGTTGAAAACTGCTCCCAAGGTGGAACTTTTCAAAAATGCTCGAACTTTGTCTCCATGTAGCTGGAGGAAAACGTAACTCTCTTCTGCATGTTTTTTGGACTATTTGAGAAAACTGAAGGAGCCCAGTGAAAACCCTTGCATGCTCAGTGAGAACATGAGAACTCCATGCAGAAAAGCCACTAAGCAATTTAAACTTGAACCAGGTGCCTTTTTCACTATGAGCTCAAACCACTGCACCTCTGTGAAGCCTGACGCAGGTTTACAACACAATACTTTCATATTTCTGTGAGAGATTTTAATGTGGTGATTTTATAATGATTCCAAAATGATTACTTTGGCTGTAGTATATGTTGATATATTTAAAATGTCATATTGAAAATGAAGTCTTGAATAATAAAGTGTGTAAATACTTCCTTAAAGTCTGCATTCTGTTAGAGGGAGACCAAAAAAGTAAAATCATGTCTATAACAAAGCTGATGTTTTGTAAATTGAGTTCCCAAGCCTCAGAAGCCTCGTGTTTAAGTATGTGGTGTTCGAAAGGTCACTGATTCTAATGACATTTCTGAGAGGATTTGTAATGGGGCCAACTGATGCGTAGCCAGCATGCCACAAAAACACAGCGGCACACAGAGTGGAACATGTCTGCTAATTGACACCAACCCGCCTTTCCCTCACTATCTGTGTGCGTGTGTGTGTCATATTCCTGTTTTTTTTTTTTTTTCATATTCTTCAGTCTTACTCACTTTGGTTTGGTCGCTGACCTCATTTTCCAAATATATGATGTAGAAAGTAAGAATAAGAGGTACTTATTGACACATCATCAGGTCTGAACAATGTGTTTTACTGCACTTATTTATTGTTACTGCTTTCCACAACCGTGCAACTGTAATGGCTTAATTGATTCAGTATGGTGTCATGGATCAGGTTCAATTTAACAAGGTCAGGTTTTGTTACTATAATTTACTGCTTCTACACTCGTCGTCAGTTATGAGGTGTAGAGATTCACGTCCCACGTCATACGTTATGACGAAATAAAAGAAATAACTGAACGCTTGATTCTGAAGGGAAATGATCCGGTGCTTCCGTTATAGATTTTGGAGTTGTGTATAGGAGAAGAATGCACAAAGGTGTCAAAAGTTCCCAAATGAGTTGTTATATTTGAGAGGGATGAGGTTTATTCAGTAGGATTCAAAAGATTTGAATGAAGCTGCTCTGGTTGCATGTGGTGGCCAAACATCAGCAAAATGTGTTTTAGACTGGAATTTTCTCGTTAAGTTGGCACCAGTCTATACATTTTCTATTCCTTTGCTGATTATTTCCTGCTCTTTTTTTTTTTTTTTTACCCAAAATTACATTTAAAAATTTGGTGCAGTTCAAAGACTAGTTTTGTGCTTTTCTAATACTTTTGTAGTTTCAGGGAATACAGCGCAGATAGCAAAGAGAGATGACGCGAGTCTTTACAAAATGCATTCATTGCTCATTATTCCTCCCAGAAAAGCTTCACAGCAGCAGTTTACAGCCACTGGCTGTGAGCGCAGCTGCAGCTGCTCTGCCTGACTGTGCTGGCTTTAGTGTGGCTTTAGTTAATGCTCAAACTATGACTGTGTTTGTGGGGAAATTTATGATGCTGGGCAGATAGCAAGGGTGGAGGCAATATGGCGACTCTCTCCTGCTACTATTAACAAAGCATTGTTAAACAGCATGCAACTGGAAAGAGAGAGACAGAGAAAGAGAGCGAGAGAGAGAGAGTCAGAGAGAGAGGCACTTTAGATGTAACCGATGAGCCACTAAAACATCACTGCAGTCCATTGAGATCCTACGAAACACAACTGTGTCGACTCAGACAGCCTCGTGTTTGTCCTGCACACATATTGTGTAAAATCGTACACAACAAAACATCACTGCCTCTCCAGATAATATCAAAAGAACAGCTATGGTATCGCACAATGATATCAACAGCCAGTTGTCGTGTGGTAACACACAGAAGAAGTTTTTCCTCTCTATCCAGCTGCAATTATCGACTTGCTGCTGAGCAGATTGAGGGGGAATCATACTCGGGTGACAACAAGCAAACCTTCTACCTAATCGACCAAACAAAACTTGAAATAATAGAAATCTTTAAAAAACTCAGGTCTCAGAAATATAAACTCCAAAACATCAGTCTGAAACACTGTAAAGTGCACTGTGCAGATATATTTCTTGTCCATATCGACAGACCTATGTTTCACATATACAAAATGATGAGATGAATAAAGAGCAAACCCCAATGATCCCATCAATGATCACACCAAATGTCTACTGCAGCCACGTATGGATATCCCCTGGTGGTTTTCCAATTATTATTGACTATTTATGACTCGTGACATTGAATTTCATGACGAGACACTTAAAAAAAAAAAAAAAAACAACTCTATACAGACTTTTGACAACTCCATGTTAGATCAGTGCTAAAGGACACAGCGGCCATTTCCCCCCATGCTTGAATGACCACATCATTATTATCCCATGAGTGGCTGTGCAATGCTCTCATTGTCACCTCGCTGCTCTCTCACCTCGTTTGCATTCCAAGAGCATGATTTTCTTATTAGGGGAAGTTAATAGCTTGCTAATACGTGGAAATTTCGGCTTCAGCAAAAGGCTGCTCAGCACTTTAAACGCACCAACATGCCTTGAATAAAGCCAGCACGCTCTTGTCCAATTTCTGACCCCCTCTACATTCCGCTGCAAAGTTTGATTAGCTGTAATTAATACTTGATTCTCACTGCCAAGTGAAGGGGACAGAGTAATTTCATCAACTGGGCCAGGGCAAAATGAACTTGGTATTTCCTTCCCCAGTGGAGTTATTCATTTTTTACAAGTCACTATTGGTGCTGATATGTGAAGCGATTCAAAGCCCTTCAACTCCATCCCCGAAGTGGCCAATAAAGTGCTGCAGTTGAACATCCAGAGTATTACACGTCTCTCCACAGGCTTTTATGGACGTGAGTGGCCACTACTGTCTGTCCACAGTGACGCTGGAGACAGAGAAAGAGCCCGTGACCTTTCATGTGGACAGACATGGTCTAACAGTTTCTGATAGATGGGCCAGGAACCAAAAAAAAAAAAAAAAGCCAACAAAACACATACACACGCAGCCATACACACACAGGGCATTGACGACCGCCGCACTTCTTGCTCGGGGAACACACACATCTTTACCACCCACTAAACCTGTCAGTCACAGCCAGCTCTCCTCCAGTAATGGCACAGTGACTGAAAGGCCACACGCCGCAGGAGAGCGCCGACTGGATTAGACACAGTATGTGATGTCTAAATTAGGATCGCAGCCCAACTACAATCTCATGTACGGCTCACAAATACGGGAAACACTTCAATGGAAATCATGCTGCATTTGATTAAACACAAAGCCTTGCCAAAGTCATTTTATAATATGTTTTTAAACATGCATCCTAACACTTATTGATTTTTAATATTGGATGCCAATGTGCTCTTGCTTTTGTGTTCAAAGAAAAGTCGTGAAAACAATTATTCCACTCATAAAAATAAAAATGACCCCAGGGTGATTGCTAAGGAGAAAATGAGAAGGAAATTATTCAAATGACGCTTGTTATTGGACTCGTAAATTTCAATTTACACACTCATTTTGACTTCACACAGCTTTTTCTTCTCCGTTATAGTCAACTGGTTTATTATTAGAGTAAGATTTCACAGGCAGGAAGACAGAACAAAGGAGTGGAAAAGTGTGCATCTTTTAGTGAGAAGACTTCAAGCTCCTGCTGTCTCCTGCAGCTCATAACCCCCCCAACCCCCCCCCCCCCCCCCCCCCCCAGCTATGGGGGGATAGTGTGCGGCCACAGTGTGAGGTGCAACAGCTCTTTAATGCATTTATGCAATCAGTCGATTCCATAGGAGCATCCTAATGCAGCTCAGCATTTAGAATTGGCTGGGACAACGTGTGAGGTTGAAACTGTCAAAATATGTCATGGTCTACAGGGTATTTCACAGATTACTGTTCAAAAAAAGAGATACTATCCAGTCAGTAGCAGTTCTCTGGCTTTTTCCTTTCAATCTCAAAGGTCAGAGAGAGAGGCCAGGCTGACTGGAGAGAACAGAAAGGTAACTGAATCATATAACCACTTGTTTCTACCTGAATTCAGTTGCTGGCCATTTTATGAGAAACACCTTGCTCATACCAAATTGAAACCTTCTGTTTTCAGAACCGCCTTAATTCTTGGTGGTACACATTCATCAAGACACTGTGTGATTTCTGTCCAAATATGATAGAAGGTGGGGCATAGTTGCTATAGATTTGCACTACATGACACATAATCCTGCTGAGAGGCTGCTTAAATTATGCCAACAAAATCTTCCCCACGCTATTACACCACGACAAGCCTGGACTTTCCTCTCAGTCCAAAAAAGTTGAAAAGTGTAATCTTGTGTAGAAACAACAAACTAAACAAGGCAGATATTTATATAAATGACTGTGTCCACAGAGCCACGATCATTCATGAAAATCTTTATAAAGTTGTCATCTTGAAACTTATCAAATAATAATAATAATAATAATGATAATAATAATAATAATAATAATAATATCAGATGGGGATCGAGACACAGTGTCAGTCAGATCATATATGCATGATTAGCTCCTGAGGCTAACCAATTCACAGCTTAAGTACAATGCTGATCTGTCAACGCATCCTAAAAACGTGTACTTATCGGCCACAGCAGTAAGACCTACTAGTAATGCATGTGGACATTTGTCAGGTCTGACATTTTTCTAAAACGGGCATAAGTTAGAAGTCACTCAGTGATGTAATTTTGAATACACAGCTAAGTATAAAGAAGCAATGCATTTATTTTGCGTTTCACGGGAGAAAAAAACCCAGTAAAATACTGTCATTGTATACATTGCAAAAGAGGTAAAATTCATTCCCATAGCAACAGTAAAGTGAGTGACTATAGAATAGATTTACTGCAAAATCATAAAATATATGAAGACATACACAACAGGGTGCAACTGTGCTGAAATGTCTTACTGGGGTGTGCAAAATGCAAACCTGTACAGAAATATTTATTTTTATTTATCAAAAGGAAAAAAAGAAGAAATACTCCCAGACTGGAAGGAAAGCCTGTATAGTTTGATAAAATAAATAAAAACGACAGCACAGACATTTCCCCACAACCGCTGGGAACTATATTGTAGTTAATGTTTTCTGCTCCCAGCATGTCATGTTTCATGGCTCACTACCTCCACTAAGTTTACCTCAGACAGTCCACCGTTTTCCTTATCCACAACATGTATTGGATACAACGCTCCAAATGTGTGAGGAAAAAAAAAAATCTTTCATCAAAGTGCACCCCATGTTTGGCCTTGTCATTCATTTATTCACACAAGAATGAAACATTGGCTCCGTTTATGCAGTAACGTTTCAAGTGAAAACATGTCATTTTTTCTTTTTCATTTCAGAAATGTTTTGACTTTAAACCGCAACTTTTTGAAAGCGAAATCCATTTACATGGAAATGTTAAAAAAAACAATAAAAAAACCAACAACATCCATTTACCCGGTGATACAAAGACAGAGCATTTTGACAAAGTTGAGTTGACCCCTGTTTCCTTGGAGACAAAGCCAGAGACATTTTCAAACAGCAGAGTTTTCAGTGGCTCCAAGCACCGTTGTGGTGTAAACAGACACTGAAAACGCAATGACAATTTTCTGTTTTCACTTCACTTTGTTGTCGTGTGATTTATGAGTAGAGATTTATCAGAGGATTTAACAATTTCATTGAATTGTGAACACACATATTGCTACATATGGTCAGGAAAATGGTAAAGCTTAGCATTTGAGTCAGGTACCTAGTTAGTGAAGTCACCAATTATTTCGTTATGGCTGTGGTGATACTAGATACGTAAAAAAAAACAAAAAACTTAGCTGTTATTTTTATACGTCTCCTTTATTAAAGACTTGCTAGAATGTTTTTGTGACACATTTGCCCCTTGGCTTCATTGAGTTGAGCTGAAGTTACATCAGACGATTGAATTGTAGAACACACTTTATTTCATTCAGCTCGAGTTAATGAGTCCTTATCGGTGTCCAATATTTCCATCTGTGAGTGCTCCACTGCGTACGCTCCTGTCGAACTTGGCATAACGCCTCCTCTTTTAGGAAACTGATCTATGAATTAATGACAGCGAGGAGAAGCAGCAACGACACAGCCGAGAAAAACCAGCAGCATTCAGACAGCAACAGACAGCTCTTCTGAAGGTAAGCTAATGTTTATTCAGGGACTGTGAATTCATCTCCAACACTGTAGAGCGAGGCGAAGGTTACGTACGGCTAACGATTCCAGCCACCAGCGAGCAGGACCGAGACAGAAACTCTCCAACTTTTTTTCAGAACCGACAACATGTGACAGTCTGCAAACTCACAGAAACTTCTATAATTATAACTGTGCTATTAATTGCCTTATAGTTTTTAATGAGAGCACTTGGCTGGGCCCCCAGATACTTAAGTGATACTCTGAAGTTTTTATTATAATATAGACTAAGTATGTCACCTCTGAATGGATAAAAACAAACACAAAAACAACAAAATAATGTATTTATGCTACCAAATTCAGAGAAGTAACTTCTCAGGTTTTCCACATGCTTCTTTCTTAGGACTAAAATGATCTCTGTATAACAGAATTGACAATGGCTTCAATCTTTGTGTGATCCCTTCTAAACCTTTTGGCAGCGTCACGCTCTGGAAATGCTTTTTTTTTCTGCCACTGCGATCCATGAACCTGCAGCTGTTATGATGTTTCACAGTATGAAATGCCAACACGCCACCACACCCACTGCTGCATTTACTGCATTGTCTGTTTTCCCAGGTCTAACAAAGAACCTAGTCAACATTGCCGAACAATTGTCACCTCACAGAGCAGAGTCTTTCTGTATCCATGTGAACTCTGAGGTCTCCAACATCCTTTATTCGACATCAACACGTGTGGCAGCTTTGCAGGCGGTACACTCAGCCTCAATTTGTGCCTTCTGGGAGGGTAGAAAGGGAATTTTGATGTCTGTACTGTGTTTCAATAGTGGAGGCCCCTACACAACAGCATTTGCAGGGGTTTACATGGCACACAACAAAGTGATATTCTGTGCAAAGTTCCATTTAGGCTCCACTCATACAATAACGCTGTGAAAACACATCTGATGAAACCATATGCACAGAGAACAATACACCATAAACACCAACATGCCAGTATAGGAACGTTCATTTGAACAGATGGCGAAGTTGGATCGCAGGTGACTCAACTTTTAAAACTGCTAAGTCTCTGAAAAATGAGGAGTCAGAGTCATGACAGTCTGCACATGCACAGAAGGAACATTTTCAAAAAGTTGCCTTTTCATCCATTTCCATGGAGACAGAATCATAGCGTCTTCAAAAAGTCCCACCTTGGAGCTGTTTTTAGTTGCATTTTCAGTGGCTCAGAACAAGATTTTTATGTTAATGGACCCCTAAAACCCGACGAAAGTTTTCAATTTTCATTTAGAAATGTTGTGTATATTGTAAATTAATTTCAATACTTAAAAAGAATAAGAATACAAATCTGGCATTTTATTTGTAGTGCACTACATATTACTGAATGTCATAGTGCTTCATGTTGACTAGTCCTTTGAGAAATAATTCAAAGAGGAAATTTTCAAGAATGTATAAACCCCACTGCTCTGAATTGGTCACTCTGAGTCACAATCATGTTAGCTACTGCTACAGGTTATCAAGGCACATGTTATTTTGCACAGCACTTTATTTCCACCACAGCATTGTATGCAGTAGAAACTACTTTTTAGCATCATGTCCTTACAGTGTGGTTGTTTTGGACACTAGTCATACATGAAATTTGCCCTGAAGTATTTCACATTTTTCAAGATGGGTGTTCAAGTGGCTCTACTGCCTATTTAATGAAAATGGGAAAAAAAGAAGGAAAAATGAATTAGTATGGCATAGAGTGGCATTAAGTGTACACTGTGGTGAAACGAGATATCAAAATATGACAAGGTACATTTGGAGGTATTTGTTAATGTCATAGTCAGAATGCTCCAACCGTCAGAGCCAAAGCCTTTGGACAGGTTATGACTGCAGACTCTGGTGAAATGCAGTGCACATGTTTGCAGTGAAGGCTAAAACAATACTGTAATTGCAAGCTGAGCATTCGCCTGTCCTGTGGGTGCCTCATTAGCACCGTGAGTCATCGGCGGCACAGAAATCGAATGAATGCAAATGAGACGTGATGGAAGGCATGTCCCCGGGTGCCACTAGCACCAGCGCACCAATGGTGACTACTGTACTATAAATCATCTCTGTGTCAATGCCGCAGCATTTGTCGTCAGAACTCCCATTAGACGCCCGAACCATGCCGCCCGACTCATAAACCTGGGATTAGGACGGCACACAGGAGACTGGGAAGTGGTAACATTGTATACATATAACTACGCTGTGTTTCTTCCAGAGGTGTCAGACCGTGGAAAAGCTCTCTGGGTCCTGATTCTGTGGCTGTGGCTCGATGAGAATTTTAAAATACCCTCAAGGAACCCAGATTTATTTGATATAAATAGTGTTGCAGAGAGGACAAAGTGATTGTTTTCATACAGAATGGGGTTTATTAAGTCTGAATCTACTGCCTTCCTGTGCCACATCCAAAGAGATCATGTTTGATTAGCTGTGTAGAACAACTATTGATTTTCCTATGTTGGGGCACAAAGCTACTCTACTGCTTCTGTGCGTGCGCGTGTGTGTGCGTGTGTGTGTACTGAACTGAAAGGTGTGTAATGTATACACCTCTGAGATGACAATGAAATATGTTCACTTTTCTTTTGTAATTACATCTCTAATTTTCTAATTTTCATTTGGCTGGCAGCCCAAGCTAAACCATCAGTGTTACACATACAGCAAGGCCTTGGTGATAACCTTCCAGTTGGAGGTTCAATCCACCAACTCACCGAGCATGTTTCAAAGTGTCCTTGGTCAAGACATTGAACACCAAGTTGCTCACAGTATCAAGAACTTGGCACAGATGGAGGAGACCTAAATGCAGGACTCGAGGCAGGAGGACAGTTCAAGGGTTTCATTGAGCTAGAGGTATCCAGAGGGTGAGACAAGGAGAAAATCCATAAAACAGAGCTGAGGTCGGCAACAGGGAGTCAGACAGGAAAACGCTGGGACGTAATGATGACAACATATGAACTGGCACAGGAGGAAGGGAGAACACAGAGGAAATACTCTCAGACAAGACACAGGTGGACACAATTGAAAACACGAGGTGAGGCACACAAGATGGAGGGGCAGGAAGACAAACCTGAAAAAGAGACATGGAACACGGGGAAAAACCTGAAATATAATCTGGGGAGATGTGACACCCAGTGGGGTGCGCGCCCCCATGCATGCATCATGCCGGGTTGATTGAGATGTTGTACATGATAGAAAGAACCATATGTGAAGTCTATATTCCATTTTTCAAGAGCAATGATGGGATGATCATTATGTGGTACATAAAAGGTCCATTCTCTATACATCCTTCTTAAATGGGACATTAGCCAGGAAGGGATGAGGATCACAGGACCAACTGTAAAATGAGTCGATTTAATCAGCATGCATCAGGTAAGGTTTATATATGGCAGGTTTATATATATTGCACTATTAGAAGGCAGTTCAAATTATTTTACAAGGACTTGGAAATAAATTAAAAAAGAACTTTACATTGATCATTCTCAATTTGAGAACAAAGGTAAAAGCAAGACAAATGTTTTAAACAAACATGTTTACCGTAACTTATTGTTCTTCTTAAAATGCATCTCGTGATAAAGGACTATCCCTTTTCTTCCAGTTGATCACAGAATAATCATACTAAATATATAACAATCACAGAATGTAATATGAAATAGTTATTACAATTATTATAATGGTGAAAAACATTGATTTTCACATCTGTCTGTGGAGGATTTATTGTTGATTTGTGAGAATGACAACAATATAAAGACAATTTACATAATGACAGGAGTGCTGACGAGTTTTGACCCTTTTTGATGGAAAACCATTCATTTATCTTCAGTCAGTGCAATCAATTAAAGCTTTAAGCTTGAATATAGTACAAACATAAAATACATCATATTGACATTGTGACAACAAGCCGGTCTTTTTTTACATCTTCCTTATGATCTCTAACAATTCCTGTGAAGATTTTTTTTCTTTTTTTACTAAAATCTAATTCTACTGTAGGACAGTCTGTCTCATTAACATATTAACAGAGTCTAATGTGGTTGAAACAATGTTCTTCATGTGAAACCAATAAACTGCCCATGATTGGCTTGCAAGCCATGCAGACAAAAATGTTACCTGTTATCTGTATCAAGTACCGGTAAGTGACAAACAGTTGCTTTTTCAACATGAGAAGCAGACCGAGCCAAACACAAATAAGCTTGTACCTTGTCCATCTGTTGGAGGATTTGGATACAAAGATTTTTTTGAAGACAATCACTCCGTCTAAAAACTCAGCGCGTCATCAGAGGTGTAAATACATTCACATTAAATGCTGTTTCATTCAGTCTGCATTGAGTTTTCCTGATGAAGCCCGCAACAAAGGTTCAGATTAAGATGTTCAGGTTATGAGTTTACTGGAATGAGAAATGCTTATACAAAACGAGTTTGCCTCAAATTATGTTTCATAATATTGCAAGTTACGATATTATACTTTGTAAGAGCAAGAGGGGGTGTCGGCCGATTATTTCAAACTATGATGTCATGTGATGTTCTTGTGCAATGTTAAAGCAAACTTGATCTGAGAATGTGTGGAATAAAGTATGACGCTCATGTTGATGAGATTGTCACCCAGACAGTACTGCTCTCGATTATCATTACTGAGCAGGCGAAATGATAGTTTGACTGTCTTTTTTTTCCTACTGGATATCACACGTAAAGCAATAAACCTTCGACATACCACAGAAGATGAATTCAAATTCCTCAGCCAAAGGAAAAGAAAATCTAGGTTTTAAAGAGCGCTCTGCATTTCACTGAAAACAAGCAATATAAATAAAACCATCGGTAACATAATGAAAACCTAGAGATGACCTTCAGAAACAAATAAATAGATATTTTTGTTCTATTGTTGGCTGGGTTTCTACCAGTTTTAGCTTCACATTGTGCCCAAAACTACATTTTATCGATATGAGGGTTTTGATTTTTTTCCTTCAATAAAACAACATGCTATTTGCTATTCGCATGCTATTTGCTGCTCTTCACTGTTGGTCACCTATGATAATATCATGCTTGCTGCTGAGTTTCACTGTATTTACCTTTACCTACACTGGACTGTGCACTATACCGTTCCCATGGTAATATTTCTCACTGTTCTTTGTGATTGAATGCAGGAATACGTGAATCATGAATAATGAATACATCTTGCTGTTACAATAATCTTTTGATCTGGAACACTTTGTACATTTACAAAGGCACTTAGAGTCTGTCATCCGCAGCTAACCAACATGCTTTTTTTCACAAAAACACACCTAAAAAAAAAAAAAAAGGACAAAACTCTTTCGGCGCAATATAAAAACACAACCCGAGTGTTAGCGGGGGAATAAAACCAAACTGCTTTACATGTTCCCATAAAGGTCAGGCATGAAAAAAATGAAAGAGCATTCTCGCAGCCTATCATCTCCTCACCTTTTCCTTTTATTTATCGTGGTGTCTCAGATCACCCACACTGGCTCACAACTGTGCTCACGTCTTTCTTTTTTTGTTCATAGAGTTGAGAAAGCGTTACCCCCTCATCACAAGTGGAATATCTCTGATTAAATGTTAACTCCAGTATTGTGTGTAGGAATGAATGTGAGTTTGTGAATAATAATAATAATAATAATAATAATAATAATTATTATTATTATTATTATTATTATTATTATTATTATTATTATTATTATTATTGTTATTATTATTATTACTATTATTATTATTGCAAAGAACACTGGCAAAACATCCCAGAGAAACACAGTGAAAAACATATAAGATCTGACAGTGTTACCAGATGAAGACAATCACCCACACAAGTGAAACACATCAGGGCGAGGAGCAGCAATCATACACAAGGAGGACAGGCCAAGTCGCCTAAAATGAGAGGCAGCTTGAGACTTCAAAAGAAAGCAGGAAACAAACCAAACAAGACGGAAAATGTCCAGGGATTGAATGTTTGGGGTGCCAGTGGGAAAGACTGCCACTGGAAGTGGAAAGGTAGAGGTGGGTATTATCTTCAATGGAACTGTATATTGTTCTTACAGAAAATCAGATCAATAGGGAGGAAGTTAGAGAGCTTGTCAATCTTTATGTTTGCCCTGTGACGATCTACATACACACACACACAATGAAATTGGATGATGTGGTATAGAAGATGCATGGATTGCAACTCCTTCACGGGGAGGGAAGTTGCCTCTGTAGTGGAAAAACATCCGATCCCACTGTGCAGCGTGTCATTATACCTCATCAGCACAGTATGACATTATTCAGTAATATTAATATCTACACAAGCCAAATGTTAATTTCTAAAATTTCAAGGCATCCCGTGGAGAATGTGACACTTAGAAATGCCAGTGAAGTGTTTTTTTCTTTTTCTTCTTTTCTTAGCATCTTCAGTCGTAACAAATCCTTGCTGTCACTTGGTGAGGAAGATAAAGTTCACACAGGACGATACAAAATCTGATAATGGAAGATGAAACTATTTCCAGAGTGAAGAACAGACTCTTTGTTGACGAGTGTACATTTAATTTTTAATAAGAATAGAGAGAAATATTTAAGTTGAATGGTTTCTTTTTTTGAAAGTGCTCATGCCACATATCCTGTGAATAAGATGGGCGGTATGAATTATTAATGAGGGCTGAACCCAGGCTAACTGAATGTCAAAAGACTCTTGTGACTTTGTTGAATTTCAAAGAAGCTCACCCACACAAAGTGACACAGGAAGGGGAAAAAAAAGCACCACAATTCTAGGCTCCTGGCAGTCAAGCTGGATGAAGTCCTGAAAATGACTCATAAAAAACGAAAAACCCACGACAAAGACACCATGGCCATTTGAGATGTCGCCACACAGATTTATGTACAGCGAAAACTAATGAATCAGCGAGCTAAAATTACATACATACACTCAAAATAAAATCTGTGTTCATGAAAAATAACAACCAGTCATCAACCAAATTAAATCAAAAATAAGAATTCAAAGAAAAACCGTTGCCTGGTTGCTAATGATTTACTTGCACTTACTTGCCAGGCAAACTTTTAATTGGCAAGTGAAAACCATACAAATTAAAACTTCTAACATCGCGATCAGTTTTACCCTGCTTTTGTAATTTTGATATTTCATCTTGTTGGTTTATCTTTTTTTTTCCAGCAAGTTTTATTTATCTCCATTTTAAAGATCACTCTTAGCTCCTTGTAAAACTTGTTTTTTGTTTTTTTTTGCTCATCATCATCCTTTATCTCGTGTTTGTCAGTCTTCTTGCCACTGAACCACTTTGCATGGCCAAAACAACCTGCTCACTGGGAGTATTCAGACAAATGTAATAAGTGTATATCCTGATTGCTGTAAATCCCACATCAACATGATTAAGCCTCAATCACAATTATTTGCATTTGCACTAAAATGTATAAAAGTAAAACTCATTCATACACTGAAAGAGCATTTTTTTTTTTTTTTTTTTTTGCAGTGGCCTAATTCAGCTCTTTCTTTATTTGTCCAGGTGTAACTCATTAAAATACCAAAAAATTAAGAAGAAAAAATGACACTAGTGAGTTGTTAATGGTTATTTCAAGATGGTGTTACTTTTTTATTTCTGTTTGTGACTTTATAGACTGTAGAAAATCTGTCTTGTTCTTATTAAAGTATTATTAAAATTTCACAAAACTTTGATCAAATGTGTAAAAGTAACCAAATCTGAAACAAATCACATTTATATCCTAAACTTTTCCCAAAATACATTTCTTTACATGATATATTATAGGCGTTTGATGCTTCGAGGTCGGCTCGTCCTATCATTGTGAAGCAGAATTCACCAAGCATTGGATTGTTCACCCACTAATAGGGAATGTATGCTCAATACCCGTAATTCATGTTTATGTTTAGAGTTAGTTACCTGGGTGCACTTGATTTGTGGTAAGATGTTTCTTTGATTAGTTTTATTTTAAAATGGGCCCAAATCCAGCAGTATCCCAGAAATCCTACACAATAAGTACATAACTTAATATTTAGATTCACTGTTTTACCGTGCATTTTGTGATGATCATATATTTAGGATGGAATAAGTAGGAATAAACAGGATGAAATACAAAGCCAACACAAAGGACAAAGGGTTAAAGCTGCAGTCTGAAGACTCGTACAAACAACCTGTCGATATGTACATGGTTGATGATTTCTGTATAAACTGGAAGACTGCCCGGTCACATCGACAATCCCAGTGGAGGTTACAACAACTTTGGCTGCAGCTCTGATCAAAGTCAAGATCTCAGCTTCACAGTTGGTGTGAGGAAGTGTGTAAACAACGAGGACGAACACAAAGATGGAGCAGACGCAGAGGTATCCCTGCTGCACGACAAAGCCAAAGGCTGGCCCTCACATGCTGACAGTCCTGTTTATCCTCCTGGCAGGAGGAGGATGCTCACAGAACAACAGAGTAGATTGTTTGGGACGATGGGGGACTGCAGTGTGTCATGAGGGACTGTTGCGTTTGTGAATGTTTGTTGGACTATGCAGAAGCTGTTTCGCCAAACCTTCAGGAGGATGAGCCTTCTTGTCACGAGGCAAAAAGAAGGCTGATACGTGCACATTGAAGGCTGTGTCTTGGCTGCACTGTGGGGACGTCATTGATTTTTAAAGAATTATTTGGTCTTCCTTACATTGAAGGTGTTTCTTTCTTTCATCAACAGCAACTGCCAGGTAAATTATCTTCTGTGAGCTGGGTTCACAGAGGGTATCAGCTATCAGTGGATAAAAGGCAGGGAACAACCCTAAACAGATCTTTAGTCTGTTGCAATGCCATCACCTGCACTCACAAGGAGAACATTCAAACTCCACACCAAAATGCCCAGGAACCCATACGTCTTCACTGTGAGGTTGGAGGGCTGATCACTACTTTATCGTTCCATCGTTCATCAAAGATCACTCAGTTGTTTCAGTTGACTGTAAGTGGGATTATCTCTCACTCGGCTTGCTGCAACTTCCGGGGAAAATATTGAATGTGAGAGAGACGAGCAGCAGATTCAAATGATAAGCTCTGTGGGTGACCTGCATTCAAATGACGCCTCATATTCACATCATGTTTGATATTGAAAATGTTACTAATGGACAAAGCATTGCTTACCACTTAAAAAGCAAATATGTCATATAAATAACCCATTACTATTAAGGTTTTTCCAGCCTGCACGTACAATAAACGTACAGTATCTCTGTGTGTGTGTGTGAGTGTGTGTGTGTGTGTGTGTGTGTGTGTACTTATAGTGCCTATTTACTTTCACATTAAAATTGAGTAATCAAAAGGATTTGCGCCAATGAATTAGTTACTGACGCTAATTTCAATTCCAGCTATGCTTTAATTATTTTGTCATTTTTGTATCCTTATTTCATTCCATTCTAATTATTAGTAAATTCATTTAATTCTTTGAAAGCCCCTAATTGCATCTCACTCATTTAATTGCATCTCTAATCACTTCCATGTCTCTGCGAGCCGTCCGTAACAAACACTCCTTCATGTTTATTTGCGTTGACCCCTGGGGTTGTGCACAAGTGGAGAGATAAACATGTTTATGATGCAGTCCTGGGCAGATGTAGAAGATACAGGGTGTAGATGCGAGGCACCCAACTGCAATCACTTATACTGCCATCGGGTTAAATGGCCACATTTCTACAAGAACAGCAGCATCTGAACAATCAAACTATGTCTTACACAGATCCACCTATGAGCCACAGTGTATTGAAATTCCAACACAAAACATAGTTGTTGTTTTTTTTTCCTTGAACACTGGAGGTTGAGCTTGCGGAAGTAAATATACAATTTATTGTGAGGCGGTCTCTCTACACGGTGAAACGTATTGCTTCTGCACAAAGAAACTTAAACGTCACGCCATAAAAATCTGTTTGGGGCTGCTGAAAAGCACAATGCACCATCTAGGCATGATTTCTAAAGTCCCTAATGGAAAATTTCACACGCTATACTTTTTCTTTTTTTTTTTTCTCGATACGCAAGCTTTCCCATCAACAAAGGATAACATGTTTATCAAATCTTGCCACGGCGGGATGCTTACATCTCCTCTGAGGACAGGTGCTTTGCCTTAAGCAGTAAGCGCTTCCCTCGGAGAGCGCAGTGGAGAGTAAATCAAACACTCATATGCAAGCCGGCTCATGGTTTGGCTGCCGTTTGTATTCTTCTCCCTGGTTGGCTGGCCTTTCTATGGCGGATAGCAGCAGGGTATGTTGACTCTTCCTGACTGGCGCGGGAAGAGGAGGAACAGGAGGTAGTCTATTTTGGGTCTTTTTGTTTAACCCAATTACAGTACCGGTGTGAGCCAACTGAACCAACACCAGTCAGGTGATGTGACTTCTTTCAAAAGTGGGGCGATGAAGCTGCACAGATTAAAATGGGATTCAAGCAAAACAATACACTGAGACCAGGAGAGAACAAATGATTCTCTTGCCGGATGTGGAGAATGAAAATGCTGGTTCAGGTTGACATGAAGTAACAGCTTAGGTCTCTTTTGTGACAGCGTGTGGCATCTCTCTGTGACCTTGGCGGCTACTGATTGAGTCACCTCCTCCACCTGCCAAACAATGCTGGAGCACAACAGAAAAAAATGCATTCTTCCTTGAATGTTTTTTCACATCTCCATCTTTTTCACAATATATACATATCTGAAGATAAGCTGCCAACGGAGCTCTCAAGTCTGGCTCCGGCAGCGATGAAAGCATGAAGCCGCTGAATAAACGAGGACAAGGCAGCAACACCTCAGACCCTGTTGTCTAAAATCAGTGAGAGTTTCAATTTAGAGAGTTTTTCGTGCACGCAAACGAGGCAATCATTTGTGAGGAGCCGGCAGTGAGGGAGGATACGAGAAGCCGTCTGCTTGTGGGTGGTGCACGCTTTAAAAAGAATATCATCCGTGAGATGCTCTGTTTAACTGCACTGATGCGCTTTTCCCTCAGCATCCGCCCTCCAGCCATTCACCTGAGAAAGCACTTTAGGAGCTACTGAAGTAGGGCAGATGACAGCTTTGCCTGTGTTTCTCTTTTGTCAGTGTGACTGTGCCATATCTTCAGCCCCAATGCCACCCTCAGATCCCAGATAGGAATCATAGCGTCATCCAAACGCGATTCATCTTCCACTTCCGCTGCCAGCCTACAAAAAGTATCATACTGCTCCTGCGAGGCACTGATTTTTTTTTTTATTTAATCACACACTATCTTAGTTTAATATCAGTAGAGATAGGAGGGGTGCTTGTGTAATTAAGAGATACATTAAGCCAAGTTACAGAGATAAGGTGTGCGCTTATTACCTTAAAGATTGAATATATTCCCTAAAAGTGCTGGATTATCATATTAAACCCAAATGCAGGCTTTGAATCATTCAATCTAACTTATATTACAAAGGAGTTACTAAGAATGGTTGGGGTCTCACAGCTAAAATACACTAACAGGATCATTTCTATCCACATAACGCTGTGAAGAAGTAGTGATATATGGTGTGCTGGATTTTCAGAACACTGCCATTTATAAAAGGTATTTATCCTGCACTGCTATGGGGTGACAGAGATTAAATTTCCACTGGAACGTGGTCTCATTAGGACAGAGAGCTTGGCCAATTTCCTTCTCTCAAGATACAACCGTGTTGAAAATCTGACTTTTTAAGTTCAGTGTACCATTTTGAGGCTCTATTAATACAATACATCTTTGTATATCTACCTATTTTGTGCATTAAAATGATAATGAAAGCACATATATTTACGTAAAAATTTGATCACAATGGGATTTGTTCATAAAATCTGCTCTATTTCCAAATGTTTAAACCCAACAGTTTTTGGATGGCAGGCCAGACCTGCACTGAATGCTGTCCACATGTGGCTTCTGGTTGTTTGATATGTGCAATATACCCGCTTTGATTTCACTTCAAAAGTGGCAAATTTATTTCACCATACAGACTTTATGCCTGTGGGCTTCCCTTTGTCACTCTGCTACTCTGTTAGGTAGCAGAACTAACAATCATTACCCAACATAAAGTTGTCTTTATGTTACAAAACATGCACTGAGATAAAGGAACTTCACTGATGTCAAATTGGAACAGAATTGCTCATCAAAGCCAAGTAACACCCATCCGTCATTTAAATAAAGACATTTTTTTTGTTGTTGTATGTGAACAGAACTGGGTTTTACATTTGAACATATGTCAATGTTACTAATTGCTTAATTATTTGTTTATTTGCTGAATTATTTGTTTATACTGAAGTTATATTTCTTCTATTTTACCTATTGCTTGTTTGTTTGTTTTTTTAACCCTGCATGCCCCTGTGTTTCCATATTGCTGCTGCTGGAATTGTGAATTTCTCTTGGAGATCATTAAAGTATCTATCTATCTATCTATCTATCTATCTATCTATCTATCTATCTATCTATTGCACCTATCATTTTCACACACAACCAGAACAATAGTATTGCTCCTAACACCTGTTATTTTTTTCTTTTGTTTAACAGATTTCTAGTTTTAGACGCGACTTTAATCTGGATTGTATAACATCCTCTTTTGCCTGCACATGTCCATTTTTCACGTCCTGCCTGTGACGTCCATTGGGAATTTTGTAACGTCATGAAAATGTGTGGTTTGTATGTCACTTTGCAATGTGATGTAATATGAAATCAGCAGCTCAGATATAGAGGAAAGTTTCTCCATATTTCTCCATAGCAGAGTTTCTAATCTGCACCCAGAATGTTTATTCAAATTGTATCTACTGTTTTATGTTTATCTCATTGATTGTCAAACTATGGCATGCGCACCGCCAGTGGTACACCAGCTCCCTCCAGTGGTGCTTGGAGAATAGTCACAAATATTTTTTTAAATGAATTTGAAAATTTCTAAATAGCTAATAATATGGAATTTAAAAAAGAAACACTTTGAATAAAAATATTTAAATCATATTATTGCATTCAAAGTTAATATAATTTTTCTGGATGTTTGTACCACAACCAGCCCACTACATTCAATTCTTAGTGAATGTGGCTAAAAATGCCCATTGAATTTGAATCATCTGTAGGAGTAAATTTGGATCAAATTCTATTGTCGTGTCTCTGTCAGTGTTCCGAAATGTTCTGCCTGGCTGTGCTTATGAGAGATAAATCAGTACTGCATCTTGTTAGGGTGACTTGAAGAGCCTGTTATAATGCCACCACTTTGAACAGTGTGGCTGTGGCTGGCGGAATCATCAATAAATAATCATCATATTAGGAGTAAGCATGTCCCTCTTGAGAACTGCAGTTAACCGGGTAAGCTTCGGCTACTGGATTTTCAAGTTGATCACAGTGGAGAGCACATTTTATCAGGTAGTACACACTGACAGAAGGATTGATAACCACTGGTTTAAGACCTCGCAGTGGTCTCTGGGTTCAAATGGGTTGGCATGTTCTCCCTGTGTATGTATGTGGGTTTCCTCCCACAGTCTAATGGTGTGTGTGAGGTTAATTGGTTATTCTAAATTGCCCCAAGGTGTGAATGTGAGTGGGTGTGGTTGTCTGTCTCTCTCTGCCTTTGTCCTGTGATGGACTGGAGACCTGTCCCAAGATGTATTCTGCCCTCGAACGCAGTGAGCTGGGATTGGCACCAATGTCTTTATGAAAAAGAAATAAAGAAGATAAATAGATGGATTGAACTAAATGGATTATATTGATAGATTGGAAAAAAAAAAAAGAAGCCAATGAGATATATTTTCTTACAGCTGGATTGTGTAAAACAGAGGACTTATTATGAACATTATGTGCAGTAGGATCTAAAAAGAGAGGTATTATTCTGTATTTTGGCTATGGTTGCATAGTGGACTTCCTAATCTTGAGATTTCATTACCAGCTGGTGTGATTCAGAGGTACACTCTTTGTCTCTAGTTTTTAATGAGTCAGGTACATCTGCAGCTGTCGAAAGCTTCTTTTACTCTTCTAATTTGTGGATTACACTTCGAAAATGTTGTATCCCCCCTTGTTACTTTTCCCATTGCAACTTCTTTGCAAAAAAAAAAGAAAATTGAAAGCCGGGTGGGAAAAAAGCATCACCCTGACCGCCTCAGATTTCTCCCCCACGTGGAGAGCCTCTCCTTCCCTCGCATTAACACTTCAATGGGAAGCCTGGTCCGTTTTGCCACTGACAGCAGCAGGTTGTCTTTAACCTGCAGAGACATGGGGGCGCTGGGGCAGTGTGGGTGCGAGAGAAATCACCCCCCTCTCTCCTACTGTCTCCTCCTCGGGCTGGACAAACGGTGTGACGACGCCTCAGGGAAACGCAGAGTGACGCGCGCGCGCGCACACCATGTGGACGTGGAGGACTTGTTAGGGAACTTTATTTACCGCTGTACCCTTCAGCAGACATCACTCTTAATTAGGTCTCCGTGGACGGCACCAGGCATCTGGACTCTTTGCTCATGAGCAGACTGAATCGTGTCCTTCAGGTGCGCGCTCACGCACGCACGTGCGCACGGCTCCTTTCGATCACGCTCGTTAGGTATCGCCCTGTTGCCGTGTGTTAACTGGGAGGCTGTTGGAGCTATCACTCCATCTAGTGGTTGTTTGGTCTGGTAAACACGACGTGTCTGCGTATTGCACCTGCAGCATGGCTGGACTCAGTTTATCATTCATGCCCATGGAGCTCAGTTTCACCTGCTCTGCATCTCTTTTTAATCACAGTGATCCATCAGCTACCCTCAGTCTTCACTCCGTCCACATGTCCAAGTATTTATTCATGGGTGGTGTGCAAATGTGCAGTCAGTGGTCAAGATCAGCCATATGTGAAAAGCACGAGGACTGCAGACAGTGTGCAGGGTATGCAATAAAGAAACACAGAGAAGACCCATCTGTTATGTGCAATTTTTGCGCAGGTTGATATTTGATATCAACAGTTGTTATTATCAGGTGCCATACACATCTGCTCCAACCTCATTCCTTTTTTCCCCTCTGCACCTATTCCATCATTGATTACTTTTTTACAGCTACAACTTTAGTGTTTTGTGTCACCCTTGTTACTGTCCCCTATTTCCAGCCCCAGCAGGTATCCCTGATAAGCCCACTGACATCAAAACAGCAAAGTTACATCAAACTGCAGTGTTAAATGGCTACAAGGCAGATGTTCCTCCCAGCAAACGGATATTAACCCTTTAGAAGGCTTCTGACCATATCTGGTTAATTCTGTATTTCTTTCTGCAAATGAATAATTGTAAGTACAAGACAACCAGAAAACATGATTGAATTTGTATGTTTTGGTAAATTATCACTTTTGCATATTTGGTGCTCTTGATTATTGCATTTTATTTATACATTTAGAATAAGAATAAACTGAGCCTAAACATACAATTAGTGCAAGTGCTCCTATACGCAAATATGAATGCTTCTGGGAAGTCATAGTAGAAACTGCAAAGTATCAATTAGTGTTGTGGATTTGAATGAGGGAATGTCAGACTCTTTAATGTCCGTGTGCAGGTTCAATGTAGAAATATGTTTATCAGGTAATCAAAAAGTCTGTTTCTGACTTTCTGACCTTACACAGACTTTAGTTTAAAAAAAAAAATCATTTTAATGTTACTTGATTTATCTCCTCCAAGTAGAAGTAATTCTAGGATAGAATTCTACCAATTTCATACTGAAGCTTTACAAGCAAATAACATGTTATTATTTCCAGTGTAGCACCACAATAACATGTCATGGAGAAAAATACAGGACTAAATCCCCCCATTTGATTTTTCAAAGTCATATATCATCAGACAAAATTATTTTTTCTTTTGATTTATTTAGTTTTGTTTGAAACAAATTGTGAGAGTAACACAACAATATGAATGTTTCAGTACCATGTGAAAAATCAAACAAAACAAACAAAAAAGTCAACGTGGAATGAATGAACATATAAGTAAAACACATAGTGCAGTTAAATTCAACATTACCACACATGCATGTGACAAGTCAAGTAAATGTTCAAACTAAATAAATATATAAACAAGGCTTGAAATGATTTTAGCTGTACCACTGAGGTAGATGTTTGAATTTACAATCATCATTGCTTCATTTTGCTGCTCTCTGACTGAGGTCCATATCTTTATTCATGACAGCACGAAAGCCTTCATGGCACACACACAGGAAACTTAAACAGTAAGAACAAATCAGGGAGGATTATTTGCTTTTCAGTTAACTCGTTATCAACTTCCCTCACGTGTTTAAGGCACTAAACACCTTGTAGTCACAAAATAATCATTAATTCTATTATTTTTTCTTCTGTCAAAGCTTCGTGAATTCAAGATTTTCCTTTAAATCAGCACACATATTTAAAAGACGACATTATTGTATCATTGATAAAGTGCTCAATTGTAAACCGTGGTCACTCAGCGTGATGAAAAATATACTTTAGTTTCAGCATGTAGGAGTTGGCAGACATAATTTTCAAAGATACCTTTTTTCATAAAGTCTAAGACGGCAGTAGAAGAGAAAACAAAGCTGGCAGCAGATCTGAGGAATGGCAACAAAGCTGAGCTGTCTCGCTGCGACAGGACACAATCTGCATCATTGGGCATCAACATTCAGCAAAGATGTCCTTTAAACGCCTTTGCTCACAGCTATTCTCTAATATCCAGCAAAAGGAGATTGCCCTGACAATATGCCATACAAGCAGTAGTACAGTAAGTCACAGACTTATTTCAATACAGGTTTTCTTCAGCAAGTCCATCTGAAAGAAAAGGCAAAAAAGATATTAGTGAAATGCTAATTTAATATGTGCAGTAAAGCAGGAAAATTGTGGTTTAATAGCCGAGCTGGTAGAAATTACCTTGCAGAAGGCTGCTCTGCATGTGGTGGGTGAGTTGATGCAACCCAGTGTTTTGGGCATGGTGTCCCAACTGCATACTAAGGGGATATATGGAGATACTGCCTGCAGTCAACTGCTCTGAAACCATAAGTTCCTCTGTGGTGAGCCTGGGGGACCCCTGCTCCAACTCCAGGGAATCAAACCTACTGCATGCCGCAAACCCCTGCTGGTGGCTGTAGGAAACATCACCAGGACAGATGGAGGTGCTGCTTTTCCTTGTGTCTAGGTCCAGGTCTTTCAGGATGCTGTCAAACACACGGTCAATAAGCAGTTCGTGCTTTGGGGCTGAGGAGACGGAAGGGGTGCGGGGCCAGTCAGAGGCCGAGTCGGGGGTGTGGGTGGCAGCAGGTTGGTCCGCGTGTTGAAGAGGATTCAGGCTGTAGTGCATGTCGAAGCTGCTGGCCAGGGAGGAGATCTGCTGAGCCAGAATACTGATCTCGACCTGTTCCCTCTCACTGTACTGGTTCGACTCTGTCGGAGGGGGGGATTGGCCGGCCGTCAGAAGGCGGGCGTGGACAGGCAACTGGCGTTGAGGGACGCGGTGCGGCTGGACGACGACGCCCCCGTGTGGCTGCTCAAGAAGGCCAAAATCATCTGGATGCAGAGCGCATTCCACTGGGCTCTCACATATGTCCGACACGGACAGGCAGTCTGGAACTAATCGAGCATCAGATGTACAAGCTTGAAAATGATTGGTCGGAGATGAGGAGGAGAGGGGAGAGTGGGCGCCAAGCGAGCTGAAGGCTCCCTGGTCAAAGGTTTGTTCAGTGGCCACGGGGAGGGAGTCGGAGGGGGATTGGTGACAGGGGAACGCTGCCTCCGGGTAGGGGTAATAGGACAGAGTGCTCTCAGGGGAAGACAGCGGCTGATCTGCGCCTTCGTGCACATCCATCAGGAGGTCATGGCCGAGCTCCTCCTGCCGCAAAGGGGAGCAGGACGAGGCCGGGCTGTAGGGGGAAGAAATGAAAGCGGGGCTGTCACCCAGGGGAGCAGGTGAGCTATCGCTCTGAGAGGAGGAACACGCCACATAATGTATGTCTTGCTCCGACTCCCTTCTCGCTCTGACATGTCGCTCCTCTCCCTGGCTGCTACATGTCCTCTGCCTTTTAAAACATTTAGCGTTGTGGCTCGGAGTGTAGGCCGCCTGTTGAGCAAATTGGCAGGAATTTGCCACAGAGGGTGGCCCGGAGGCATCGCTGCTGATTTTCTTCTCCAGAAATTTGGCTTCAGTTTCACTGCAAGATCAGAACAGCGTGTTACTACAGGTCTGTGTTTTTTTTACCTTGAAAAACCTCACAACATTTCGTACACTGTCAGCTCAGGTTCTCTATACCTGATGATGAAGTTGGTACAGCTGATGCCCTGGCACTCGGCGTCCTTGTTAGCTCGAATGTACATCCAGGTCCATGACAGATCCTTGCGCTGGAGCCTCAGCACCATCTGTACCTGGGAGCCCTCGTCTGCCTGCACTGGGAAAAAAAACAAACAAACATTCATGCTTATTATAATATGCACAGACAAGTGTAGTTACATATAAGAAAAATGCAGCCTTGTTCAAGCCCCACCTACGGGGTGCTGGAAGATACAGCTTTTGCTTCCAGGAAAAGTTGCTGCCACAAATTAGTTACTTTGATATTTGTAATGAAACATCATTTCAACAAACACCAGTAACTCAAAATACGAAAGTTCAAGTTCTCTGTCCAGCATGAGAAAAGGGATCATGATAATCAATGGTCAATGTGACATTTTAATGCTTTTACTGCAGTGGTATTGTTGGCTACACTTACTTAAACTCCTATGAGAATCTGCACTTGATGACAGATCGTTGGGGTGCACCAGACCGTACCACGACTGACCAGTCATTTCCTCAGCTGGATAGCCCAGAAGATAAAAAACGCTGGGGAAAAAAAAGCAAAACATGACATAAATATCCGAAAAAATGAACTCTGATTATCTACATCTCGAGGGAAGGTGAGTCTACCTGTCAGACAGCCCAGTGAAAGTCATATCCAGCCTGTGGCTACTGCTGAAGCTGTGGCAGTCGTTGTGAGTCAGGCGGTTTGCCGTCGGCGTGCAAAGGGCCACAAACAGAGGCTCGGTGGTGGCCGAGGCTCCGACCGGGGACTTCTGCTGCTGAGGAAAGTACCGGAAACTCCCTCTGACCAACATGGAGCAGCAGCTGCCATGCTGCAATTTAAAGGCCTTGGAGGTTTGCAAACAGCAGATGAAGCTCCTCTCTGAAAGAAGAGCGCAGCAGTGAGTTCAGTGAAAGAGGAGGATGGTGACTTTACGCTGCAGCAAAGTGTGAGGCTGTAACAGAACCAGTGTACTTTTCTGCAGAGTGCAACATCAGTCTACATTATTGAGGTAATTGTTTTGAAGTGAGAGAAATAAAGACACAAAATGAGCTAAACTAAAGATAGACGAAATGAAATCCAATCAAAAAATATTTTAGTTCTGTTAAAATTGTATACATTTTAAGTGATTTAAAGAAATAATTGTGGGTTTTAATTCAGAACATCATAAGAAATATAAATGTTCTCTTGTTTATTTCTATTATTTAAGTACTATTGTGCATAACCTCAGCTTGAGTGATAGTGAGTCAGGAGAGAAGAATGTTGCTGTTCAGATAAAAGGTTGTATATGCATGCAATTATAATTGTTACCAAGTATGATCAAGAAAACCTGAAGAATTAACACTTAAATCAATTGGGATATTAATCAGATAAAATTTCTAAAAGATCTTCACGTTACCTGCTGATGAGCTGTGGTCCATGTCCAGGTTTGATTTGACGACATCGACATCAGGGCATTCCAACATGTCGTATACGGTGTCCCCTTGAAGCACATCTACCTGGAAAGTTCACAGGATTTCCTTTTAGCTACAAAAGCGTTCAGGTATGAAAACTACGCTCCAGTCAAAAGTGCTGCATTATTTCACCGGTTTATTACCGGATCTGATTAAAACACTCACCATGGAAAGTCCAAGGTAGTCTGCGATGTTTTCTGACACGTAGACCAGCCTGCCCTGCGCGGTGCAGACGAGGATGAAGCCGTGCAGGGCTTGAAGAAAGGCCTCGTACGGCAGAGAACACTGTGATCTTTCCCCGTCCGGGAGCCCTTATTATAGAGAGAGAAGAGAGAGTTCAACCCCGGTTACACCGGATTCATCTCTGCAGGTTGTCTCATCTGTTATCCTTGATATGATCCCTAAGGTGCTGCGAACTCAGTCCCGTATTGTTTGACAGCAGCTGAATGTGGATTGGAAGCTTAAAAAGATTTTTAACGAGGCAGGAGTGAAAAACTTACCCTGGATGAGAACAGACTTCCTGATGTAGGTGCATATGGCGGCCATGGAGTGGAGGTACGAGAGGCGCTCCTGGTCCTCCTGCGTGATGGGCAGCAGAGCACGCATGTTCCTGATCTCATGGTTGATGTGGTCCCGTCGAGCTTTGGAGGCTCCTTTAGTGGATCTGTGAGAGACCATGGTCACCGAGGTCAGTGGCGTGAGACACTGGAATCAAGGAAGACCAACTTTTTTTCTACATTTCAAAGAAATGATGCGAGTTCATTCTTTTCCATGTAGATAAAAACACATACGCAAAAAAAAAAAGGCGGAATTGGCCTGGACTGATCCAGTTTCTCTGACACGGTTCGACTGGGTGTCTCTTCCCCTACGAGGTAAAAGCACAATTTGAATATCAAGGGTTCCTATGGAAACTGCTAATATGGGAGGCTGTCGAATCTGAAGTGGAACAGAAACGAGGGCTCTCAATGGACATTGTCCGTGTGATCGCTATCTGTCTGGGTCCATCCTCAGAGCCCGCGGCTTTTATAGCTGCCAGGGCTTCAGCGTGGGCGTCACACACAAAGGAGGGAGGATGGGCTTCTGATGCTCCCTTGCATTACCTTATAAAGTGGGTGTCCTCAGTGTGGGGCACCCCACGTCACAAGGACACAGAAAGTGCCACAAAAGGAATATTATATCACTTCTGATCTCAGTGTAACATTTGACAAATACAGTGGGTTTTTTCATGCTCTAGACAAATTAAACCACTGAGTATGGATGATAATATTACATAACAACAGCTTTAAATTCACAGACACTAAAAAGTCCCACTAATGTTTTTCATCAAAGTGACTTTTCCAAGAATGATGCTTCACTCCAATCACCCCAGGCCTGACTGAAGCAGCCTGATTTGTTCTAATGTGGAGAAAGCCTGGTTGTGCTCTGGATTAGTATGTATCACATAGAGTCCTGAGCTGCAGCCTGGAGGAGAAAACTGGATTAAGAAGTGCAACATTTTGCAATGCAAGAGTTGGGTGCAGACGTTTTCAGTTGTTTTCTGAGCAGCCAATGTGTTGATTGGGCCAGAGAGAGGAGCCACTGACCTGAACCTCCTGCAGAGTGAGCTCCGGTGATCCCGGGCCCGGTGCTGCTGGTGAGAGGTGCACGGGGAGCGGACGTGGCTTCTGCACGAGATGCACCATAGACTCATTTTGACGCAGATGTTGTTGCCTAAAACGTAACATCCAAAAAAAAAGTCAACAAAAAGTCGCGTCGAAGTTTCTGATAAAAAAAAAAAAGTTTGCTATTAATTATAAAGTCATCCCGCAGTGAGGTGAAAATAGTGTGAAAGAAAACGCGTCTTCTTCTCCTCCTACCTATTCCTCTTGTCTGGAGTGCCAAGCACTTGGTGCGCGTCCCTCCTTTTATAGCTTCAAACCTGACACCTCGCATCCAACCCAGCCGGAGGAGGGGAAAAAAAGAGAGAAAAGAGGATAATGTTACTAGTTGTGACGCGCCGACAAATGATCGAGGCGGGTTATATTTAGTGAAAGGAGCCCTAAAAATAACAACAACGCAGGATCTGCCTCTGTCAGTTAAAGTGACGACGATGTCATCACTCATCAGAGTGGAAGAAACGTGCGTAATGCGCGTAAAGAACGAGCGAGGCAGGTACGACCCTGTAATGTCAAGTGTTAATTAATTGGAGAGGAGGGACAAAAAAAAAGTGTGAAGAATGAACGAGTTTACCTTTCTGCGTCGTCTCTGACTGACTGATGTGAACATTTATCGACAGTTTTAATGAGTATGACGTCTTTTCACCCGCGGTTAAATTATCACCACCAACTGCGTGCACATGTTTTGTGAAATGTACTGAAATTCGCACAAATTTCCAATGTGGAAAATATCTGGAAAGTCAAACTTAAAGATTATTTTGTCACCATTACATTCAGTTTTGAATCGTGTGCTTTTATCATATAATTTATTGTTTCGCTCGTCACTGTATTTGTAAGAATAATTATAACAATAATGGAATAAGTCGATCCTCTGACACTTCCAGCTCCTGTGCTCTTTTAAAACCACCAGCACGCATAGATGAAATCAGTTAAGCAGTATGAGACAAACTGAAAGCACTTATAGCGTCAATAATATACATATAATGATGCCTTGTGAAGCTATGAAACCATATGGGCCAAGTCTCTGGGCAACATCCTATTGCTTTATTGATAAAATGTAGAACATGTTATGTATTGTCCCTGAGGTGCAGTTTGTGGAGCCATCAGACTATAGGAGCAATAAAGTAAAAATAATAAAGACTGATTAAAAAAATATACCAGACTCCAGTGCACAAACCATCAGCATAAGGAAACAATTTCAGCCTGACTTGAGCACCTACTTTTCAAATGATAGCCCCAAAGTGGCCACAGAAGATCTCGTTTCTGTTAAATCACAGTTGCTTTTTCATTGACAACAATGTCTTTTTAATGTGAAAATAGAGGAAGTATGGCATTTAGCCAAATATTACCAAAGCTCATGCAGCATGGGGGTCAATTTAGAGTTAATTGTGGAATTTTCACAGTCAAGTGATCATTCACCTTTACTGAAACTTTAATAATATATGCATTTCCGTCTGGTCTGCTGATGAAGTAGCTTAAATTACTATGAGGAGGGAATACATGTGATCATACATAGACCAGCTATGCCTCCACTTTTACAGAAAATCGTACCTCAACTTCCAGTGAAATGGAATTACCATCCTTTATTACAATTTCATCTGCATATAACATTAGCTTCAAGGCAGGTCAGTTTCTGAAGACCAAAAAAAAAACCTTTCTCTTTTCACTTTCTCTACAGTTATTTTCCCTTTGTTGTGTGCTGTTTTACAATCAGGGTTCTTCTAAGGGTCAAAGGGTAAACCCGAAGGGTCATGACATGATTAAGGGGAGAGAAAAACAAGAATAATTAGAGAACAAACAATAACACAGTAAGAACAAAAAAAAATAACAACACTTTTCTTTCCTCCAAACTGACCAGTGTTAAAAGAATAGTGTTGTAATGAGACTATTTCATGAGTTTAGAAGATAAAGTCGCACCATGTTCAGGAGTCATAACACAAGGACTGAGTGACTTTGGAAACACTGATTCAGTTTACATAAAAAAATTATTTTGTAATAATGTGTTAGATTTCATTGCTCAAATGTATTTTTTATAAGGTCATGACAGGTGTTGACAAGTGAATTCTCATGAAAATGAAGTGTAAAACCATTAACAATAGACTAGAAACACACCATGCACATTTATACTTTGTGATAATTTCCAAAAACAAATGAGTGGTTTCACATATTATAGTAAGATGATTGTCATTATAATCACATTTTGACCAGTGTCAATTCAAATTACTCCAATTAGTTGTTGTTTTTCTTTTTTCTAAGGTAGACCAGAAATACATTCAGTCCTTTTCAATGAACAGCTGCCAATATTTTAATAAAACCTCATGGTGGATGTCCTCGTTCTTGTGAGGATTCAATTTATGCGACCTGTTTATCCCTGATACAGATACCTGTTACACAAGTCAAGTTGGATAGGTTAAACAAGCAAATGAAGGTAACTGGTTTTTATTTCCCCCCCCAAATTAATTACAGGTTGATAAATCTTATGGTTGGAAATGTCAATAAACCTATTTGTCTATGTGACGTTCTGCACAAAAGGGACATAAACTAGAGCTGACAACCAAATAAAATCAGTCCTTAAACAGTCATCTGTAGAAATAATGTTTAGAAGTTTAAATCAGAATAAAATTAATCTCAAACATATATTTCAGCTCAGATACATCGATGTTAATCAGTTTTGCTGATAGAAGATGTCCGAGTTGTTTCGCCTGATTAATTGTGTAATAAGCCGCTGCAGCTCAGATTAGAAGACCAAATATTTGTATAAAATTGTAAAACATTGAACGGATGAATGTGCTTCTGTGTTTCTGCATGACTGTATTTGCATTGCTTGAATCAGACTAAGATGTTCACTCTCACTCGAATCATAAACTGGTCGAACTAAAATAGCACTTGGTTAATTTCAAGTTAACTTTGCCAAAATATTTAAATCAAAGGAAAATAGACAGGAAATAGGTTATGCAGCATATAAACAAGAACCTTGGTGACTCTTAAGAACCGATCAGCCCCAGACTTCTATACAACCATGCAACAGTAGAGTCGTTGGAATAATTAAACACATGGGAAGAAAATATGGATTTGTTGTCATTTAGAAATTTTGAGAGTGTAAGACATCCTGAGCTCAGCTCTACAGTTTACATCTCCATGTCGTTATCATTCAGATCTCAAGCAGAAAACCAGCTTGGTGCATCATTGTTTAATTTCTGAACAGGCTTCCCGGGCAGTGAGCTGTGGCAGTTTGTCTTCAAAGGGCTTTAACTGCGTGCGTATTAGTCACTCAATTAAACCCCTGCTGGAAGGGAATTAAGCTACAGGTCTGCAAATATGACGCACTGGAGTTCAGTGGTTCGGTCACTCGCACTAAATTAGTTTCTCTAACAGACGAATAGATTAGGGGCATGACAAAATATGACTAAAGCACACTTGAAACTTAACATTTCTGTGCAGGCTGAGGATGCCTGCATGGTAAACTCCTGACTGTGGTTTTGGTTGCTCTGGTTTTTTTTGGAGGGGTAAATTATACAGCTACAGCGTCTATCCTCAACGGGCTCCTGCTCTTTCATTGCTGCTTTTCTCAAATCCCCAGTTTAGTGGCCTAAGCGGCGCTGGGGGCAGAGGACTAGAACTTGGGAGAGGGAATTGGAGAGGGAATTGGACAGCAATATGGACGGACAAGACAAAACAAATCACTCTGAACAAATCCTCAGTCTGATTCTCAAGGGCCAGCGGGATCGTCTGAGTCCTGAGGGGAAATTAGAGTGTAATTTGGCTAAGTGTCTCCCCGCATTAGCGCCTGCGTTGCTGGCCGAGGCAGACTCTGGGGGCCAGACAATGGGGGCCCGGCGCGGCCCCGTTTCCTGTGTGCGGTGGGACCAGGCGGGACAGGGTGTCTCTGCTGCCTCGCTTTAAGCTGACCCCCCATCTGTGGCCTGCACTTAACACCGCAGATAACGCTGGCTTTATAGCACGCGGCTGGTGACAGACGAGAACAAACTGCCAGGCCACCAATGCCGGTATGACTTGGCGAAGACCAAAGCTGGAGTTCAGGGTGAGACACTTCATAATGATGAACCCCCCCAAAGGAGCAGCACACAACCCATTAGGTAGTCTGAGGGCCTTGGGGGGGGGGGTTGGTGGCACCATGACGAGCCGAGCCAAGGACTCGACGAAGTAGACGCTGAGGGCTATCAGACAGGCCAGCGAGGGAAGGCATGGCTGGTTTTCGGAACGAGCTCAAAGACTTTGTAATGATTATACAGTAGCCCTGAGAGGAGACTCGAGTCTCTGGATTAGAAGGCAGAAGTTGAATGTGTCTGATAAGAAGCGTGTGGCGAAGATTTAGATAGTAAGTAAGGCTGCAGACCCCATTTTATTGAACGTTATTGCCAGAGAAAACCTACGGTGGACACAAAACCTTGGAAAAAAAATACTTTGTGTTTGTGCATGTTGGTTGATCTAATGCAGCCGTTCGATCACACATGCTACTGATGATTGAGACAGGCAGAGCGAGAAGAGGTTTTCAATCCACAAACATTAGAATACGAGGATCAGCAACTCCAATAGAGCCAAACATCAAATTTTAGACAAAAGTAAAACTGTGGCTTTGATTTTAGGGGTTGATTTCCTCTATACATTCATCTTCTCCACCTGCGGCATCCATGAAATTTTTTTTTTTCTTCTAATCAATGGGGTTTCAAAGAAACAGGATGAGTTCAAATATAAAGTCAATTTGTTTCCTCAGAGAGAAATAAAAGCCTCTCTGGACACATCAGTGCTCCTCGGAGTCCTTTCACATTTCACAATCAGATGCTATCAACCTCCATCCTCTCAGATGTATCATCCACCTCGGTATCAAACATACTGCACAGGAAACTCAACCTCTTCAAAAACACATCCATTTCAATGAGGACAAGAAGCTTTAAGAGCCTGCACAGAATCCAGACACACTCCGGTTTTCAAAGCAGCCTTTGTAGTCAGAAATTGAAACACTTGATGCCCAAAACACACACATGAAAAAATAAAATGCTATCGAAGGACAGACATGTACAGACTTATTGCCCTTCTAATCTAATGCTGTTATGAAATGCACTTAATTGTATTAATGGCGCTTCACTCTGACAATTGTTCATGATTGGAAGGCTGCCCATCATCTTGATAGATCTCTTTGAAGTTGTTATCATTGCAGTCACCTACAATCATGGTGATCTGGGGGAAAAGCGCAATAAATAAATAAATAAATAAAAAAATAAATACTATGAAGCTTTGTTGCTGCTGCGCATAACCAAAAAAGATAAATATCACACATTACGTTAAAGCATTGTGGGTAATATATTCAAGCAATACCTGGAAATGTGTTCAACAGACAATATTATATATAAATAGCGTATTATTATATTTGTGTTGTAGTAAAGAAATATAACTGCCCCAGTGATGCTTTTGATTATTAATTTTTTTGGATTAGGCTTTACGTAATATTCCGATGTTTCTACAGGATTTTTCACATTATGTAGCATGATAGAGTTGTACATTATAACACTTTGTACTTTAAATCAAATTTTAACAAGTTGTGATGGTTTTACTAATAGGTTTTTTGTTATATTGTATAAACCTTTTTTTTTTATCATACTTTTTACATCTTATGTCATATTTAGGTTTAACGTGTGAAGTTTCACGGTTATATATATTAATGATTTGTGACGCTAGACTAAACTTCGAAATATTTTATTACTTTTCTTTTTAAGCATTAACATTTTATTGTTATGATGTAAGCTTATTAGTGAAATGTCACAATGTTTTATACATTTCGAGCCTCATGAAGTGAAGTGAAAGTACCAGTCAGCCATAACATTAGGAACATGGTACAATGCTATGATGAAGTCTGCACCGTCCCTCAAACAAAACTAATTGTGTTGCACTGTGCATTCAAGTAGCTTCCGGTTGGAACCATGACTTCTACAGCAGTAATACCACTTTTGGATCGGACCAAAGGTGCAAACATTCACTGGGAACCCCCAAAGGGAGCTGCCATTTTGGAGATGTGACTCAGTCATCAAGTCCTTATCAAACTTGGTGAAATCCCTAAGCTTGAAGTCAGATCACATGCAATAATGTGGGCCACTATAAAGAAAAAAATCAGTACTAATCAACAGTCAGTGGTCATATTCTTATGGCTGATTGCAGTACTGCCACATAAACATGTGATAGTAAGCGTTTTAGGGGATTTCTGCTTTGGCAAGCTCAAGAAACGGCCTCATTAAAGTAAAATGACAACGCCTTTTAACAAAATTTTTTACAAGCACGTCTGTGAAGATGAGATGGAAATTCAGAAAGCCCTCCGATTCACTTCAGCCGATCGACCATCACCAAATACACTTATTGTGCAGGGCTTTTTATTTCTGATCGTTTTTTTTTTTCATATCAACTTCATAACTTTGTATTCATGTAATGTCATATTCCTGAAGAGTTCATGATGGATTCAATAAACATACAACCACATTTTCCACTCGGCACATTTGCAGGGAAATCAGTTTTGCCAGCTGTCACACATACAATTTTTATTGAACACAGAATTGGCTTCCCTGCGGATCCAATGCACTGGGTGCCGTATAGTCCAAGTGACTGGGAGTATCATTCGAAAAAAAAGAAGATTCAGAGTTGGTTCAGGCGGGAGATTATCCAGAGTCTACTGAGGCAAGAGGCAGCACGGGCACGTCTCCTCTCCGGAAGGCCTCCATTGGCTAGAGTGAGTCCAAACCTGCAGTGAGGATTGTTTTTACACTGTTCCGCATGGCAGATCTGTAAACATTTATGTAGCTCAGTGTTTGTCTGTGTTGGAGCCCAAGAACCAGTTTGCTTCTCATCCAAACCAGCCAATCAGAAACTGACTGATAATGGAGAGCAGGGAGGCAGCAAGAGGTCAGATTGTAGCAAACGGAATCCCTGGTGATAAATAGGTCACACGTGAATGTTGCAATATATCGTACATTTGTTGTTTCATCGCGTTTCAAAACTGTCTTGAGTAGACTTGGATACTTTTGATGTTCAATGTTTTTATTATCAATAAAGACGAAAAACTAACTAATCTAACAAGGTTTGTCGTAAAATTGTCTCCCAAACTCCGTAACTTGTATTTATTCTAGACCATTAAACATTTTTTTTTTTTTTTTAAATCAGTTTTATTGCCAATTCTAGATCACAAGTCATCAGCAGCAAAAATAGTTTTTCTCAATCTGGGGCCATCATAAGCATCATCATCATATTTATTGAATGCTCTAAATGTTTTGTTTACATGTGAGGGATGTAGAAAGACAAAACAATGATCTTCTCACTGATATTTTAATTTGAACAGTTGGACAACATCCCATGTCTTTTGTGTATTCGAAGGGGAAAACAAACAAGTCACAACACGACTGAACAGTGCGTTTTGCTTTTTAATGGAATTCGTCAATAAGAGCAAAACTTATAGTATATAACCTTCACCTCCAGCAGGAATCCGATAAAAGACCACCACCATGCTTCTGGTTTCAAGGTTTTGTTCTGACCTTTAGAATTCTGACCAATAAAATAAAAACACGCATCCTGAATAAAAAGTCTCCTTCAATTCAAGCATTTCCAAGTAGTTTTTCTCGCTGCGAGTGGTGATGTCTTTAACAGCCCTTATGCATGAGGAACATCTGCTGCTCTGCTTTTTCTTTGCTTGTAAGTGCACAGCGGCAACATGTGCACACTTTATTTTGTTTTGCCGCACAATTAGCCGGGCGCGAGGAGAGCCTCTGAACGCTGTAGGATTGTCTATAAAAGATGAATATGATTATGCATATCATGAGCCCCCACCCCCTTTGGACTTGGACTGTGTGCAGACAGGACCACATGCTCACACACATACACAGTATATACTTTGCATCAAGATTCCCTTCTACAGTTTGGCACTGAAAAAGAAACTGGGGGGGGGGGGGTTAAAGTGTAGTGGCACGACTCCAGCGACACTGCAGCATTTCTTGGAAAGATACGAAAGACGACCACAAATACCAACGTCCCTGCTAAAAGGCTTTTTGATTCTCAGGAGAAAAGCAGAAGTCTTAAATGTCGGGGAAGGCCGATAGACTGGATGATACTCGTGTTTGAGGGAGGTAGATGGATTTGATTATTCCACAAGGCAGACGGCTCTCCTCTGTGCTGCCTTGCAAATCACCTTAGAGACAGTCGAGAGCAGAGCGGTGGTTATAATGAAGCAGGATAATAGCCGAGCATTAAAAACCAGTCAGACCATTTACACACGTTACACTCCGATATCTACCGTCTCCTTGTTAATGAGTTAGTCTTGTCCGCCCATGGAAATAGACCCAAAATGTTTTTTTGTTGTTTGTTTGTTTAATCACCAAGTGGGAGCTGCGAGGGACAAACTCATGACCGTCTCAGTCCGTTCGCATCTGCAACGGAAGGTTCACATTTTTCTCGTAGGCGAGATCCGTGGAGTGTGACATCAGGACGACTTCAACAAAGAGAGGAGCGCTCAGGACCTTTGGCTGAATGTTCTCGACTCTTCCTGTGCTTAAGATTAGAAGTCTATGATTATCATAGGCTGATTGGATTTCGTAAGAGGCTAGAAAGAACAGGAGTCAGAAATCTTCTGTCTCACGCAACCAAACCGTCCTCGAGGGTAAAAGTATCCGTGGACCGTGTCCGAGGAAGTCTCACGTAGAACATTTTGGTCAACAAAGAGTTTTTCATTTGAAGAAATGTGGGAAATAAAATGGATTGAGATCCAGTTCAAAAACTATACAAAAAAAAAAACAGTCCGTTGCAGCTCAGGTGATTACAAAGAAAAAGGCCCAGAGTCCAACAGAGATTCTGATTCACATTCAGCTGCATCAGCCGTGGGAGGAGAAGATGGGCCTGCTGATGTTGCTGTTGGTCGTCATGGCTGCCAGTTCCCACCTGAAAAAAAACAAAAACACAGTAACAATTAGTATTTAGCAGTAGAGCTCTCACAAAAACACAAGTGTCTTGAAATGGTTGTTACTTCTTCCTTCTTTGATGAAAATCAACAACTTGCACATATTGACTGCAAAAAAAGGTCATGAATACCTTCCTGCAATTTGACTGTTATAGACAAAGTACCAGACATATTTAACATTATAAAGTTAAAAAAACCCAAACAAAATTACAATTGAAAATGGTACTGAACCACATGTTGCCCGTTTGAACAGAGGAGGATTATATCAGCAAAACCTGCAACATATAATGTTGATCAGTAAAATTAAACAAATACGAAAATTTTCACCAGATGACCTGAGTAACACAATTTGGAGAGAATGAAGACAGATGTGTGAAAGTTGATTGCAGATAATGCTGCAGTAGTGCGGCGGTGGAGCTGGATGGCGGCCGTGCTGTAACACGAGCGCCGGGAGCAGGAGCTGAAGACGGGGTCCAGTGCTGACCTGATGACAGGTCAGAGGTTGAGCTCCAGATTGTTATCACTGGCTCTGGTTTCACACTCACTCCCTCTCAACTGCTTTGTTCGTTTTTTTGTCGCCCTGCGTGAGCGTGTAAGAGGGGAGATTGGCACTGGGACTGCCGAGGATGCCACTGAGGGGCGAGGGGGGGGGGGGGGGGGGGAGTTAACCCGGAGTCTTGTGACCCCACTGGAAAACCCTCCAAGGGTTAGAAACACAAATGCAAAAGGCCAAAGTGGGGAGCGTGCAAGGTGGCAGTGACGGTGGAAGAGAAATGAGAGGCTAAGAGGAGTAATTAGTATCAGGTTGCACAGGATCCACGAGGAAAGAAAACCTTTTCAAGGAGGCTCTGGGTTGTAGACACACTTTTCTCATGAGCGACACGAGATCCACAGGATTCCATTAAGGCTTTTGGAGAAATTATTTATTCTTAACCTACTGTGTGCCAGAATTTCCCTGCAAAGCTAAATGTGTTTTAGAAATAATTAATTTGATCCCAGTTTTTTTCCCCCCTTTAAAACACACGCACACGCTCGTCTTCTGCATTTACACGGACTAAAATCAAGCTTTTCCACCATTATCTCCACCCTGTGATTAAAGCATCACAACAAATCAAAGCTTTGCTCTCAAACTTTCACATCTCCGTCACACATTATTTTCCAGTCAGCGCGAGTGAAAAATTACATGTTATTCTTGCAACACACCACGCTTTGTACGACAGATTCACACTTTTGTAGGATCTAAAACAAGCGGCTCCTGAAACTCTTTGTACCAAAACTTCATGATTGTAATGTGGCCGCTGTAGCAACGGCTTGACATCAAAATGGCAAGACAAGTCAGGAAAGAAAAACAAAACATTAAATAGAAAAATTACTTCGAGAGCAATCTAAATTGTAATCCGACCATCGAGAAGTTAATTTCTACAATTCACTCTTAAAGAGTTATTGCGCTCAAGTGCTTCATCTCAGTCGTTTGAATTATTTTCCCGTTATCACACAGAACAACACACACACTGTGTACTTTCTTAGCATGTGTGTGTGCTCTTGTCGCGCTGCTGAGCTGTTCACACACGCCACCGCCGCGACAGAGGTGGAACCGACTGAGCCGCTCTTCCACCTCTGTGTATTCACCCAGTCGGAGGGGCTGAACAATGTCAAAACAAACCGTCTGCGTCAGAGGGGCTGCAGACACCTTTTCACCTTGCTTGTGCTTCTGTTAGCACCATCCAAGTCGGCAGAGCGAGACGGCGTTGACGCATTCTGCCTCCACGCTGACGTGAAAGCACAAACTCTAACTGACTGACCGATGTCCTTTTTCCTCATAGACTCTTGACATATGTTGATTTTGTCTGTCAGACTAAACCTGTGTGAGTATCCATTACTTGTTAAAACTGCTTTTATACTGTAAAATTTTATAATATAATACTCTTTAATGTGAACTCGTAAAGAAAGGATCGTCTAACAGTTCCCTTAAGCTGTAGTTCAGACTTTGGCGGAAAAAAGATAAATCCTGTATGTCTCAGTTTCTCTACATTTTTACAAGAACATATGATGGTAAAGAAAAAGATTTAGTCAAAACAAATAAATATTCTTCCCTAAGTTTTGACTTAAACTTTAAATATAAAATTGTTGTTTTTAGTTCATTCAATAGAATTTGCTGAAACTAGATTTTTATACAAGCTTCTGCAAGCCTTGCAACGAGCAAAACGTTGATGCATCACTGATGGCAAGACTAAAACTGAAGCAATCTGATGTACAATTGACAGGAAAAAAACTAAACCAGTTTGTTTTATTAATGCATTTGTTATGAATAAAATATTTATTTCGAGTAAAGACAAAAAAAAAAAAAACACATTTCAAGTTACGTGGACGTAAAAAAGATTCAATTAAAAAAAAAAAAACTTGGTTTACGTTGACTATTTTAATTTGGGAGTTCTGCTAGTTATTCAAACTTAACTGAACAAGTGAAGAAATTGATTCTCAACCATTTTAATTTCAGATGTTCAGGAAAAGTGGACCTGATCAGGATGAAGTATTATTACTTGGTCAAATGAAGACCATGTCCATAAATGAAATATAAAAAAAGACCATGTCTGTAAAACCACGATGCAGTTATCTCAAGACTTTGTCTTCAAAAGCGTTATCGAGATACACACCATTTGGAAGATGGTGTTTTTAAAAAAAAATCTGTTCTGCAAACCGCACATGGGTACAGAGACAATGAGCAGGATGGATCACACAGACCTCACTAATGTTACAGCAGAACAGCCCGATTTCACCGTACGCATCCCATAATACTATTACAGATATAATATAATTGCGTACAAATTTCACATGTAAAGAGCAAAGTCACACAAAAGCTGCATAAAACTTGGCAGCAAGTTAAATGAGAGATAATGACTCATAATTTGGCTCTTCGAAAAAAACAACCTCATTATTGAGTGAGACAAAGTGGTGGCAACAATGACAAGCAGAACACAAACAGCATGAGCAGCAATACGTCGAATCAATGACAAAACAGCACTAATGTTGGAGAGGAGGATGCTCTTCTGACCTGATATCATGTGGGAGTCCTGACTGCTCCAGACTGTACTGAATAACAGCTATTTTGCATAACGTCTTCAAATTAGGGCCTGAAAAGGACAAAAAGTTAGATGAGTCACAGGATGATCATTGGCACGAATCACACTCCTGCTAAGAATATCTGTTTCAGCACAGCATTAAAACTGAAGTCAGGAAGATCAGAACTCTGTGAAAGAAAGAGGTTAGGGTTAGTTTTCCCACCCAGGGCTGGAAATCACATGGACCATTTATTGCATGCACCGGAAACAAACAGTTCACACACAAGGAGGAGATGAAAATAGTGATGATGCTGGTGTCAAATTATCTATCCTAGTACCAAGCAGCTTTCTAATAACACAGGCGAACTTCCTCCGGCTTACTACCGTCGTCATGGCTGTTCCGCCATATGTTCGGAGATGAACAGCGTGAAGGCCCACGTGACTGGCACGGGGAGGCGTGTGCCGCAGGGGATGCCGCTGCGTACTGCCAGTCCCATACGGTCGCTGTGCTAACCCTGTGTACGCCCACCTACACCAAAACCCTGACTGCGACCTGACAGCATTACAGGCTACCCCAGCGCAGGCAGGATGTGACTATATTTGGTATTCTGGAAGAAGGAAGCTCCCCGTGTGATAAAACAACACAGGACCAAGGCCAGGTATGATGGGCCGGTGAGAAATGAAACAGCGGTGTGGGGAAAGTGGGATTTTTTTGAGGAGAGCAGATTGTCGGCATATCTTGGAAGCAATAGGAACGATTTACAAACCTCATAATGACACTCGTGCATAAATAAAGGTCAACAGTAATGGCGCTCTCATGATCCATTTTTGACAGGCAGGAGTTGTTGCTGAGCAACATTACTTTTCATGTTGAAGTGTGAATTTGGACCTCTGACGATCTTAACGTCAAATGTTTCTTTGCTTTTCAGCTTTATGATATAAATCAAGTAAGTCTTTCTTCTCCAGACCAAAGAGAATCTTCTCGGGTAAACTGGTTGTTTCAGCTCAGGGGTGGACTGTCCACCTTCCTAGGTATATCCGGCCTCTCGCCTCATGTCAGCTGGGATCAAGGGGGCATAGCAGTAAAAAAAAAAAAAAAAGAAATAAACCCGAGTGCCTTTAACAGAATTTTTATCGAGTGCAAATTGTCCATCTCTTTGATAATTCAGCTGAGTAAATTAAGTGTGAAGTCCATTCTAGGCCGTGTGTGAGTCTGAATAGGAACAGGCAGCCTGATGGAAAACGTATAAGCCATCAGCAGTTGCAGCAGTGAATACAAACGGTCTTAAAAGTGCTGAAGCAGATAGACTTCAACGGGGGGTTTTTTTGCTCCTCAATGCACCTTGGAAAACGCTCAAATTACACCAGATCTTTTTATTTTCTTTTTCAACCTAATTACAAAGTTGGTATTCGCTACACCACCAGATAACCGCTGACTCTGAGGCTCTTTCCCAAGTGACACCATGATGTAAGAATGAAGTGAGACTAACCATCGATGAACCAGAAAGTAAAAGACCGAGTTAAAAGATTCTGTGAAGCTCCTGAAAGGAGAAAGGAGTTGCTGAGTCAGCTGATAATTCCCTGGAGGTTAATCAATACTAGAGTGCCCTATCACATTGTCACAGTGCCATTAAAGACAGTTTTACTGCTAAGTATCTATTAACAGCCACTTTAATATGAGAGATGGGTAAAAAAAGATCTTTACAGGTTAAAGAAAGAGGCATTGATACTTACTGAAATCTAAGATATACAGGTCTGAATGATCCATGAGGTTAAACTCGTCTCCCATTCCCTGCTCCGGACAAGGGCTGTGAAGAGACCAGAACAGAAAACTCATCATGAGACAACGTTTTCATATGTATTAAGTAGCTGCTCATCTACATTAAAGAACAATGTTAAGATCTTCCTCTTTTTTTTCACTTGTAAACACCAACAGGAACTCAATCATTTACTTGGTCATGCTATCTTTTTTTAATCACTGTGGTTTATAATCAGGCAGCTGCAGACTGCTCTCAATAGGACCTCCTGGTCACATTTCGCTCTCCTTATCATGAGCTGGCATGATTTAAGCCCACAGGAAGAGGAGCACTGCAGCGAGACGGCAGGCTGGCCCGAGCTGATAGTCTCTCGGACTCGTGCAGCCGTTGATATCATTGCACATCTGTTTCCTGCCACGGCTAAGCACACACACCTGTGAGACACCAGGTGCACTGCCACATAGAGGGAACACTTACAACATAACACCACTCAGTCGGTCGTTCTTTCCATCAACCCAACATCACATATCAATTATTAAAAACATGGCTACTTGGAGAGATGAAGGAAAACATTTTTTTTTTTTTTTTTTACAGAGAATTAGGTTAGATCCTATGGGAGACCAACTCACATTTTCTAGATGATTTATTCCCACGGGGTAGCAAGGATAGTCCTTTAAATGTACACTATGCACATAATTGCTTTATATTCACAACAGTGCATCAAGAGACCGTCCAGATTACAAGATAAAAACTGCACTTTACAGTTTCACACGACCCAGAGGACAACTTCGTCCAGACAGGTGGACTCAGCAAACAGTTTAGTGTCTATGAATATCTTTCGTGAACAACAACTGAGGGAGGTGGCAGCCAAGACTGCTCATTAAAATTCTCATGATGCCGTTTACTTGTTTTTTCCCACTTGCTTTGAACAGACCGATATCACATTTATCTTTTCTCCCTTTTGATTCTTGCCCCAATCCATCGTCCTGCTGTAAACAATACAGTGTCGCCTCCACTGTCCCTCCGCTCATCAATCTCTATCCCGCCGTCCCCTCCATTGCATCTCCCTTTTCGCTGCGTGTTCAGGATGTTGTAAGGGTTTTACGTTGCTAATCTTCCCTAAACAAACAGGGTGGTGGCTTAAAGCGGCCAGGAGAGGAGCGGAGCACGAGCACAGTCGTCCCAGGGGGCCAGATGGGGAAGTCATTATGCCCCCCCCCCATTCCCCTTGTGAGCCACCCAAGCTTGTAGCAAAAGTTTTGATCATAATACTTTCTACTACCCAAACTGTGTGTCACATCACTGTGATGAGTCATTTGGTTGAATGTTAAACATATTGTTTGCTTAATGATATGCACACACACGCGTCAAAGTTTAATGATTAAAAACCTAAACGATCTAAAAGACGGCCAGGGACCCTGATGACTGTGTGAAAAGTAACAGTGCATTTGTTAAAAAGGGGATTTATCAGTGCTTCAGACGAAAGAGTCCTGACACATCAAGCCCATGGCTCGATGTTTGATCTCATCGGGCCAATAATAAACATCTGGGGTCAACAAACGGCTCCTCGGCCTTCAGCAGCCTCCCATGAAAGCAACATCTCTATCTATAGAGCACCCCGCAGTAGCTGTGAACTACCGTACAAGCTCACTTGGAGGTCGGGTGAAGGCTTCAGATGCTGACGCGTGAAAGAGTGCAGATAAGAGCAGTACCTTAACAGGAGCAACAAGCGAGACGGAGATTGCATCCTCTGGGATAAAGTTTTTCTCACATGTCCATTGATAATGCCGGCCTGGGTGTGAATTTTGGCAGGATATTTAGGAATGATAATGCTTTATTGGTCGCTACAAAAAAGGAACGGCGTCTGAAGCTGATTGCAGAGGCGATGTAGGAAACAAGAGAGTGGTGAGAGGTGTCTGATAGACCTACAGCTTTTAGAAGCGGGAACGTCGCAGTGTGCGACTTTATGTGGCGTCCTGGTGTTTGATGGGCCACTTTGTTACTTGATCAGCAAAGTATCACTATGTGTGAAAGCGTTCCTCCCCCCCTGTGGCAGCAAAGGTTTGCAGTTTGAATGAGGTCTGAGTGATGCTGCTCCCCCACTAAAACAACACTGGCTGCTGTTTCAAACAACACTCAATGAGGGTGTCTAATCACCTAATTGCCAGGCCTTTGGTGCAATGCACTGCCTGCACAGCTCCGTCTCAAAACTGTAGGGAAAGACGACGGACTGCTGCCCTATGACTAATGAAGATACACCAAAGAGCCCAAGAAATCCAGATGTTGTGCAAAAGACTGACGGAATCCGTGTCGGCGACAATAATCATTTCTCAAGATGCTTCATCCAACTACCTGTGATCGGTTCAGTCGAACGCATCTTTTCGAGCGGCTCATCCTCATTCTTGAAGTACTGATGATCTTCATCCTTTTCCTTTCTCCACTTCCTATTGAACTTTTGTGCTTCAGCACCACAGGAACTCATCACACACTACAACTTCCTGCATGGCACCTTATCAGCACGGCCAGACCCGGATCAATGCATTTCAGTAGCACTTTGGCAACACAAACAAAATCCCAAAAAGATGTGCACAGTACTTCAAAACTGACATGCTGCCCAGGGTTTGAACATGGTGCTTCCCTTCTACACATCATGTCAAAGTCCTCTTTCAAGGTGCAAATTGATTTTCTATATGTGATTTAGTCACAAAGGATGGATGGAGTATGAAGGAGAATGGGGCAGCAGCTGTAAATTTCTGCGAGCTCTACCAACTTCCTATCACCAAAACAGTGCTCGGTAATCAAAGATTGATAGATCCCGCATCCATCTTTTTTTCTGGCCTAATCTCCCCTGTCTCACCTTGTCTTACCGTCCTATCTGTGCCCCCTCCTGAGCGGTGGCTGGACAGCGGATTAAGACTTGTAGCTGCTCAGACCTAAGCCACAAGCAGAAGGGAGACACAAACCACAGCTGGCTCCCAGAGAGAGACGCCTGACTTCAGATTACACGGAGGACACGCCAGCCGCTAATGAAGCATGCGTCTCAAATTTCAGCTTGTGCACGTAAAATGCTGATGGTACAAGGAAAACACAAGTTCATGCCTTTTTTTTCCTTTTTTTCTTATCAGTACACAGTTCATGCCTCTGAACAGGACAGGTTGTTATCATTATAGACCTATAAAATAAAGAAGATATTAAGTACTTGTTCAGGGCCTTGAACACAGCTGGTTAATATAACATGTAGGTTTTAAGGGGGAGTGGGTGCCAAATGTTCCTCTATAGCAGCATATTATTTATTTATTTATTGTAATACTTCCTCTTGCCAGAATTCTTTCATGTGAAGCTGAAGACTCGCTCCAAGGTCAACAGACACCGGAAGGACCCTCCAAAGATACTAATGAACACACCACAGCTATCCTAAATCGTTGTTTTAATATCTGGATGAGTTCTTCATTAAAGCTATTGCTCCATGTCAAGTTACTCTAATTCATGTCATATTTGATATTTGTCTTTGGATAACTAAACCTGACATGTTTCAGAAACATAAATGTCACCCTGAAGCCAGGGCATTTAAACAGAACTTACTTACTGTGAATGAAAAGCCATTATATTATCATCTTGAATCCTGTGCAATTTGTTTGTGTTTGTTTTACTTGTCCTTATAGTCTGGCATTGTTTCACAGAGGAGCCACAAAGCATCAACATGTGCTCAGGAAAGCAGTAAATCAAGAGATAAACGATTATTTACAGACAGCAGCATCACAAAGCATCATCTATGCAGGCTGTTTATTTGAGCTGCTGTGTAACACTCAACCCTGTGACACCTCGACGTATACAGCCAGCCGGTGGGTTAAGGAGGGTTAAGATGCAGATGAAATACTATCAAAGGCTTGTCTTTGAAGAGTAAATTACGGTGTTGTGGAGCTGCCCTGAGGTCTTGTCTAGCCACGTGCGGGATGCCCCATATCCTGCTGGGGTCACCTTCACTGTTTGACAGGTTTTTATCTCTACATACTGAAGCACAAAGACAATTCATAAAGGAAACTTCTGCAGGCTACCCTTTGACACAGAGGGCCAAACAACAACATGTGTGGCATCGACATATCTGGTGTGTTGACGAGTTTCGAGGGAGTTCCATCGAGGAAGATTTTAAGATATATAAGCGACAAGCCGATTTGTGGTACAATTGCTGGCCAGAAAAGTGTGTCCTGACACAGCCCCTTGTTGTGTTTAGTCTGAAGTTTTGACTGTCAGGTTCTATGGCGATAACAAGCTTCGTTTAAACCAGCTGGACTATCATAACAGCGGCACTGTCAGCCATTGATAAGCAACAGCGCGGGCTTCTAGGAGATATCGAGGCTCCAGGCTTTTGACCTTTTCTGAACTACTAAAGTAAATCACTGAATGCTGCAGAACTTTTCGAGCTTAAGAACTTTGTTTTAACCGACCGGCTAAATTCCAGGCAGATTGAATATCAGGGTAAGACTTGGGTGGATTAAACTAAAGGTGTTGGGCTGGGATGTTTTGGCTAAGAGTGAGATTACTTGCTATGTGGTCTTCCTCTCGCTGGAGAGCTTGGGTGTTGAGTATCGACACGATTGTGTGACGGCAAGACAAGCGCAATCTTATGAGCAAACTATATTTACTATGCTGTTTTCAATCAATCCAGCCTATTTCTGGGTAATGGCTCAGCAATAAAATATATTTCTAAATAAAAACCCAAACACATCTCAATCACTGCAACGTTTCCAATATACTGAGTAGCTCAGTATATTGCCAAATGGAACAAATGTGTCGAGTCTGGCTCACCAAAGCAAGCATGTGCGTGTTTATGCGCCTGCTTGACGTCAGCTTGACAACTGGAGCTGTGAGTCACAAAGTCACGTGAAACAAGCAGATGCAAAGACACAAGAGTGGCACACTTCGGCCGGCAGCAGAGGATGGTAGAATGTGACTGGGTGTGTCGATGGCACACGTTAGGAGCAGGGCATGATAAAACATCTCAGTACAAAGACTGAAACTCACATGCAAGGTGAATGAATCATGAGCAACACGGTATTTCAAGTCCCTGAAAATCTGATTTAATTTTAAAATGGTGATATACTCGGACCTTGCACAAAGGAAAGAAGTGCTTCCAACGAAGATCTTTACCATTTGCTGACTTATATATACTTAATATTCTGTCATAAAAGTTAATAAACTCAACTAAATCAAGAAGGACTACTAGTTAGAACCACAAGCTCTGCTGAATCTCTCCAAACACTGGAAGAATAATACCTTGGCACAATGTTTTATTCATTTTTATTCCTTGTTTCATGTCATACACATAAAAGAAAAAAAAAAACTATCAAAGCAAAAAGCGGCATTAACTTCTTCAATGTCAGCAAGAAGCATCAACATTGAAATGTATTTTGTACTTTGCCAGTAGGTGATGACATAAGCATGTCTACAATGGCAGATCTGAGCAGCTGCTACAATTAGTTTTTGTCACATGCCTTAGCACTATTCTATAGAGCAAGGATCATGTGTTATTTCCAATGTTAGAATTATTTGTCCACCTCACAGAGTGCCTTACACAAGGCGGTATTATTTATGAGAAACACAAAATTAACTGAATAATTGATAAATAGTATTGTATGCAGTGATTATTGAATTTACGTGGATTAATTATCTATGATCAGACATTCAGCCGGATTTGGTTTTTATTCACATATTTCCTCCTAACTTCGAATGACAACCCTTTCTTGGAAGCATCCATTTAATATGACACTAAGTCAGTAAACATGAGTGCATCTCGTTGTCTCTGTTAGCTATGGTCTAGCATAAATACAAAATACAACATTTCATCCACAAGAACAGTGTAACTTCATACACCCAGCTGCAGTAATGAGTCATTGAAATGGTCAGAAACCATAAACTTCCACTCGCTGTAAACCTGAAACAGTGTTTAGAATGTCAAACTGCCCAGCCATCTTGCAAACAAAACTTGGGAGTTCGCAAAGTTGGTCTTTCATCAATTTTGCACCGTAACATCAAAAACAACTTGGAGCCCGAGGCAAATAGATCACAGCATTGCTTTATCTCAGAAGCAACAGTGAGCGTTTAATCTGTGACCTGACAGAGGAGGCGTCGGTACCACACTGAGGATTCTGAAGACAATAGACTTTGTCTCTGGAAACAACTTCCCCAAAACCTTGTCGTCAACTTAAAACTAAAAATGAGGGGGAGGAAAAAGTAAGAAAACAATTAAGTGGAATCTGTGTAAAATATGATCAAGTTGTTGAGGCCAGTTGAGTTACATAACAGAGACATACAAGAGTTTAGTTAAGCAGGGCAGCAACATCAAAAAGACACACTGACAAAAGCCAATTTGACACTGATGGAGCTAAAACGACTCATAGAAGTCATAGAAGATTGTGGATTATTGGCAGGTGACGTGAAAATATTTCTGAAGACACCCGGGATAATTTTAGTCTTCACATTTATCTTGGACCAAAAAAAGAAAAGTCTTAACTAACCACAAACTGTCTGAGTAAACAGAGTCAGACTTGATTTCAGTCCCTCAGTACAAACAAAGCTGTTGTGGTAAAAATATACTTTCTAAATGCAATCATGAAATGAATATATTTTGTCAGGTCCAAGTAGTTCAAAAGGACAGTGCCAGGTCCTCCCTTGCCAAACTGAAGCTGTCTGCTCTCAGCATGCCAATCTGTCATGTCCTTGTTCACATCCTGCCCCTCATAGGAAGCCCTGTTCTCAAGCTTAAAGTGCTTCCCGATTTAGCCCATCCTGGGTTTGTCGGAGGCAATTATACACAGAGTGCCATGAATGCCAACAATGACAACATAGGAACAGCAGGAGATTCATAATCTATATGGCGCTGCCTTCATATGCCTTCGGTTCCTCGGAAGGAAAAAGATCATCTCCAAATGTTGAGGGTTTTGATGGTCGCTGCCAGTGAGCGTAGGTGAAGGTCAGTGCAGGTGGAGCTGGTCATGCGTGGGTCGTCCTTCGTGGGACAGTGAGCAGGTCTCAGTAAATGAGTGTAGCAGAGGCGCTGGGGGTATATCAAATTGCAGCCCGTGAGAAAGAATGCTCCCCTAGGTCATAAATCAGAGATGGGGCAGAATTTCGCGCCTTTCCACAGCTCAGCAGGCCTGTTTACACTGACGCAAGTGGCACTCTGCAGACTGCCACTAATGCCCAGCCTGTCATTCACACACATGCAGCTAACTTATTTACCTTCAGAGGTGAAGCGTGCACCAAAATAAGGTACCGGTATGTGGCACTGAATCCTGGTGTACTGGGCCAACATAGAGACATTTAGTGTGAATACATCTCAATCAACACTCATTTGTGTTTCGATGATAAACTACACATATACCAGCTATTTGTTATACAATTTGTTCATATTGTAGAAATGTCCCCAAAATACACCTCCACAACATTCGAGAGAACCGAGGTCTTGCTTGACTTAACATTATTGTCCTTTCCCAAGTGATAAATTATTCCTTAAATTCCTTCACGCAGAACAAATAAAAGAAACTGGGGGAAATACTATCAACAGCAGGGGTCTGTTTAGGATCAATGTGAAGGAACAACTAACTCAGGAAAACAAGACGAGGACTATAAATTTCAAAACAATTTCCTTTGGGAGACTCACCAAATGAGGAACACAAAAAAACACAAGCAAGGTGTCCAGCAGCTAATTCATGACTGCCTGTGCAGACATTTATCAAATGCATTGAGACAGGCACCAATAACTTCTTAGACCTGTGAGCTGCCCTCGTGTTCTCAGGTCACACACAAACAAACACCAGGCTCTGCAATGGCTGCTTTTAAATTGGATCTTTGTGTTTGAATTGTTATCCTAAGTGGGTGCAACTTTTCTCCTAATCCACGATTCAATTCACAGTTGGGTTTCAAACTCGCCTTCAAAAAGCCAAAGAGATCAGATGAAGAATGACGTTTCTTTTCTGTGCATCACATAATTCAACTGAGCTTTCACAAGATATCACAATTAAAAAAAAAATAACGTGGAGCTTAAACAAACATTTATTGGAATTAAACATATATCTTGAGCAATGAATGTAATGTACACCGAATAAATACAAAACAATTATCAAGTAATAAAAAAAAGGATCTATTCAACAACCATTAAATTAACAATTGCAGGTAAAAGGAACGACTGCCTTACCTCCTTTCAAACTAAAAAGTCTCAAACTAGACAAACTTTTGTTGCCACAGATTCCAACAGCTGTTGACAACACAATCTGGTTTCGTGAAATTATTAGTTCGTTTGACATCAACTAAAATCTTTTAAATGTTGGTAGAAAGATTTCCACCTACCCATGATAATGATAACAATAATGCAGCAGACGAGGAAGTGAGAAGACCCTACAAATGGTCACCTGCTTACCGGCTGAGTGAGCGCAGCGTCAGGGCCACGTCTCCGAATATTCGCTTTGTTTTATTTGAAAGGCTGCCTGCCCCTTTTCACAGCAAGTTTCACAAAACTGCTGACAAACCATATGCTTTTTGATCAGTCTCACAATTTCCAACTTCCTTGATATTAACAGAAAACCCATCCCCCCCCCCCCCCCCACATATCTCTGAAAACTAACCCTCCATGAAATGAGGTTGAGTTCACAAACAAAAACAATTATGCCCTATAAATGAAAAAAAAACAAAAAAACAAAAAAAAAATCAATAAACTATTCATCTGTACAAATAGAAACAGAAATTAAAAACTCTCAATGAAGAAGAGAAAGCAAAAAAAATTAGGGAAAAAAGAAGCTGTTCAGATTGTTTGTATTTCTAAAAGTGTGCGCAAGCATCTATGGAAGTTCCTGTGTGTAAGAGGCTTAAGTGTGCTCGTGTAAACAACAAACAAGCAATGTTGGTCAAGTGAACCTGTGTGGCCAACTTTGCACGGAGTGTGTAAGGATTATGCAGGAATCTGTACAGAAACCGAGGAATTAGAAGGTGAGAGTAACCAAAGGTTACCCCATGGACACATACCTCCTCTATATCCAGAAATACAAGTGAAACTCAGTTCCTAAAAAAAATTTAAAAAAAATAAGGCTTTAAACAGGATGTTGGGTGATATTGCAGTGTTTGATTTCTTCCTCTGTGCCCTCCATCAGCCCACTGACACTCCCTTTTCCAGCCCCTGCCCTATCTGCTCCACAGGAAATCATGACTCTCTAAAATCCATCCTGGAGGAATCCTACAGAGAAACCAAACAATGGATAACAATCTTGAAAAACAAGCATCATTTTAAGCTTTTCATTTTTACCCTGCGTCTTTCTCAGTACCGTATCAACAACCAACTGTAAATGTTGCCGTTTTTGACAACAATCAAACTTTTTCAATATGCTTTTGCATAATATTTATCACCTCCCCCAGGGGGGTTCTGTTTGCAGCGAAGTGTGTTCTGTTTGTCAGCAGGATTACAGAAAGAAAAAAAAAAGAAAAAGAAAAAACACTGCCCCAGTTTTCATCTTGTCGAGGGGTGTATTTCAAGCCAAGAGCACGTTGCATTTTTGGGGAAAATTCATCACTACAATTTAATGCAGAATAATGAAAAAACATAGGGCATTCGGTGATTGTGGTAGTTTCACGTTTACCGGCACCAATAGGCTTCAGAAAATCACAAGTCTCCTTTGACATGAGTCTCTCGGTAAGTCTGGAAACAAGCTTGCGGATTTCCATCTTCATACTATGGAATTTTGACCTCGGTGGAGGTCTGAGCTCTCTGACTGGAACGTCATAATGTCTTGATAACACAGCAGACGATCTGTACACTGATGTGTTTGGTGGAGCATTATGTGGCGTCTAATGAAGCTTTAAAAAAAACAAATCCAGCCACAGCCAAACGCCTCCGGGACTGGTGGAGCCTGCAGACGTAGAGGGGCTGAGAGAAGCCTTATCCACAGCTTTGTGATCCCCACCACCAGGTTCTCCCACCAGGGTTCGCCTGATAACGGAGTCTTGCTGATAACAGGAGCTCAGGACCTGGACCATTCTGGACCATGCTACTGCTGTAAGCTACTTCATTACCCCGCCGGCTACTGGCATATCACAAGTCAGTCACCAGCCCAGCGGCACCTAACCAGCAGCAAACCCCTACGGTTATCACTGCTGCACTACAGCCAGCTCCAGGAACATCAGACTGCTGTCTGCTGGAGCCAGACCCTCTGTTTAGCATAATGAGAGAGGACACTTCTCCATAAACTGTTCAAAAGCTTACAATGATGCTTGTTTCCAGGGCCTCAGCCTTGAAAGGACCAGGAAAACAAGTGTTTTCAGTTTTGAATACATAGAAGTGAATTATAATGGCTCTTTCCATGGATGGGGAATGAGATATGTAAATTATTGCAGAGATATATACATGTCAATTGTCCCGACGGACCATAATCATGGATAAAACAAAAACTATAAGAACATTCAGCTTTTACATGTGAATGAAAAACTGCTATTTAAGAGTTAAAAACAAAAGAAAGAAAGAAAATTATTCAAATTGTCACATCATTTACATTTTAGTGTCACCAAAGAGAACTAGTCTTAAAACAACAATATTGACAATAGTCCTGGTAGTAACATAAAATGTAGATTCTGTATTTATAAGCTCCAAAATTGGATCCTTATTGAACTCAGTTTGCAAGCAAATGTTTGAAAGCCACAAGTAATTACGTCGTCAAATTAAAAGCTATGGGTTTCTCATTGCGCATGTTGTTCAAGTTTTGGATTTTGAGGAAGCAAAGTGTGGTCACTCTTCAAATATGATATTAAAGAAAGTGCTGAAAGGATTCTCATTGTATTCTTACTCTGGTCATCGTCTTTTTGGAAGACATTCAGTCAGTCCTTCTTTCAATGCGTGTCATTCTGAAGCATGCAGGGAGCTTTCGATGATGATTGATTTATCCTTACCAAAACCCACTCCACTCAAGTTCCTGTTTTCAACTCTAATATCACTCAACAATGACTCTGACAGTAAAGCATGAAGTTGTCAAGGACTCTTTAGTTTAAGTAACTTTTACATAACACTGTCCTCATCGTTAAGACCTCAGAAAAACTTTGACTGAAGATTTTGGCACCTAAAAGGCTGAAAAGCTGACAACACTTGATGAGCAGTGCCAACATTTATTCAGGATTGAGCTGCATGGCTCCACTCTCAGTATAAGGAAGAAGCGGCCCAGCTGGCACGCAGCGGTATTATCATCATACATTGTCAGCTTAAGCGTTTAGCATACACGCCTCTGTGAGGCATACAGGCGAAATTGGATTTAAATAAACTGATATTTGAGCAATGAAAAAGAGGCTCGGCAACAACTAATGCATAATATCATTGTTTTGTTTTATTAGCAATGTTAACAGGGACAACTTTCACATGTATGGGCGTGTGCAATTACTGAGATATTTACTGCCATTATAGAGAAAGAGCCATTGTGAGAGCTGCATATAAAGTGCTTGGTCACAGTGAGAAGACTCCGACTAAATTTCAGTACAGGCTTTTTTGTATGGAGATTGCATGTTCTCCCTGGTTTTCTCCAGCTTCCTCCAATAGCCCAAAGATTTACAAGTTTGCGTTAAATATTCACCGTTATTTGCCTTTAGGCGTCAATGTACAGCTCCGCTTTTCAAAGCGCAATGCAGATTACGCTCTCTGAAATATTTGTGACGTGAAGTGCGAGGCCAACGGCGGGAATGCCTCTAACCTGAGGAAGCTCCTGGTTCAGCATTAGTTGCTTCTCCAAGCTGAAGAGATTGCTCATTTGTTTTAAACTTAGTTGCTCTCCGTGGAGCCTCGTCACACAATGTTTCCAGAGGGAAAAGGAAAAGGAGGAGGTGGATCTGGCTGTTAATTTGGGCATTATTAAGAAAAAAAACACTTCAGAAATTTGTGAAACAACTGTGATGTTACAATATGACCAGTTGGATGTTGTTTTGATACATTTGATCAAGTTTATATATTGAGAAATAAATATGAATTTTTTTTATTATTAAACAATTAACATTTATTACCACATTTACACACAAAGTACGAAAATTGGTACCATTGAGTACCGATATCAATTCCTACGAGGTATCGATCCTTAGTAATGATTAAAAAAAGTAGGACGTCAAGTTAGGGTTACATTAGGTTTCTGTAATCAACGGATAATTAATCAAATTGCTGATTTACAAAAATGTAGGTAGGTCTTGAAAAACTTGGGTACTTGGGAATATTTGGCTCCTTTGTATTACGCTGAGCTGCACAAGACCCTCAGAAACAGGAAGAACATGCTCGATCTGAACCACAGACATATGACTCAGCCAGACAAACGTCAGGGCATGACAATTCAGCTCAGGGCGCTGGATGGTGTTGTTAACAAGCTATTCAAACACTTTAAAAAGCTGAAGCTCAAATGCTTTGGATGGCAGCAAGGATGACGGCCTGTCGGACGAGATTGTTAAACCAGAGCACGAGAGCGAACTCAACAGCAAATTTGAGTGAAGTGTAGGCTGAAGACACTCCTAAAACTGTATGCAACAAAGAATCATCTGAGAAATTTGGAAAAGTTGCACTGATATGCGTCACACAGGTGACTGTGCCTGCATTAAATGTGATTAGCACTATTTTTTTTTTTTAATTCATGCACATTTTCACATGAATATAAATGTTGTCACTCACCTGGTTCCTCCAAAGAGAATGATTCGATCTCCAACCATACAGCAGCACTGCCGCCTCCGTGGACATGGGCCTTTCCCCTTTGGTTCAACTTTCTTCCAAGAGAAGGCTTCTGCAGCGTGAACACACGACACAAGAGACAGTCACACTGATGGTTTTTGAGCATTATAAAAAATTATGTGCACATCTAACTTCTTTGACTTTGCAAAAACTGAAGGTCAAAACACAAAATGGCTTTCGATAATTAAATGGCCAATGCTGATTTGTGTGGGCCGCATCATAGTGCAAAACAAACTTGCATAAAGCTTCAGTGAGTGGGCAGTTCAGTGAACCTCCTAATACTAGTCAAACACACGACTCATGAATAATGGGAGCCAAAAATAAACTATCGGAGAAAAAAAAAAAACACCAACAACAACCTATATTTGAACACTCGACACAAAATTTCAGAAACTGGCAGGATTGTAGAAACTGTCCTGTGCCCCGAAGTGTGAGACGAGCGATGATGTTGACACTCGCTCGGCCCATATAAGGAGGCACTGTGTGGCCTGGAAGACTCAAACAGCATCACTGCATCTCTATGGCAACAAGCCATTCTGGCTCTGATGAACAACTTTAGACTTTAGACAGTTGAGCTGCTGCCATCTAGTGGACTGCAATGAACAAGCTAACCAGGCTCACAATGCAGTGAACCTTGCTCATACAAGCGAAAAACGACAGTGTACAGTGGAGCGAAACTAAATGTTTTCATTAACATCCTTGATATAAAATGCAGATCTACACGGTGACCGCTCTATTATTATAGTATACCTCAAGTAAATTTGAATGACACAGTGCTGCCAGTGAGGAAAAGTCAACTTTATAAATACTAATTTGTTATTATACATATAAACATGTGAAAATGTGCCTCATCAAGCCTATGTTAGGTGTAATTCTTTCTAATCAATAAAAGTGATCATAACAAGGGGCACTAAGGTATTATATAAATCTGTTATAATCTAGTCATTTCACATTGCATACATACTAAACACATTGATGAATTAATGTTATAACAATCTGTGAAACAGTTCAAGTAAGTAGAGAATTAATCAGGAATCATTGATCAAAACACTAAATTGGAGACATCCTTTAATCTCAGTGATTCTGACAGAGATAGAGCGAGTGAGAGAAGACATCTGTGTTTCCCACTATGTTTTTAGCAAAGGGAACCGCCAGCCACTATTACGAGACCAACAACGATGCAACAAGGGGGGGAAAAGGATTGTCTGCATGGCTCTCTCCAAAAGAATGAAACAAAGTGGGTCAACACAAGCTGGCCCAGTCAGTGCTGCATATCTCCTAAACAGTCATTGGGCTGGAATTCTGAAAATAAAACACTCCCAGGAGGACTCATTTAGTGACAGCGGTTTACAGCAACATGACAGCTATTCTCACTCAGGCTTGAGTATCTAATAAATTACCTGGATTGAACCTCCAGAGATCGTTGAAGTGCCGGTCCACGCGAGCGTTGTAACCTCCAAATATGTACAGCTCTCCATTGTAGGAAACTAAAAACCCAAACAAACATTGTTAATGGTCCATCTCTAACATCAATGACATTTGTAGCACCATAAATGAAGCCATGAGACATAGTTAACTGGCTGAATAAGCTTCATCTGACTGTAGACATAAAGCGCAACACGAGCAAATAAAAGCCAAACAAGTAACACTGTTTATAGACCAGAAAAAGGAGGCGCATTCTCATTATCTGATGCAACAGTTCCTCAGCCTGCTTGCTATAAAAACTTACATTAGCCTCTCTGTATTGGGCAGAGACAAATGGCTGCGCTCCAAGACTTTTTCTGATGATAAACAACTTGCAATGAAATGGAGAAAGGTCACATAATAAAATCACTGCACAATCACAAACACAAAATAAATAAAAGGAATTCCATAAATTCGGGACACCCTTGTAAAACAGAACCCTATGTTGGTTTGATTAAAAAAAACTAATAGTTTAATAAATAAAGCATAAGATTATTAAGACTTATGCTCATTGAAATACTTGAAAATGTCAACCCAAGGATGTTACTGAGGGCCATTTCAGAAGCTTTCAAAAAAAGACAGTAGAAACAAACAACATTATTTGTGATCGTGTAGGTGATTTTCTGTTTTCCCCGTATTTGCTTTGTGAAGGACTGGTGACCTGTTCAAGGTTAGGTTTGTTGTGGATTTTTTTGTGGATTCTCACAAGCTGAGTGGCTCCTGCGTCCGTCCGGCTGTGGCTGGGTGGAAGGCGTGCTCAGCCAGCAGTTGGTCTCTGTGTCAAACACTTTGATCTTGGGGCAGTAAATCTCGTTGTTTGAGTGGAATGGACCGAAACGGTCGGCGCGACCACCAAACACAAACATTTTTGTCCCGATGATTGTTGCTGAGTGGAAGTCTCTCCAGCGTGCCGGCGTGCCCTGTGCACAGGACCAACAAAAAACAAAAACAAAAAAAAACTGTGATGTGCACACAATCCTCGGCATGCATGAAAAAGAATTAACACTGTAAGTAAGTTGATCTGCTCTGGGTGGAAGTGGCACTTTACTGATAAAGCAGTTCATCTTCACCAAGGCTTGAATACATAACTTAACCTGAAGCATCATCAGCCAAACTCTGCCATCTAGTGGTCTGTCTATGAATGCACAGGAAATGTATTCTTTTTTGAGGCTTTGCCATCTTTTACAAACCTACAGTAGTAATAATGAGGACTGTGCAGTCTCATAATTACAATTCGGCAATCTGTGGATGCTACAGAACCATGAATAGAAGAAGAAGAAGCATGATACGGTTAAAATTGAGCCACCCAATGACACCTGGTCTGACAAAGGCAAGCCTCTTCTTCCTTTGTATCTCACTAAGCATGAAGCCACACTAAAGGCTGTTTTATGCTCGATGTGTCCGCGAGCTCCAAATTACGACGTCACCGCTCCGCACGCTTCCAAATGTTTGACAAAACGGATGAAGACGTGCAGGAGGGAAAAAAAGGCAGAGCTGAAGAGGAGGAAGACTGAAGACTTGGTTATAAAGACACAAAAAGCATAAAGTTGCACATCAACTCTGGAAACACAAGATTTTACTCATCGATGTCAATTTGAAACAATAGTGGAATGCTCCGCTCATCTCCACTTGCAGGATCACCTGCTGGTGTCACAGAGAAGAAGTCTACTTCTTCAGCTCTAATTTAATAGTGTGGTAGTGCGTTTACGATGCACTGCCCCCTGCAGTTCGGGAGTGGGAGCCGTGTGTCGTATAAATGGCACACGTTGTCTCATGCCCATTCCACACGTTTGAGTTCCGCACGTCACGCCCGTGTGTCAAGCATAAAACAGCCTTAAAGCCTTCCACATGTCTTTCATCACAAAATGCTCTGCCTTTGTTTGCCAGAATTTCATGCAGAAAAATGGCCTCTTTAATGTACAACAACGCTGAGATCAATACGCGATTTTCAAACCGGCTCAGACAAACAATGTTGCGCTAAATTAAGAGTGCGAGTAAACAAAACATTTAAAAGGTGTCAGAAAGCTGGCTGAAGAAAGTCAGAGCAAGTTTTTTTTTGCTTTTCAAAAGGAATGTTGGTCTGGGATTTTGTTTAAGTATTATCCAATCACATGCGGAACTCAATCTGTAAATACCAAACTGTAATCTTTTTGATGATGAAGTTTTAACAGTTGTCAAGTAAAACGAGGTGAAAGGCCTTCCGCCATCAGTTCTGAGCCAAGTGTAACCTACTGACTGGTGTACAAGTCTAAAATATACTTTACAAGAGTTTATCACATGAGCACATATCGAATCTGTTTCCAAAAGGAGAGAGTGTATAATCCTCTGTGAGGCTTCTTGTACTTGGCCCCCTACCAGAGGACTGCATTACATTGCTCTGGCTTTCTAACCAGCCAATCTGACCAGTGGACACTCGCGCAGCAACACTGCAAACTTAAAAGCAGCCCAGCATGCTGCCAGACCATTCCAGCTGTCCGTTTCTTCGAGGAAGCACTTTGTGTTTCATTCATTTCAACCGTTCAGCGAAAGATAAGCTTTGTACTGTGACTGAAAAACACATTTCAACTCACTCTGGCATTAATTAACGACCAAACCATGGTGGTGGTGTCCAGCTTGTGAATGTCATTGGAGAAGCAGTCAGCCTAAAAACCAGCAAAAGAGATTAATTAAAATCCAGCGTTAATCCCTGGAGATTTGGTTACACGTGTTGGGGTACTTTCAATCTGACTGTAAAAAGACATCAGGCTCAAGAATGTTTTTCCCAAGTGTACAAGTGATAAAGACTCACCAGCTGTTCATATCCTCCAAATATGTACATCGCTTTCCCCAGGACGCAGGCAGAGTGGCCATCCCTCGCCCCTGGAACAGTCCCCGAGATTTTGGGTGTGAACCATCTGTGGGTGTCTGTGAAGCAGAAAACGTCTTTACAGTAACCGTCACAACACCTGTATCACATGGAGAGGAAAACCGTCCCATATACTGCATGTGGTTTTGTAACAGCTGCCTGAAAGAAATGCTCTCCCTTCTCCCGACATCAAACCGGTGCATCTCAAAGGGAACCGCAGCCTGAAACTGTCACTTAACGGCACGACTCAGAAGATGGTCTACTTACTGACATCAAAGGCATAAAGGACATTGCAGGCCCCCTCTGTGTCGTTGCGCCCACCCCAGAGGTAGATAGTATCACCCAGTAGCACAGCAGTGTGGCCGTAGCGCATGTATGGCACTTCACGGGCACGTTCATGTCCTCCCGTCCTGACCGGAGGCAACTTCATCCACCGCAGTGACACTGAAAGACATGCCAAGGTAGAGTAATTCAATATATGGAAAGGCACACAAGTAACTTCTTACGTTTCGTCGTGCGTTTTTGATGTACTCTTTCAGGAAGTTCACATTAATTTGAAATGAGATATTCTTAAAAAACTGACTCGACTGTAGCGTTCGTTTGTTACCTGTGTAAAATTAATTTAAAACTAAAATTGTTGCTGCCACATCGTTTTCCCCCTATTTTGAAAAACTAAACCAAAAAAAGTGAAAAACGTAAATGACAAAATGAGAAAGAGGAAAAAAAAAACAATCAAATGAACGTCAACAACAGCAGCTTTGTTGAAGAATGAACATCAAAGAAAAAAGAAACACAAAGAAAAATGCCAAGAAACTACTGTTGAGGTGGTGCCGTTACCATTACAATCAGCCAATAGTTTGCGATAGCAGGTAGGCTCGAGCTGCTGTGGGAAGTTGTAAAACCCTAAAGCAGATGGCTGAAGGGAAAAAAAACTCAAACCTATTTGAATTAGATTGGAAAAAGTAAAGGCTGCAGTCTGATAAACTTAAGGAGCAACACATTTAAAGAACACCTGTCTTTGTCAGACAAGTAAAAAAAAAAAAACCAACAGAGAACTGCACAAACCACAATGGAACGCTCCAGTTTTAATCACCAGCTGGAGTGAGACACCGTTATAGTAGTACAGGTGGGGAAAAAAACGGAAACAAACACTTGTCTCTGCAACAAATATACACTTTCCTCTTTAGAGAATAGGCAAAGGGGATCCAAGGAGAACAGCTTACAACCTATTGATAATACAAACAATCCGAGTACCCAAAGTGGAATAGAATTCATTTGGCCAGGTTGACATTATTACGTTTACATTTTCACAGACACAATTTTTTTTTACAAAAATATAATCTAGTGTTTCTATTTACCGGTACTAGAAGGAATTCCTTGAATGGGTTCCTGCTAAACATACTTGACATGAAAAACATTACAAAAAATGACATTTTATATCGAATCAACACAAACTCAATCTCGAGTTGTACATGTTCAGTACCTACCTGTGTTAAAGACGTGTACATCGATCTGACGGAGTGTTTCATAGTCCTCGCCGGAGCAGTAGCCGCCAAAGGAGTACACCTTGTGCCCCACTGCCACAGCAGCATGGTTGACTCTCCGTGGCCCTCCTTCCAGGTGCACCGACCAGCGCAACATTCCCCGCGCAAGCACCTCTGTGACTGGGAGTCCTTACACCATCACCTTGTCGCCTGCTTGGATCCCATCAAGCCGTAGCCATTGAAACCTGCGTTCACAGGAGAGGAAGCCCTCTGATTGGGAGAACGGGGCGGTTGAGGAGGCACACAAAGGGTAACTGTTTACCCTCTTGGGTTAACTCAGCTATGCTGTGGCTGGCAGGCTCAAAAGCCCCTCGTATCTAAGCTGGGAGAGTATTTTAAGAGGTGATTAGAACTACACCTACCACTCCTCCTCCTTTCTCCTCGTATCTATGTAGCCTCCCAACACACAACAATGGGGCTATATAGAAAGTCGTCTACTTACACATGTGATTCAAAATGTGATAGTGTACCTATTTACCTTGAGTTGTTTACAGCATGACAAAGTTTGATGTTTGTCAATAAAGCAAAAACGCCAAAGATAAAGAAGATAAGAAACAGATTGTGATTGTGATGCATATTGGTTCAGGTTTCCTGCCCAGATTTCCTTCAGGAAATACACGTTTCTCCTGTTGAACCCGATGTGCCCCCTGCTTGCCTATTTCGCCTCAATGACTCACTTTCTCACTGACCTCCAACCTTTGTTTGCTCTTAAAAATAAAACTCCCAGAGGACCATAACATAGACATTTCTATTTCAAGCTCACTTCACACAGGCCAGATCCAGGCAGCAGGGCACATTTGGACCCCTGCTCTGTTGTTGTGGAGCAGCTTGTACAAAGTGCCTCGTAAACTGACCCCTTCAAAATGTAAACAGTGTAATGTGAGACTTTGTCCTTATAAGAGGAGCTTCTGATGATGTGCTTTTTTAGCACGTCGTTTCGGAGAGCAGGGAGGTTTGTATGTCCTTTGGGGTGAAAAGAATACACTAGAAAGCAGCTTTTGACCCACTAAACAGGAAGGATATTGTTGATATCCGACGACTAGTCAGGGCAACTCCACAAGACTCCACAAAATAGGCAGAATTCACCAAGCAGGGCCTCATCTGAACACAGTCCAAAATGGGTTTCAACACACCAGTGAGTGATAGTTAATCCAGAGCCGCTGACATGGAGATGGTACATGGTTTACTCTCTCGCAGTGAACGCCTGAAACACCAACTAGCCGCCGCTAAGCTAACGCTGTTTGACAGGGACAACACAAACCTGCGGGAGACAGCTGACAGCCATCAGGGTCGCTCCTTCCCCGGCTCTCAAAACGATCCCAGTGAGACAAATGCAGCCCTCCCTTCAGTTATCAGATAAACACCGGGTGGCGAGGAGAGGCTGCTGCTAGCAGCTAATCAATGGAGCCAACTACCTAATTTAGCCGCTAGCTCGCTGACGTGAGCTACTTGAAGAAAATGACACGTAGCCGTTCACACGGCGTCGTGTTTCTCCAAACCCTGGCCAGGTTAGGAATGGTTTAACTAACAAACGATAAGATAAGAAGACGGAATGGTTCACTACCTTCAGGTGGAGCTGGTGGTGTTGAGACAGGCAGGGGTTTCCACTGGAGCTACACCGAGCTGTGATAGGAGGAGAGTCCGCCGCTAGAGCGCCCTCTGTCGCATCGTCTCCTACACAACAACCGCTGCCTGTGAATTTTTTTTGGGGGGGGACTACTGTCTTCTCACGAAGTAATGGCTGGTTGTCACGTACTCGCATTTCTTTTACACATACTTTCGGCTTTTTCAGGGAAATGTAGAGGTAATGAGAAGCATGGTCGGATAAGCGCGCGCGCGCACACACACACACACACACACACACACACACACACACACACACACACACACACACACACACACACACACACACACACACACACAGAGATATTTTCATCATGTGCAAATCATACCTGATAATGCATAATAATAATAAGCTGTGATGAACAAAAAATTAACAACCTGTCACAATTTGCAGCCATACTAAACAAGATATTTCCAAGAGGTTGGATTTGTCAAATCAGTGATGAGATAACATTTCCATCACACTAGTTGTCATACTTTTGACTGGTCTTCGTGATAGAAGTGGTTTTGTGCCTCAGTAGAGAAGATTACATTTTGTGGTCGTCAAACAAAAAAAAGGATCAAAAGTGTTTGATCTTTTCTGCAGCTGACGCGATCATGTGCAGCAATAGCAGAAATGCAGCAATAGATGGCGCTGTTGTATTGTTGAGATCATTGGCTAGTGCAGATCTGAACGTGGACTCTCAATCTCTCCCATAATGTTTCTACAAATGTGTTACTAACAGCATTATTGATCAGACATGTTTATCCAACAGGCTGATGACCACGTGGACGTTGCACTTAATAATTTCATCATGTGTAGCTACCGACAGCTTGCAGGTGACAGTCATGAAGACCAGAAGAGACTGTTTGTGAGCAGCATCCCAGAAATCTCAGTGTTATTGCATCACCTTGTTTATGGATGATGGATGCAAAATGACCCATTCATGAACCCAGACCAGGCTGTTGCTCGGCCAGCACATTTTACCACTAAGTAAGCCGAGCAACTTATTCCAGGGTAACATTGTGGTCAGAATGGGAAGTTCCTGGGCATGTGTTTGTGTTTGATATAAAGAAACATAATTCATGATGCAAAACACTATATCCAGCTAAATGCTGTCAGTATATAAGAATGTGTTTTTGGGCAGCTCGCCTATGCTTGAGAAGAAAATAGGCTTCATATGGGCTCAATTGTGATAATGCTTCTGTGATTGAGGTGAAAGGGGAAAGGCTCAACGTGAACAGTTCAGAAAGGTTTTCATCATCCACACTGGAAAAGTGTGCTAACACACTCAAAACCACATTCATAGGGTATATGCATGATTCCTTGAGTCAAATATTTTTCAGACATATTTAAGACTTTGATACATCCTCTATGCCACTTTATTGAGGTTCAGGGTCTCAGGGCCCTGGAGCTGTTCCCAGCTGTCAATGAGTGTACAGTGTGGACAGTCCATCACTGCACAGACAGTCAATCTCACACACACACAAACATGAACGCAATTTCAAAGTACCAAATTAACCTCACATGCGTGTTATTGGTTGGCAGTTGGAAACCAGAGTACCCAGAGAAAACCCACACATGGACAGGGAGCACATGAAAACACCCCGCTGAAAGGACTGGACTCGATCCACACTCTCACTGATCAGAGTGCTAAACGCTACACCACTGTGCGGCCCAAGCTTATCTCATATGCTAGTGAATTTTATTAGATCTCCTTAAAGAGCCTGTTTCACACGTCTGGGCGGCAATTATAATGTGCCATACGAGTTTATGATTCTTTCTATAACCTAAACATATTGAATTACTGAGTTAGGTTTACTATGATCATTTGCTCCCAAATGGTCTGGTTGAAGTGAAAGTAGAGCCTTGTAAAAGGATTATAGCACTGAGGATCTATATTTTACAGCTGCTAAGGATCTGCCTGTATCACAGCCTAGGCCTGGTCCACTCAGGAGGGGCTCTGGTTAATTCATTCTTTGTAAGCATTCCAGCCCCATGCCAGCTGCACGTCGTACACAATGGTGAGATTGTGTGCACGGCTGCCCAAATGACAGCTGCCCAGAGCTGCCCCTTGGTTCTCCCTTAGGTGATCTGACAGACACGCTGCTGAATTGTCGAGTCATTCTTCTGTGTGAAGGTGCAGGAAATATCAAAAAGGATTTTGTAAAATCGTTTGGAGTTTTCTTGTTTTATCATATCAGTAGCTTCCGTTGTTATTTAGATGCGTCATGGTGCTAAAGCAGATTTGCATTTGCACTGGAAGGGTCTAACATATTCTTGAAGTTGCAAGTATTATTTATTTATTATTATCTAATCATTTAGTTTGTTTGTTAACAACAGTGACAACATCACATATAAATTATATTAATGCAGTTTAAAATGAAAAACGTAAGAACATGTTATAAAAACAAAAAAGAACAACAAAAAAGCCAAGTGTGTGTGCGTGTGTGGCTCAGAAAGCAAGGACATAAAACTGAACCAGAAGAGGAACCAGCAGGAGAAACCTGGAGGAATTAGTCCCCAGATGAGGGAGGAGCCACAGGGCATCAGGGGACAAGAAGATCCTCACCCATCTAAAACCACTACAGCAAGAACTTACTATACTGGCTACCCTAAACAACAGGTCACTTATGTTTGTATAAAATTATTTTAACCTCAAGAACAATCAATGTCCATTTTTACAACTCCATTACTCGCTGTAGATGTAATGTTGTCAGTTTAATATCAATCAGCATTCAAAAGTGTTTTATCTTTCAGGATGAGATATCAGATGTAGAGGGAAACATCTTGAAAGAGTTGTGACCTGTCGATCTCAAAAGCAGCCCGCTCTGCATTTCCATTGATATTGCACAGTTGCAGTTGGATGATGTTATTGTCTGGAAGCAGACCGAGGAATTTCTGTAAATGGCTTGGATAGGGTTATTGAAATGATCACATGTCTGCAGCACAGAAAGTTATTTATGGTAATTGTATTGTTTTGAAAAAAATATTGGACCTTACGTCACATGGTGTAGATAATAATGTACCATTATTATATTAATATATTGCGCTTACAACACCCATTATTCATTCATCCCAACATTTAGAGTCTTTCGTCATCTCCTCTAACAGAAGAGAAATTGTAACTACAAACAGAGAGTTTCTCACCACACAGGAATTCAGATTCCTATCCATTCTGGTGAAAGTCTTTTTGTAGTCTCTTGCTGTTCCACCCAGCCTCTGACCTACCATCCCACCTGTCAGCATTTGCCCACGTTGCGTCACCCATTTCACCCGCTGAGCTGCTCTCCGACACATTTGCTTAGTGGTGTGTTTTACAAAACTTTATAGGGGACACATGTGGTGTCTGCTTTGACATGGAGAACAGGAGTTGCCCAACTGCAGCATAGCTCGGCCGGTCAACAACAACTGCTCAAACCAACTGTTGTTGGGGATTCTTGGGCAGGCCAGATGATGCCAGAGCTTTGCAATGCTTTGTGGCAGGGAAAAATACAGACTGCACTTCAAAATGGCTCACTTGGTTAACCTTTTTCTTTTACCGTGGCACATAAAATCCTGACGCGCGCCATGTCATTATGAACGGTAAAAGCAACTCCGTGCATCATAACAAAGCATAAAAAGAAAGAGAAACCATGTCTGTTGATGTTCAAAAAAGTACATTGATAGTTAAATACAGATTTAAACCCTTTTTATTCCTGCTTTACTATTGTCTTCAGCAGCTGCATGAAACTGGTCAGATTTTTTTTGCGATTATGTTTTTACTTCATTGTGGACACACTCCTGGGGTTCATTCATAGTTTCCACTTTCTGTATTGGTTGCGTGGGTCTGAAGTGAAGAAACATTCTTGCTGCCGAACGCTGCGGCCGTCACGTTGTTGAAGATTTGCTCCAAACTGTCCTTAACGGTCATAATATTGAATCCTACGATAAACACGTGTGTCCATCAGGCAAATGTTGGCGCTTCATGACAGTGTGCAGAGATAGACTTGTTCCACGGATGTTTAACATACATATTTGACTACATCCATGGCTGAGTTAGGTCAGCAGCGCTAAGCCATCCAGAATGATGTCATAGAGCATGATCTAACTCTGTGGCCAGATGACTGAATCATACATTTTCCTTTAATTTGGGGGGATATTAAATGAACAGAGCTCCTCTCTGTGAGATTTTTTAAAAGACGCCGATTGGTATGCACTTCAAGCCATTTTCTCGCTTATGGTCCATTTGAATTGCTCTGAATTAGGAGTGAAATTAGTACTTTGTACCAGCTTTTATTGGTAAATCTATGTTTCCAATTACCAATTAACCAACAAGCTGTACTTTATTACCCATCATGTGGCGGCACCAGGAGGCGGGTGATTGGACAAAGCTTAAAATCCTAAACAGATGAATGATTTAATAGAGCATTATCATTTCCATTCTCCTCGTAAAACACACTCAAATGTTCTGGCAGAAGTGAGGATTGTGAGGGTATGTTCGAGCACATTTGACAGTCCTGTGTGTCACTTCCAACCTTTGCGTTGACGGCAGGAAATGTGACTCAGAATCCGGTTTGGAAGGAGTAAAGAGTTCTATTGCAGTAGTAATCTGTGACGTGTCATATATGATTTTTTTTTTTTTTTTTTTGGAGTATCTGGATGAGTTCAGTTTGGTGAAGTGTTTATAAAGCTTCATAAAATGGCCCTTCTGTGGCTTGTTCCTCTCTTTGGAAGTGGGTTTGAGTGCTCCCATTCTTCACACTGTGGAGATGATTTTTAGTGTTTGTGGGAACTGTGTTTGTGGCTCTCTCTCAGCTCTCAACATAAAAAACAAATTAAGGGTAGGAAATGTTTCCCATTGCAACACAACTGCACAAAAACAGGCTAAGTGTGAAAGTACTCTTAAACAGCTTTAATCTCTCAGTCTCCCACAACAGTTGTTGCCCTGTTTTGGTTTTGAGGTCCTGTGTTTTGGGTATTTTAGTTTCACTCACAGCGATGGTGTTATTTATTGCCATCATACTGGATAATGATTACCATTCCACAGGGTCTTCCAGATTGACTGCAACAGGGGAGACAGACAACTGGCAGCACAGAGCATATTCATGTGAACCACCTTAATTATGTGGTTCACTTTCTATTTCTGCTCTTAGACAGCACCACCACACCCCTCCTTCTGCTCATACATTGGGAGCAGTTGTTTCAAAGACTGCTTGTAGCACCTGTTTCAACCCCAATTGTTATCAGCCTTTGGTGGCGGGTGGTAAGACTCTGAATCCTGACTGCATTGACCATGATATGGCAGCCAGAATGACCAATTGTCATCCCACCCCATATAAGAACACATTTGATATAGGTATCATCTCCCAATATGGTTTGAATAAATATTGATGCACTGTTCTCTTTTATCATTGGTAAATTGGAAATCACAGAGTGCCCTGCAGTCACTGTTATTATTGAGATATTAATTTTAATTTCATTGTCAGAGCATAGCAAACATTATCAATCGATTCTCCTTATATCAATGTCCTTAAGGGCCACTCTTTGTAGTGGTGATATCCTCTTCTTGTTCTATACTTCATAAATGTATCCAATTTGTCATTAAATTGTGCTTTAGTCTCAATCTATGTGTAAGTTTCTCCATTACAAATATTTACTCCACAATTCACATCTAATGCTTCTCAGACAGTGATTCCACTTCATAACATATTATCGTCATTGATTTATTTCTCACTTGCCATTAGCAATACTTTTAGGACATGCTTGTCTTCTTTGTGTATTATGGTTTTCCCCAAATTTCCCAAGTAAAGTATCTTAAATTATTTTTGTCGTTTTTGTTACTGAAGGTGAAATGGCCTACACACTTATTCATCAATGGCAGGGAATTTCAAAGTGTGTAACGAACTAACTAACTAACTAACTATTAAAGTCAATTTGTTTCCCTTGTGTTTTTTACATCATCTTATTATTACGTGCTCCATAGGGTATGAAAAGCAAAAAATATATTTTTGTGCTAGTTAATATATCATAATTACACTTATAACCCGTTTATTTCTAAAAATGCATGCCTTGATAAAATAGCCCCTAATAGAACAAAATTCTTTTGCCCTCCACTTATTCATATTCATCATGATTTATTCTCAAAAGGTTGGTGAAAAAAATCATGTTTGTAAAAGGAATCCCACCTCTGCTCCCAGATGCTCGCTGGTGCCCCCCCCCCCCCCCCCCCCCCCCCCCCCCCCCCCCCCCGGGTGGGCTCACCTCATATTTTCAGAAACACTGGGCAACAGCAAATGCTGTACACAATGGTGAAGGGATTCTGTGGTTTCATCATCAGTACCCAGCAGTGGGAACAACTTATGCTTTGTCTGCAGTGAGGTAGAAGTTCATTAGAAAGTCAAATACTTCATGAAACCACAAAACAAGGTCCCCGAGGCTCACACACAATGACAGCAATTTGTAAAAGCAGCTCCACGTGAAATTTCTGTTGGCCTTCTACAATGTGCACATTGTTATACAAACCTGAAGAAGAAAAAAAAAGTATCCTTTGGTGATCTTGTTTTATTTGTACAACCACACCACTCAGAATTGCTCTCTTTGTTACAGTGCCGTCTGATTTTAAGCATCAACGGGCCATGCCTCAGTCAGACTGGTGTCAGCAATGAGCTCATTCATTCCACAAACAGGAGGTGACATGAGAGAGGCGAACAATATTGCCGAACTTTCAGGTAGGTCCAGCTTGTTATGTAAAAAACCCCAGGCCACTTGATATGTCAGAGCTGAGGGTTGAGGTCACATCTGTGAGCCCTGTATTAAATCCAGACTCATTGCGGTGGAGAATAATGATGTCTCCATACTCAGACACAATGAGAGTTGACCCAAGTGGTTTTTCACAAAGGTTAAAATACATCTGTAAAAGTTTTTCCAATTTGTCTGTATGTTTATTTTTATGTTTTTATTTACCTTCAGTCCTAGAAATTACAGAGTGAGTAAATATCCTGATGAAAGCAGTATTTAGAAATGACTCAGGATTGCCCACTTTTTTCCATTTGGCTGAAGTATTTAGATGAAATTCTTCATGTAAAGTGTATCATGGTTTCAAGGCAGCACCATCAAAGGTTTGTACATGTAAACGTTTACAGAATAAAAGGTGAGTCCATCTCTTTCTTGATTCCATGTCCCACCACTGGAATTATTTAAAAGCCTTTAAAGCACTTACCTATTCTGTTGAACACACAGGCTGGCAGAATCAGGCTGAAGCAGATGATTAAAGTTTCTGTATGTGATTAATAAATCACACCAATGGGTCAACAGAGTTGCCAAATAAAAGCTTGAAGGCGCAGTACTTACGGCTGCAATGACATCAGAGGTCAAGTGTTAAGCTTCGCTCTCAAGGTGATTGATTCTCTTGGAGAGGGCAAAAATAAAATGCAGCTTTTTTCTGTTATTCAACCTTTGATATTAGGAAATTGCTTCCTGCTGCTGGAGCACAGTTGCCATGTGGAGTTATGATGTCACATAACGAACTGACCTCATCCTGCGATGCAGCCTGACGGCCACCTGAGGGTGGATTTAAATTCGATTCAGAGGAAAAGCACAAAAACAGGCCTGTGTCACCCAGTATGTGTGTTAGCTGTGTCTCTCATTTGCAGAAGGTGAGGTGAGCTGTTTTCATGAGGGCTATCATGACTTCTCAGGCTATGTTGACGTTTCATTTTTTAAAATCTACAGCAATGCCTCTGTGTCAGGTCAAAAGTTACACAAATGAGCAGAATCACACTCTCACGAAAGGTCTGTGAAGAAGCCTTTATAGAAAAGGTTTCTAACACTTACCATCAATCTGGCTTCAGAGTATTTCCAGGGCCTAACCATGAAATGAATCAATTCACCAAGCAGATAATTCTTTGGCTCATGAGAGGAAACCATGAGAAAAACCCTCATACCCACATGGAAAACATGGGAAACCCCACAAAGAATGAGCACAAAACCTGGACACAACCGGGGCATACCATTGTACATCGAGCTCTATTTCATGTTCTTCTCAGTGTTTCAGGAGCTTTTTTCTTGCCTTTGTCTATTTTAGTACACTCTTGCAATCTAATGCAATTCTCCAAAACTGGTCTTCATTTTGGGCGTACAGAATACCGGAAGTCCTGCATCATCACTGCAAATCAAACATTTAAAAATTAGCACAAAGCCAAATTAAAATCTCACAGTAAGAAGGTCCTGGGTTCAAATACCAGCCAGGCCTTTCTGTGTGGAGTTTGCATGTTCCTGTGTGTGTGTGGGTTTCCTCTGGGAACTCCAGCTTCCTGCCCCAGACCAAAAACATGCATGTGGGGTTAACTGGTGACCCTAAATTGTGAATGTGTGTGTGTGTGGTTGTCTGCATCTCTGTGCCTTCCCAGGTTGATCTTGCCCTTGCCCATAGTTAGTTGGAGTTAAAGAGTCTTATTGGCACTGGAATAAAGGAGCTCCTATGGTGCTCTGTTGTCTTTCACTTTCACCCAGCTAAATATAAATGGTGCAAAACAAAACAAAAATGACCAATAATCCATCCTCATGGGCACTTAGATTTCTATTACAAGTTTAATAGCATTTCATCGAGCATAGTTGTTTATTTTCAGTTTGGAATACATTTGTGGCCAAGCTGACAGACAGAGTGACATAGCTGCATCCCTCGAGGTATGTTGGTGGACGGGCCAAAGATTTTATATATTATTTGAATCCCACTGCTTGTCCAACATCGCCAAGAAAAATGTGTCCTTTTGCAGTGACCCCTACACTTGTTGAGAACAAATGATCACATGAATGCCAATCTGTCACCAGTTGGCCTGCAGTCCAGAAGCTGTAACACAAACTAAGTGTGAAGTGGACACATTTAATCATCTGTAAATTTCCCTTCAAATCTGTTCACTGACAAACCCAAATGTGAACTGTGAATAATCAGCTGTTGTGAGGTGCCAGTGAGATCATAAACCTCCATATCGAGGTCCAAAATCACTTATTTCCCCAAGTCCACAGGCTGATATATTTGTTTAATGTCATGGCCAATTGTTATGGACGTCCATCTATGAGGTCTGAGTGAAAACAAAAGCCCACTTGTTTCAGCCAGGTCTGATTTCTGACTTTATAGTTTTACATACTTAATAACCCAGGCTGGTTTTACTCACGATACCTCACTGCTGCCAAAGACGGAGGCTAAAATAGTACAAATATTACAAGTCATGTGTTTACAGGCAGGAATGTTGAAAGAAGATGTCAGGGATCGTGGTGATGTGAATGTCTGCAGCAGCAATCACTGAACTCAATGTCAACCTATGAATGTGACCCATGTAAGGAACTTTTTCTTTTTTTTTTCTAACACAGGGGCGTTGTTTTTCAGAACAATGCGGGTACAGATTAAAACATGCCAGCGAATATATGCGTCATAACAAACGGTTAAGTTTCATTGTCTCTGCATGCCTCCTTGTGCCGTAACAAACCTGGCAGGGACTCTCACTTCACAATGAGTACTGACTGACTGACTGATGGCTAATGGCATTTTATTGCATATGATGTCATCCCACTCCGGCTTGTTCAGGCTCTTTATGTGTGCGATAAGAGTGGATATGTTATAGGGAAGAAATGTGTGAAACAGAACTCCCAGGATGAAGCACCCCAGGTGTTGGAGGAACATCAGACGATAAGCACGCAGTCACATCAGGTCAAACACAGAATCAAAGGTGAGAATCAAAATGGTGCACAAAAATCACATCAGTATTGAATCAATGACTAAAAGGATCAGTATCACAGCTGACACGTTTCAAGCCAGCAGCTTTTATGTTATTAAGAAGGTTTGTCATAAGTTCTAACATAAACTGTGCGATATAACACTTCATAAGATCTAAGATGGTGCAATACCTATGTGGACACTAGGTAGTAAACGTTGAAAATGTGTCTTTCGTAATGTGTTTACACTAGCTTTTGTCCATAAACTGCACATGACATATCGTTCTGCTCAAGCACAAATCATTTCACTTTCGTTTAGCGTGTGAGGTACAAACGCCTGCAGGCCACCCATCTGACTGAGGTCATTGTCAGGATGTGTGTCCAAACAGAAAGTTGACAAGAAGGTATTTTCATCATTAGATAAGGGTGCAAATATATCATCACAAATTAGTTCAGAATTCACACTTTAATTGTGTGTTTCATTGACATTCACAAAACAGCCCTGCTCTGTGCCATTTTCTCCCATTAAAAAAAAGTTTCTTGTGTAAAATGTTGCCAAAAACAAGATGTTGCGTCACCCTGACATTACAAAGAACAAGCTTAGCCATAACAACACAAAAGTGTAGATGTCAGGTATAATGGAGCTCACCATGATCTCTTTGTGTGTAACATGACCAGCATTGGCCCAGCAGACCTGACACAACACGTGGAGTTATATTTTCATTTTTCTTTTCTTTTCATCTCAAACATTTTTGTAAAGCTTCATCCTTTCTCCTCTGATTGCGATCCAAAGCACAAAGTCAACCTTATCTGCACTGAAACTTGACCGGGAGGCCGATCATGCCTTAGTGATGACATACACCGAGTGGAAAAGTACAGACCCCCCTTTCTACTCCAATGCATATTCTCTCCTCCGCCACAGCTATCACTCTCCTTTTATGCGGGCAGCATCTGTGACATCACCCACGAACAAGTCTTCCAAGTCGTATTTACTGACTCTAACATATCTAACAAGGGCAATCACCAACCAGGGTCTGTGGTGAGAAAACAGCAGGTTTTTATTATCACCCTGGGAGGCAGTGATATCAGCCGTTGGGCCAGAACTAGCATGTCTTGAACATCCATCCTCAAAAGTGCACACACAAAAGAGGATGGCACACACACACACACACACACACACACACACACACACACACACACACACACACACACACACACACACACACACACACACACACACACACACACACACACACACACACACACACACACACACACACACACACACACAGAGTGCATTTGGATCAAGCCTTCTAACGGATGTGGGCAGCCCTGAAAGTTACATGCAAGATGTGAATGTGTGCCGTGGGGAGGGAGCACTTCCAGGGTAAACAACATAAGGAAGGTGTTACAGTAGCCTAATCTGAGTGGGTTGGCAGAGGTGGGACACCTGGTTCAAATCTAATCGGACAGTAACTCCCTGCGCAAACAGCTTTCCACTCTTTATAAATGTTTATGGTCCAGGGGGGAAAAAAAGACACTCTGATCCAGATACTGTTTGAAGAAAAATTTATACATTTTCTAAATATGTTGCAAAATGATAACAAAAGGATCAACTTATAAAAGCTTCTTTAAAAGTTAATTGACAACATGTGTTGCTTTGAGTTGTGCATGTGATGCTTAAATAGAATGAAATAGAACAGGGTAGGTATTTATATATAATCAAGGATGTGCTGTTTAGCAGCCTCACTTGGATGTTTTTGGACCATGGAGGGAAATGAGAGTACCCAAAGAAAACCTCTGTCCACACAGGAAGAGCCTGCAGACTCCATATAGGATCCAACTCAGACTCAAAGCCATCACATTCTCTCGATGAGGCAAGAGTGAGAATTACCGCACCACTGTAATGTCTTGCAATGCAAATTAAGGGCAATTATATGCACAAGGGATTGAAGATTAACGCATCTCAGTTTGGTGAGCTGTACTTCAAATTTTGGTTTTTGGACTGAGAGAGGAAACTGTACAACCAGGAGCAAATACACCTAATAGTAGAGAATGTGCAAACTCCACACAGAAATTATTTAGTCATTGCCAAGGCAAGAAAAGTTTAATTGGAGTAAATGTGCTGACAATTTTTTGATTATGTGCCACAACTTGTATCTTATATATGAACCACTGTGAGGAAAAGAGTAGCTACTCTCAAGCTGGGTTGTATTTACAGGGAATACATGGGAACAACTAAAAGCAAAACAGTGACTTTATATTGGAAAAAAAAAATAGTTACTAACATTTCCAAATGTTCCAAAGCACCAACCAAACACAATCAAGATTTCAGCGGTGGTGTTAAAGTCACACAGTGTACCCACAGCACACATAAATCGCAAACTTTAAGAGCTGCTCTGCCTGCAATATGAGGAAATGTCATTTCAAAGTTAGCCAAACCCCTTGAACTCCACCCATGCAGCCTTTCGTGAACGCCACCCAGCCTGTGCAGAATTTATCTCTGATTTCAAGCTGCAGCACATTAAAACTCTTCCTCAGATGACTTCATCATGAAACCAGAGCCATTTTAAAAGCATCATTAACCGCGACGAGTATGAGCCTACGTCTGTCATATGGAGCCCTGTTGAGTGACTGCTGCCCTGCCATTGGCTGTTATTGCCCTCCTCAGAAAATATAGTAACACTGGGGTCATTCGAATGAATGCTTTTAATGTATCTTTTTCTAAAGGTTATATAATCTTACTGCATGTGTTGTAAATTGAGCCGCCCCAGTTTTGCTGTATTGCTTGTTTTTTGCCACAAGTGGCTGAACCGTCGTATTGAGAATCGTGAGCCAGGTGCTCGGGTCAAGACAGAGGGCAGGGGAGTGAGGAGTGAGAGTTCCCTTTTTGGGAAAAGCTTTCACCAGTAGAAGCAGGTTCTCGCCTCTGCACGCACCCTGCAAATATTTTCTCTGCTGTCCGCTCTCCTCAATAATCCTCCCCACCCTGACAAAAGGCACGCCACTCCGGCCATTCCAATCAGTCAGGCCGACATTTGTTCTGCTGATCCTTAACCACCATCAAGGAATGGAGGGTGAGGGCGGGGGGTGGGGGGGGTCATCATCTGCTTGACTGCTATTTGCCACCCTGTCCTGCACACTTGCCATGCCAGCAGCTCAGAGGTTTAAGGAACAGAGCGACAGAACTACTCTGTTCCATTCAGCTGTGAAACTTGTGCGACAACTGCTCCTCACCGATGGGGAAGGAGCAAGCTGAGAGCTGACGACAGCATTCTCACTCCAGGACAGACAGCGCAAGCGTGAGCCTCTGAAGCAGATCCTCTCCTCGTGTTTCAAAACGCTTTTATTTAGTTTTTTTGTTTTGTTTTTTTTCAAAGGAATTTTTTTTGTAAGCCTTGAGCTGAGGCAAAGTGCAACACCTCAGGGCTGAACCTGCTCCACGGCTCTTCAAAAGTGGAGGTAAGGGAGGCGGTGTGGGTGTGTTGTGTGAGTGTGATTCAGCTGAGGATATTACCTCATCGAGGATAAGCTGTGACTGAGGGGCTCTGACAGAGGTTTCTCCCTCTGACTCCATTACTCCCGGCCTCTTATCTGGGCTGATTTTCTGTTCGGGTTCAGAGGGGAAGTTTTGACAGCCAGGCTTTACAGCCGCTCTGTCGCTCCTGACAGAGAGAGAGAGAGAGAGAGAGAGAGAGAGAGAGAGAGAGAGAGAGAGAGAGAGAGAGAGAGAGAGAGAGAGAGAGAGAGAGAGAGAGAGAGGTGGTGACTTCATTCCCTCTCCTCTCCTAACCAACCCTCCTCCTGCCCCCTCCTTTCCTGAGCTTTCCTTTTTTTTTTTTTTTTCTTTTCGTCCAACTTCAGCGTAGCTCAGTCAGGCAGCATGCCAGCAGTTTTCATCTTGCTGCGGTCCCTGGTTATCAGGCTCCTCAGTAGCAGACTGGCAGGCTCAGTGGCACAGTTCCTCAGGAGAAGCCTCTCGACAGGCGCTGCCCACCTTGGCACGGCACTGCGCCACATCTGGGACCGTGTCAGATCCCAGGAGTCCAAGGAAGCCGTCCTGGGCTGTGTGTTATGCATCCTCAACATGCACAAGAAGGTGGAGAACTGAGCTCTCTACACACTCTGTGTTCAACCCTCGACCTCCTGCTGAACAGAGACGGCAGAGCTGTTTGGTGAGGAGAGACTACAAAGGGATGTGAGAGACTTTTTTTGCTTTTTTTCATTTGGACTTTTTGTGATTTTTGCCTCCTCACTGGGACTTTGGTCATGTCGGAAAGTATTGTGAGGAAGGTGCAGCCCTTCACCATTGGCACAAGGCTGTCAGTTCCGGCTGTGCCAAAATGCCAGGAGTTCACAGACAGTTATCTACCCAACGAGACTCTGGATAACTGCGTGCTTCAGCACAACCTGAACTCACTGTACCTCAGCCGGTCCCAGGGCTGCACACATGGCCCCTGTCTGGTCTCGCCGATTGTCGAACAGGTCATCCCAGTGAAGCACCACCAGGAGCACATGGCCGCAGAGGACCACCTGAACCAGAATGTTGCGTCTCCGTCCTCCACAGTCTCCAGGTCCATCAAGAAGATCACGATCTCCGGGAGCAAAGACAGAACAGAGAACATGGTGGTGGTGGGACCGGCACAGCTTCCAAAGGCAGGGCCCAGATCCCAAAACAACAATAACAACAACAACATCAGCAACTCGTCAGAGACACATCTGCCCAGGATTGTGGGAGTGAGCTGTGAGAATAAACCTAATTCTCAATTCAAGGTACAAAACATAGCCAAGCAACTATAATCCAAAATAATATATGTTGTCAAGTAGTGTTGTTTTCCTTCATAATGATAAAATAATAACAATGTTATTGTGGATATATCCCTAAAAAGACTATTTTTGTTAATGCACACAGATAAAAATAATTATTTGATTACTATTTTTTAAATTAATTCCTTTATTTTATTTTATTTTTTTTTACAGTTTTAGTGTGGCTCCAAGCAGAGAAATTAATCTCACATTTATAATGGAAGGTTGACCCATACCTTTGATTTACAGCAAAAATATACAAAAATGGTCTAGACAGTTTTATTCAGGAGTTATGTAACTTCTTAAAGAATATTTTTATGACTCATGAAAATACATCCCAACTGAATATAAAATCTTGAAGTGATTAACAAAAATCTGATCTAATGGTGGATGTGTTTGTTTTATTAACTCCAAATATAACAGTTATTGGAGTTAGTCATAAGTACATGCAGAAGCCAGTAACCCTGTAAAAAGGCTAATTATAATGTGCAACGTTCCTGTCTATTTATTTCATTTCTGTCCAGCTTGTTCCAGTTTATTATTTTCATCGTTGCCAGAAGCTGATTTCATCTTAATATTTTAGGTTTTACTGAGCAAAGACAGCGGTGATGAAATGCAGCCCACGCAGGGACAGGCCTGGACGAAACTGAATGGAGAAAAGTCCGTTCAACAGGTGAGATCCCAGCTGAGGATCAATGAAAGTGTAACATGTGTAAATTTCAATAAATTTAACAGCTTTAATCTCAGAAGAAAAGCCCACAATAAGCAGGCTTTTTCATACTGGTTATTGGCAGGTATATTGATAGTGATGCTCTTTTTCCCAGCTTTACTCAGACTGTAGGAAAACATTTGTTTTGCCGTGATACTTTTATTTTTTTCAAGCCAGCTGTGTGTTGATTAATCTCTTGGAGTTTAGGGAAGTGAAGTCATGCGCTGTGTTTGCCAAACTTAAACAGTTATATTATACATTTGGAGCAAATTTACACCGAGGTGGAAAAAACATTTAGGCGGGCAAGGGTGTCTTTTTGTGAACACAGACACCCAAATAACCCGGTTGTTTCCTATTTTTCAGAAGCACTTTGTTAAAAAAAAAAGAAATGCATGCACAGAACATAGACAATAAGAGTATGTTGTGGGATATGTTTTAAAAGTTAGTGGGCTGTTGGATTTGGCCTGTTCCTTGTTGAAGTCATCACTGTAGGTTGTGCCTGAGGAGCTGTGTTACAGCAACAGACCTCGCGGAGGCACACTGGAAAACATGAAGTCAGGGAAGATGTTGACAAAAAAAAAAGTCTTATTGAAGCCCTCATCGACAGTGACAGAGGTTCAGTTCACAATATGAAACCAAACAGACCAAGTCTCTCACATCATTTCTTATTTTGTAGCGAAAACATTTTATTTTCCCAAATTCCTATTTTATGCATGTAAGTCAGGCTAAAATTGTCTTAATTGCACACGACGGCGGCGGCACCTTCACCTGCGCATGCAGGTAAGAGAAAGTGATGTTTTTGTGTGAGCATGAAAGACGTCACACAGTTTAGGATCTGTCTGTTCCTGTTTCCTTCTTGTGCCCAGATGTTTCCTGATTGGAGAGTGGTAGGAATGCTTGGCCATCTTATTATAGCTTTTTTTTTTTTTTTTTAACACATACGTATAGTGCTGACAGAGGTTTTTGTTAAGAGGGACTTTGGGGCCAGTCTGGCATGAGTCTTTATTGTCTCTGGATGGTAAACACAAAGGTTTAATCAACATTAGATCCCCTGTTATTTGTGAAGTCATTATAGCTGGAGAGCCGGTGCTGTGTCAAAGAGAACCATCTCGAAATGAGTGATCATCATTGGTGAAATATTTGTGTTACATTTCGAGAGCCATTGTTGGAATCAGATTTCCATCATGTTTTCAACACCTTGTCCTTTGGTGTGCCCGCACAGATTTCAGTGGCCAAGTTGCAGACGAAGGCGCCTCAGAGGACAGAAAGTCATTCACACACACAAAGTGAAGCATCTGCAGCTGTTCCATCCCAGAGCGACTGCTTCACTCAGCGCAACTCGCTCTTCACTAAAGAAGTCCTTCAGGTAAACTGTAGAATGCATGCGCGATATCCACATCATCAGTTTCTCGTTGGTTTTTCAGGAGTTTTAACACGTTTGAACTCGTCATCAAAAGCCGCACTATCCTCTTCTCTGCAACAAGCTCCCAAATAAAAAAGACAAGCTCTTTTTTTTCCTCTCCAGAAAATGCACATTTCGCAGGCACAGATTACATAAATCATCTGAAAAATAAACCTTGGCGACAGCTTATCAGAAGGCCTCATCTCTCCCGATGTAAATGCGATGAAGCTGAAGTGAGGTCAATGCAGCGAGCTGTGCTGCTGAGATGGAATCAGTAGGGGAGCTGCCTGTCGCATGACCCGTCGAAGAGAACAAAATATGGACTGGATTTTATTTTGTCCTGAGAACTGTGTGAGCTGTGTTCGGCAGAGGGAAGAGAGGGAGGGGAAACCGCCACAAGCAATTATTTAGGGATGAGATCATTGTTTGGCTCCATCTCTTCACGCCTATGGCCCAGGGAGACTCAGCCAAGCAGCACAACTGGTTGTGTTATCTCAACACGGCGTCCACAAAGATCATTTTTCAAGAAGTTCGGCTTGGGGACATCTTGGCGGGGTCATTGGGCCTCTGTTGTGCAGCTTATTTACCGAAAGCGAGAGAAAAAAAAAGAAAGAAAGTCCGCTTAAAGAACTTTCCATTTCTAAAAAATATCTCCATTGCATGTTGCTAATGGTAACAAGCAATTTTAAGAAAACTAAAATTTTGTACTTTTCTTTTTTAAGAATAGGCTTTAAATAGTTTTGCTACCAGGGGGCAGGCTTATTTTATGGTGAATTGGTTGAGTGCTTTCGTTGATGAAAATGTATTATTATAGTATTAGATTGCTATGAAAGTGGAAGTCGGCTTTTCAGTGAGGGGCTTCTAATGGCCCCAAATGGTCCAAGCGAGAAGAGCAAAGCAGGTCACCACATGGAGAAGCGTGGTTCTGTCGAGAGCCATCTGTCTCCAAGGCTGCTCTGCAAAATATCTCGCCTTTCACCATTTCAGATGCGTGATAGAGGAAGTGGAGAGAGTTCAACTCCCACTGTATCTCCGTAGCCAAATTACATTGTGAGAAAGGGTGAACATGTGGCAAGATGTTTTACAGAGAATCATTACACGCGTGATCTGTCTTCATTATTCCTTAAAAAAAATTTTTTTTTAAATCAATTTCACAAAACATTTTAAGATCTGTTCTGGCTTGCATTAATTAGCTGCCTCCTCTTTGAGGCGAGACTGAGGCCCAACTGTACACTTTGATAAACAGGCCATTGTTGTTGAGCGCGTACAGGAAGAAACAAGGGAATCGTAGACTTCCTGTATGAGGTCATTATAATGCCATGGGAGCCAGTGTGAGAAGATAGGGGCAGGCCTGTTTTGTCAAAGCTTTTTTCCTTCTGTTCAACACAGAAATACCTCTGCCGCCTCGGGGGCCTTGTAAAGTTAATGACCTGAGTCTCAGGGGAGAGGTGACTTCACATTTTAATCAAGACCAAAAAGCTGTTTGGTGGCTGTGTCATGCACATAAGGAGCAGGGTCACTATGGGAGTTGCGTCACTCTCAAGAAATTCCTTCAAGAAATATAATTTGGCTAAAATATCCAGTTCTGTGATTTATTCTGCTTATTAAGGATTAGCCTGACAAGCAAAAACAAAACGTGATTGGAGAATTCTTCTACTTTCTGGTTTGTCAATAACTTCCAGGCTGTGTTTGTTTTTGACACAAAGCAAACATGTGCTTTGTAACACTTTCTGATATTGGCCACCTGGTTGAGCCTGTTGACTTCCTACAAAAGTTTTGCCAAAAGAGGCAGCTCTTCAACACAAATGTCTTATGCAACAGAGCCTTTTCCACTTGCCAAGAGAAACGTCTGCTCTGCATAACATGACACTGAAGAACAAAGATGTGTTCTCGGTGAGCTTGATTCTCCACCCTGCTCCCAGGCAGGAAAGAAAATGGGGCTCGTTTGCTGGATGATCAGATTAAGACACTGACTTCCCTCTTTATTCAGTCTCCTGTCAAACCCACTAAGATTAATTTTTCATGTTGAACTTACCAATATAAATTGTCTTTAAAACATTGCAGCAAAAAAAATGTCTATTAATTTTAGCATGTCGTTATATTGCAAGTTCATTTTGCTGTTGATCCCATGTTATTCACATGTGGAGGACGGTGTGTAGTCTCTGCTTTCAGTAATATGCGAGAATAACATCAGTTATTATCACTTATTACATGCCAAAGCTCTTCTTCTTATTAACTCATTGAGCACATCACTTCTTAAAAGTTTAGGATTTAGATCAATACAGAGACACAATAGCTGCTAGTGTAAGTTGTGAAGCATATCATATTTACATTTCTGTCTGTGTGTGTTTTTGCTGTAGGCAGAGGCATGGATCAAAAGAAAGCTGCAGGATTTAAAAGATGGGTGCAACGTTCAGTGCTGCCCCCTGCAGGACTGGGAGGAAGCTTCACAGACTCTCCAAAGAGACCTCAAAGACTTTGAGAACACCTTAATTCAACTCAATCAGGTGATAAAACGATTCAGGGCAAGCCTTAGACTGAAGTGATATATTACGATGTCCAGAGTGCACAAACTGGGTTTCCACACGTGGAAAATGTAATGTTTATTTTAACTTTGAAGACATAATGGAGATCTGAATGCAACCATTATTCACTGACTGTAGTGCAAAGAACGTCTGTCTGATCACATAACACATAATGTAATGGTCCCGCAGACAGTTCCAGGCAGCAGAAAAGCAGACCCTCGCTGTTCCACAGCTCTGTCAAGCGCGTTTATACAATCTCCCTCAGGAAAAAATGTCTTGAAGTCAAATGTAGACCTGAATGAGCACTCCTCAAAATTTGAATACTCCAGGAATGGGGAAGGAAGAAACTGGGGATTTATCAAACATTTATCAAATCTTGAAGATGTCAAATATGTTCTTCCACTATTGTATCTGAGTCTCTGTGGAAAAACAAAACAAAACAAAACAAAAAAAAAACTCAAGTGAACTTTGGATGAATTTATATTTCCCAAGATGGGCGAGCAGTTAATCTGCAAGCTGAACCCTACATCTGATCTGGTAAAGAAGCAGCTCAGCCAGCTCAGGGACCAATGGCAGAGCCTGAAACTAGCAGCAATCCAGACCAGGACCCAGAGTGGAGCCAAGTGCCTGCAGGAGTTCAACAAAAAGGTGGACAAGCTGGAGGCATGGATTAAAAAGAAGGTACAAATCAGCCATGTCTCCCTTTATTTGCATGACAAGCATATAATGAATACTTATTTTTAATACTGATACATGATACCTTTTCTCCTAGTTCCTTCATTTCTTACTTGTCAGATTAAACTCTGATGTGAAAAAGGTGACACAACTTCTCTTTTCTAAAGCTTTTTTTTATACATCTTCTTTGAATTAATGTCCTCATTTACGCATTCTTTGTTATTTCCCTAATTTCTACATGACCTCTCTCCATCTAATGAGGCAGAAAAATCAGATTAAAAAGAAAACTGAATTAACAGAGTACCGGAGTGGTTTGCCCACAGGCCAGTCTGATTCTACAGACAGCTCTAATCAACAGTTGTCAAGATAATTGGCACAAAAACAGCACTTGCTAATGCAGGAAATTAGCTCACTATCCCGAAGACATCACTTGTTTGTGTATATCCACCATTGTAAAACATCTGCCCGTCATTATCAACAAGCAATCATGTGGTGCATTTCGAGCCTTGTGTTTATCTCTGTGTTCATGCTGCGTCTGGCACCAGGGAAACTAATGATTAATAATGGACCTGTGGGAGTGTAATGGAGGATGTTGCTTATGAAGTCTATAAAACATCCATACTCGGAGGAGATGTATTCTCCATTTAGTTCCACTCATTCTTCAGTCTATGCATTAGTATCGAGTTCAAAGCTTCCCTCCTCCTGCTGAGGGCTATTTCTGTTTAGTGTCTTCGTTGGTAGCAAGACTAATGTGGCTTAAACCCAGCGCGTCTGAAAAAAAATAATGATCACGTTCCTAACAAATGGGGGTTGTAAACATTAACTTTTATGTGTGCCAGCAGGAAGAGGAGCAGTGTCTGGTGAATGTCCTGCGGGACAATGTTGACAAAATGCAGTTGACCAGGAGAATTTTGGATCTTAAACAGGTGACTACTGCAAGGGATCATGCAGAAAACCCATTACTAATTAAGAAAATGCTGCTAAAATAGTTTACGTTTAAAACAAGATTTTTGATGTTATAATGTAAACATTTCCTTATGTTTGTGCTTTCATTTAGAATTTCGTGGAGACTTCCTGGTCATTTATCTATGGCTGACTGTAATTTGTCTCCCAGCATGAATGTAAAGACAGCTGAGGTCATAGTTGGATTGTATTCCCCCGTTTTCCTGCAGGATGAGCAGCTCCACAGAAACCTCCACGAGGAGATCAACAACTTGGCCCTCAAACTGGAGAAACAAGGGAAGACAGATGGCAAAAACATCTCCAGCAGGAGGAAACACATCAATAAAATGTACAGTTTGTCCCTTAAGTTGAACTGGAAAGCTGTGTGACGCATTTTCAATCTGGAGATTAATTGAAATTTGAACTTGTGTGTGTGTGTGTTTGTGTGTGTGTGTGTGTGTGTGTGTGTGTGTGTGTGTGTGTGTGTGTGTGTGTGTGTGTGTGTGTGTGTGTGTGTGCGTGCGTGCGTGCGTGCGTGCGTGTGTGTGTGTATAGGTGGCTGAAGGTCCAGTCCCATTTGAAAAACTACCATGAAAACCTTCATGTGGCGCTGGAAGTGTCCTCGTTTTACCAGCAAGCTGATAATATACTCTTTGCTATTAACAACATGGTAAGATTGTCTGAGAACTTTATTTTATATATATATTCTTTATACATACCTCAGTTTTAAATATTGATTCAATTTTCAGAAGAAAAGCATATGTGCATCCAAAGAGCTGGACGACTTTGGAGACAGAGAGATGAGAGACATTGCCAGTCAAATCATGGTGAGAGCTGGTTGTGCACTTAAAGCTGCAGTGCTTGGCCACATCTTGAAAGTGTGTTGCAGAAGCCTGCTTCGCCTAACCTGCTGGTCTGCGTGTGGTAGATGCTCGATGTGAGTGTGTCCCAGATGTCTAATCTCCATCCCGCCCTGGCTGCCAGCGTTGCGCAGAAGCAGAGTGAGGTGAAGGACTGCTGGACGCTTCTTCAGAAGGTTTACAGGTACGCCAGAGAGCCAAGGATACCACAGACAACCCTGGTGGCCCTCGCTGTAAGCCTCATTTCACACCGTAATTGGTGCTTAGCAGCTTTCCACTCAGCTGGAACCGTATTTTTCCTGGTGATACTTTACTGGTTGCTTACATTTAAAGTATGCACCGGCAAAACTGAGAAGTGTCATCATTGAAAATGAGCTTAAGATGAAGAGTTGTTTTTCTGTCTTTCTTGATTAGCTTTATTTAATCTGGGCTTGAATCGGTCAAAGTGTGTAACCAAGCTAAATGACTGGCCAGTCTCTATGTCTGGGGAAAAAAAATACCCCTTAAGTATCACTCGCCACCCACCTTTTGGTCTATAATGGATAGTTTTCTGTACTGCGTTGGAATTTGGATAGCAGTGAAAGGTGAATAATGCTTTGGCAATGTGTCAAATTGGCAACATGCTGTGTTCGCTTTTCACAATTAAAAGCCTGATGTAATCTGAAACAGGGCTGAAGCTGAGATGGGGCATGTTTACAAGAAAACTTTTTATGGAATTTGTAAAACAGATTTATTGGTAGTGTAGCCTTCAGTGAGAATCCAGACTTTTACATCATTGGAATTTTTAGAACATTAGATCCCTTATCGACCTAATGAGTACAGCCACGCTTAAGTGCTGTGGTAAAACAGGAGCCAAACCCAAGAAAGTGCATTATTGCATGTACAGTATGATCTGTACTGTCAATGTGTTAATGTGGTTAATGTGGAAAAGCATCACTGGATTTCAGACCAAATATGCACAGTTTGTTTCTTCATCTTAACAGTTGCTAAGAGACTCTTGTTTTTATTATTGTTGTTTTTTGTTGTTTTGGGTTTGTTTGTTTTTTTAATCAAATTATGCTGTTTGTGCTCTCTGGATTGTCGATATCAGTTTTGCAGCAAGTAGCAGAGATGCTAAATGCACATTAATTCCTTACGCGTCCAGATCAGAACAGAAATAATTGTCATTGTTTAGGAAACTTGAGAAAAATTATAGTAGACTAGAACTATAACAAGTATTTTATTATTATCATCTGATTTCAATTGATGTATATAAGAGTACAAATAACCTGTTTCTGTTCTTCAAGCCCTAATTTGAACATTTGTGTTCCCACTTTATTCAACTTGAAGTTTGCTGTAGCCAGAAGCTCAACCAAGTTGACAGTATAAACAAGTACAAAGAGACACAATCATCCAACAGACATATTCACCCATACAAGCAATTTGTGGTCACCAAAAGATGTTTTTTTTTCAGAGAAACAAAAGAAGACGGGCTCCAAATTCACAATTGAACTGGGGTGCTCTCACTGAGGCAAGGGAGCTAAACACCACACCACCCTGCAGCCCAAGTTAAAAGCATGCATTTGGATTTTTTCCTTGTTATCTATCCTAAAATCTGTTGTAAAATTAGAATTGCTTGGACTGATGAAAAAAAAAAGGTAGTCATAAGTGACCAAAGTCAGTAATAAAAGCAACAGATATTTGCGCTGCATGAGACTCTTTCCATCTCTTGATGGCAAGTCAAAATTGACTAATGGATAACAATAAAAATATTGGAAGCCTAATAAAAAGATTCAATTATTCCTAATAAAAAAGCACAACTCAAGTCGGCAGTTCTGACATCCATCTCCAAAATCTCTCCCTTCCAAGAATCTCTCAAGCTCAGAGCCTCTCATGTCGGTGGCCTATCTTTAGATCCAAACATTACATCATCGTCTTATCGGTTGTGTTTCATAACCATTTCAATCAAATAACACAAACACTGGCATAAAACCTCATAGCCATAATTGGAGTTCATTGCGAGCCCCTGAAGCGTGTTGTCAGCGGCACAGTGACCTCCCGCTCTGCTCGCCCTGCAGGAGTGACAGGACCACACTCTCTCTCGCTGGCTCCACTTTCACCAGGGAAGACGCTGACCTCCTGACAGTGGCCCGGGAACCCCACTGCAACATGGGAACAGAGACGTATGGGATCATGGGAAAGGAGGTGAAGGAGGAGCAGAATCGTCTGAAGGGCTGTGTGGTGAGTGGCTCTGGTATTTCATTCTACTGCCGGAGAAACCACACGTTGTGCCTCTTGGGAAGGAGAGAACAACGCCATCATTGCTGGCAAAAGATGAGACCAGCCCCTACCAGTCCTACGAAATCTGTGGCTGCAGAAAGTGACGCACTTTGTCCTCTGGTTTGGAAAAGGCCAGACTTATAACTTAAGCAGATTTTTTCCAAAATAGAGTTTGACAGATGTGCTGTAAAGCAGCAGCTTCTGGTCTTGGCACCCAAGTTACTGCTAGTTTTCCATACTACTAACTAATTAGCTATATTTATTAGCATCATCTGACATCCCAGTTGTATCAAAGCCTTAAAACAACGAATTAAGTTACAATATCCGCTCCCAGTGCGACAGAGAGCACTGACTTTGCTCCCTGTTTCTTTCCAGTCTTCTTAATCCCCAAACAAGAAGCTCAGGCTGTAAACGTTACCTATACAGCATTGCCCTGTAGAAGTCACAGGAAGACCTTTTTTTTGGACACTATTTATCCTGGCAGAAAAACTCCATCTGTTTCCATGAAAAATGTCAGGTTGTGCCTGTACAACATGGTTGAACAGCAGGCCAGAGCAAATAGCACTTTCCCTCTGACCCCAAATTTCACTTTATAGTAAAAAAAAAACATGTTGGCTTTCAAGCGTTCTCACAAAAGCACATTCAATTGAACTAATCGTGACTTAATAGATGGTCTGTGGGTCAGTCCAGGTTGAATGAATTAACCACATGCTGCATGTGGCTGCCTCAGACATGACATTCCCGATCCTGGAGGCCTACTGGGATTTTATTGGCTATATGACCACTCCTATAGTGACCCTACTGTCCAGAAACAGACAAGGAAATATACTTTGCGTCTTCTGCACGATGGTATATCCAGAAACTTAAGTGTGTGGTACGTTAAAAACAGTACTTATCTTTAAATTTAGTCTTAGAACTTTGAAAATTAAACTTCTTTAAATCGTGTAAATGAATGCATGGAAAGTACTTGTGTCCCACAATGAAATGCTATTTTCATCTTTTTGACTTTGAGCACTCCAGAAGTCAATGGCTGGCCATGTTCGGCAGAATATGTGAGAGCCCAAAATTAGCATTTCCTTTAGATTTATTGTAATTATCAATATCATTTTGGTTCATTTTCCTTCCAAGCTTGTTTTGGTCTCCTCTTGTTGGCTCTGTGATCCCAGTCAATTGGACCAATGAGTCTTAACTCAGCTGTAAAGTATCTGTCTGCAGGGACGACAGTCGGATTCATCCTGAGTCCATTCACTTCAGATTGTAGCCTTTACAGTGGGAGCTAGGAGTTGCCAGGTTCCACTGTCTGTGGGAGCGGTACTATTTATAGAATGGTTAAAAAGACATTGTAAACAAATTTCTGAAGCCAAAGGGCCAAACTCAACGCCAAGCACAAGCAAAAAGTCCAACAGTCAAAGCAATTTGTCACATACTTTCACTGCACTTTCACTCCAGCTCCCAAGTGACCTGAACTAAATCCAGTAGTACAACATGCAAGTGCTGTAGTCTGTGGGCTGACGCTGGGAAATGACACATTTACTGGATCTGCAAGTTTGTGTGTGTTTGTGTACATGCATGCTAGTATGTGTATGTGTGTCACAGTTTTGTCCTGTGGTGCAATTTGAATAAACTAAAAGTAACCATAAAGGTTTTAATGACGGCCTGTACACATGTGTACACATGTTCAAATCCATACATCCATGTCCTTATGTCAGCAGTAGTACGGCCTCTTATTTCTGGGGGTAAACATGGCTTTCCGCCTGTCTCTCTGGTTAATTGTGGCCAGATGTCATGGCTGGAGACCAGATGGGCTCGGTGCTAAGTGATAGTTCTCGGCTGACATCACATCATAGCACAGTGGAGAAAGACACTGGGGGGAGCAGGAGATCAGCGGGAAACTGATAAGAACAGACAAGACCCAGACAATGAAAAGTATGCGGCAATGGCAGAAGATTAGCTGAAATGTAAAAGCACAGAACACCACTGAATATGGCAGAGCAAATCATTAAACAGCTACTTCCTTGGTGTAACTGACACTACTTATTTTCATATGGTGGGATGAGATGTGGATCGCATCACATGAATTGTTTACGGTGGAAACCACTGTCAAGGATGAAGGACAGGAGCAGATATGTGGGGAGGAGATAGCAGTAATTGTTATAAACCCTGTCAGGTGAATTGTGTGTTTTGGAGCTTCAGCTGGTGAATGGGGTGATGATGTGCCTCTTTAAAAGTAGTATTATCCAATGAAATGACTGGCAGGTTTCTAAATGGTGTTGAACAGCTTCAGTTCTCCTCCACTTGCATACATTTAGAGATAACACAGGCCCCAAGTTTTCCCATTCAAAATTATACTATCATAGCGACATCATAAACCACCGTTTCTTGTGTTTTGCATACTGTGTAATTTTAAATCTTTGAATTAATTTTGGCATTGGATTATTGTCTGACTGAAGCATGTGAAGCCTTACATGTGCTGCATTGTTTAAGACTTTTCTATATATTAAGTAAGTTTAGAAACAATTTCACAGTAATAAGTACATGGCAAACAACTAATGCAAAATAATTTAAATGAAATACATTCCCTTGTTTGAAATGATTTGTGATAAATAATGGTTATTTTGTGAATTATATGGGGGATGTTTTCTTGCACTGATTCTAATGGATCCTGTTATTTTATGATGTTCCACATGTTCTTTTGAATATGTGGAATATCATGGATGAAAAGACCAGCTTCAGGGATTACTCATTGTGTTTTCTGCAATAGTCCAGATACATCCAGTTCTCATTGGAAACTCTGCTGCAGAGTCCTTTGGCCAACCTTTAAAGTACCGAGATGGTTGTAAAAGTGCCTTAGTGGCTGTTGACATTTTTAATATATTTCTGAACATAGACAAGGTCTAAAGCTTTGGCATTGACCTTGCTGAAAATTCTCCTGCATAGCTGTTAAGTGAAGCTGGGGTGGATGGCCATGGAAATCATCGTCAGGGACAGAAAAGGCTCTGCTGCTTTAATGAGAGCTGGGGAAAGGGCATTTAAAAGGAGTCACACTCCCAACAACAATGGCTCCTTTTCATCAACCAGAGCAGTTTTGCACATGCTGCTAAATTTGCTACACCTAATATGTTCATTTATGAAGTTCATTTCATTTATTTAAACTTTTGCTGCCATCTTTAGTATTTTTATTACGCGTGCTGTTGCTGTCAAACTGAAATAGCTGGTGCCTTTTGCCTGGTCTGGGTTGTTTCACAAAGAATGGCCAACCTTTTGTGAGTGTGCTTTGTGTCTTTATGTGTGAAACTTCAGTCTGGGCAGCTGTCCACCTTGTCCAGCCTCCAGCCAGAGTGTAACATTCCCATTAGCAGTGAACTACAGAACCACAGAAGGAAGTCTTCCTTTCTGAGATGTTTATGCATTTATTCGATAGACGATATACATCAAGCAAAGTGCTGCCCACATGCTGATCTTGTACATTTTCCCAGAGACACTTTGACTGCTTCATTTACAGAGCATTGTTGACTGTGAGGACGGCAGGAAAACCCAGAGCCAAGATCAGCAATCGGCGAGCCCCACCTCGACACCAATGGGAGACAGCCCAGCCTGCACCAACAGTGCCATCGTCAGACATCAGTTTAAAGGGGAAAGGTGACATTTTAGTCTGGCTTTACTCTCAGTCTGTGACTTACATAATAAAGGGTCTTTATGTAAGTTATAATTTGAGTCACGTGTCTGTATTTTCTTTGTAGCAGGAAGCCCAGAGCAGAGCCCAAGCTTGCCATTGCCCCTCAAGGCCACCCACAGCTTCATGCACAGCTCCAGAAGTTCACCGTGTCTGCTGACAAGGTGACCTGACCTCTGCCTGGCACCAGAAATCAATTTCCAAAACTGCCTATGTGCTGATAGAACCTGTCTCCTTAGTGTGAAGTCCTGACTTCTCATGTCAATTCTCTGGAATGAAAAGAACATTATCTATTGAGCTGGGCAGTAATATTAGTTCAGGTTTTAAAAGTAATGATCACAATCAGACCTTACATTCTGATTTTGAAGTTTTAAAGTGAGTTCACACACTCTTAGACTAATTAATGTTTGAGCCTTAGTGCCAAGCCACTAGCCAAACAGGTGATTTAAGCTTTTCATTTTCATCCAGTCTTTGCAGCTCAATCTTTCTTTTAGTTTGTGGGTGATTCGGTTTTGGAGTTCCATCAGTCAAATATGCATTTTAACTATTCCCAAAAGTTAGGCATAGCTAATTAAACTGTTCTGTAATCAACCCAAACATTAATCTTTCTAACAAGAATTCCACTTTCTTACATAATGACCAACAATTAATTGACCATTGACATATTGCACATCCCTGTAATTGCAGCCTGGGTAATTTAATTGTCATGATTTGAAGCATGATGTTTCTCGTGGCTTTGGAAACTCTAAACTCTGGTATGGTTTAACCCATCTCTGTTTCACTTTCTTTGCCCCAATGTGAACCTCAGACTTTGTCCTGGCTCAAAGACAACGTCTCCATGGCCACACAGGTGGGCTCAATAGCCAGCTTCGAGGGGCTGGAGGCCGCCAGGAAGTGTCAACAAACTCTGGAAAAAGAAATCCTCACCAACAGAGCCAGGATAGAGGTGGTCAAAAGGGTAAATCCAGGGCGCACCATCACATTCTACACTTCTGTTTAAACATGAGCTTTGGACCACTACCTTGAAAAAAAAAAAGATCCCTCACATTTCCTGATCCAGGCCACTTGGCCAGTCTGGTTTGCGTACTAATGAAATAATGAGCTGATGTCTCCTCTGAGACAATTTTATGTAACCACAGATTTGGTCTGTATTTCACAAGTGGAATTTTTACTTGTCACATGTTCTCACACATTTTAACACCTGTACCTCAGGAGGGCTACGGGCTGGTCCGTGCACAGCACCCAGGCAGCACCAGGATTGAAGAATTTCTCGGCCAGTTGGAAGTCCTGTGGGAAGAGCTGAGGAGGAGGCACCAAAGAAATGCGACCTTTCTGCTGGCCTCAGAGGAGCTCGGTTTTAGAGTAAGCTTCATAAATTATCTCTAAGCGGGGCCCTCTCTAAAGTCATCCCATTTTAGAAGAAATTTATGGTTATAGCAGATTTTTTTGGATTAATTCCACCACGCTAGGGAGCTTATTGAGCAGAGGCTTGGATTATACAAACGCAGTCATAGGTAGAACTTCCATCTCAAAAAAACTTAATTTATAACAGTCTTTCATGGTACTTTCACAACAATTTATGAAAGTTCAACCAAGCCTTATGAATCTGGCTTCCATATAATTTGATTGTGAGTTGGAGAGAGGCTGCAAATCCAGATTGATGACTTTTTACAAAACCTTTCACTCAAAAACGTGTAGTTCAAAGGGGTCGACTGTCTCTGAGGGGTCCCTATGGTTTGTTTTTGCTGTCCACTAAATCACTTGAAAGTCACAGCAGGAGAATCTCCTGCATGATGAAACTACATCCCCTCTTCTGTTCGGTGCAGGCTGTGAAGGTCCTCCAGGCGCTTGGCAGCCTGGAGGCCTGGCTGGAGTCGGTGGAGCTGTCCATGAAGGAATCTGCGTTAGCTGGGGACCCTGAAACAATGAGCATGGCTGAGAGGGAGAGCTGTCTGCTGGAGAGGGAGGTGGCAGCACGCAGCCTGGAGCTCAGTGCCCTGAGGCAAGAGGTGGACCGCCTCCACGCCCACAATCATCCACACACACGAGGGCTGCCAGCACGCATGGAAGAGGTGGAGAGAAAGTAGGTTTTTTTCTTGTTTTTTTTTCTTTAGGGGAGTCAGGGATAGCCCGCTGATGCTTGTCATGGAAGACTTCTGTTATGAATCTGAACAATCAGACTCTGGTGCTCGCCAGTGTGGTCAGGAAATGAAGTCAGTCACTCTTTCCAGGACCTCAACAGGTTTGGCATCGCCACGTTTGTAATCCAACATGGAAGAGTTTATTCATAAAATCCCCAATTTCTATTTTAAGATAAACAATTTCACCCCATAAAGCAGAAGAAAACACTGGGTGTATTTCCATAGATCTCATAAGTTTTCATTTTTTTTTCCATGTTGGCTCGACATTTTCTCCATGTGCTCATTAACAGCATAGCTCAAGTTCATTCATTTATGATTCATGCAGCAATAAGCAAGGTGTACCCTGCTGCTCTGACTTCCACTTCACCCACAGCTTGTCAGTGTGTATCAGAGTCACTCACTCCATGTTGGTAAGATGACACCTCTCTCATGCTTGGCCCTTGAAAGACAGTTTATAGTCATGCTTTCAGTAAAATCTTATGATGTTGGCTGGCTCACTGGACATACCTTTGTCTATAAACAGAAGCTCAGATTCTATAAGGCAACGCCGAGTGCACTAAAGAAAATAGAGACAGAGAGAGGTGTCGGTGTAAGTGTTTCCAGGGTGGGAGTGGAGATGGCCACTTGTGCAGTCTGAGGGAGCATTGATGCAGGTAGAGGCTCTAACCAAGCAGCTGTTAGACACTTGGTATGAGGTCATTATTTAACACTACATAGAAGTCACTTAAGGCTCATTTATTCTGAGAAAAATACCCTTTCAAATCAAGCCCTTTGCCTTCTTATATATAAACTCTGCACAGGGGGAACCTTTACGCCGTGAAGTACAGGATGTGTTTATGTGACACATGATATATGATAACATAAACAGCACTCAAGCATGGCAACAGACTCGCCCAGTAAACTGCCAGCGGTCTCTGTGATGTGGTTCAGCTGAAGGGATGCTGGGTTGTGATTGAGGATATGCGCCACAGCTAAGGTGTTACTTTTAGTTAAAACATTCCTGCTGATGTTTGTGGTTTCCAGGTACTATCGCATTCAAAGTGCCCTGACCCAGCAGAGTTCTGAGCTTCAGGACACGCGCATGCTGACCGAGTTCCTGGAGCGTGTGGAGCTGGAGGAGAGCCAGGAGCTCAGCAGGAATCGGTACAGCCTCACTCAGGTAAAAAACACATTTAAATAGACGAGACTGGAAGGATCAGCTTATTGAAAGTTATAATAACAAATGAAATGTACAGTAAATGGGGTTGATTCGAGCATTGTTCTGAAAACGCCAGATGCTCCATGCTGATGGCCTCTCTGTGTTGAGTTTGCAAATCCAAAAACGTGCTTTTCAAGTTAACTGGTGACTCTTAGGTGCTCTTGTGCTCTGAGGAGTGAATGTGGTCGTGTGCCCTTCTGTGTTAGTCCTGTTAACCTGCCTTCACCCATAATGAGCAGGAAGACACCCCCCCTCCCCTATAGATAACAAATTCTGAAAGGTGATTATAGAAGATTGATGTGACCACTGAATATCCAATCTTTTGCTCTGTGCGCCTGACAGGCTCCTCACAATGAAATGTCCACCACTCCTACATTGATGGGTTTCCAAAGCAGTGGACATGGTGGTGGTGGAAATGGTGAGCCTCTGATTGAGGCCATGGGTGACCCAGTGGAGGAGCTACGAGAGGCTGTTGAGATGCTGAATGACACAGTGAGGGAAAGGGGTCGGTCACAGAACCACGATCAGGCCATCCAGGCGCTGCTGAGCAAAGTAAGGCAGAGTTCTATGGAAAGTGTGGGTACATGGGAGCAGTAGCTCTGGCTCAGTGGAGCCAAGGGTTTCTGTAGTGTTCGGTTATAATGATCTCAGATGATGCTGGATGGTTTTTAAGTTTAATAGAGCCACATCTGGTTTCCTTTTTTCCATGGCTGTGTACTTTAATGAGACCCAAACAAGCCACCCCCCCCTACACAGGAATGTTTTGGTGTTAATTCTATTTATTCTCAGTTTAAAAAAAAAAAAACAAACACGTCAAAATAGCACGTGCCCAGATGCTGGGGCGGAAACTCCATGACACCATTTTGAAAAGAAATTTGCCGTTTGGTTCTTAGTGGAAAACAAATAACACACAGTGAAGTATAATGACTTAATTACATCCTACTCATGATGACTTTGTGCCTTACCAGCATGCCCGCCTTGCGGTGCGTGTGGAGGAGTGCCTGAGCTGCAGCAAGGAGCTGAAACTGGACATCCTGGAAAAAGAGACAGACATGGCCATCCAGTGTGAGCCGGATCGCTGTGGCCTAGAGGCTCTAGAGGACAAGCAGGACCACCTGGAGGTGAGAAGCATGAGTTAGGATCATGATGTAAACACCTGAAATGATTTGTGGTGCAAACACTAGCAGTGTTTTACTCTATTAACTTTGAATCGTGTTGCTGGGTTAATAAGGGGAAGACCCCCCCCCATCTGTCTCTCACTCACATTGTTCCACACTCTGTTTCCTGTTGTGCCAGGATTTTTCACAACAAAGAAAATCCGGGGGGCCGACCACGTGCTAAAGTTTATTATTCACATGGGATATTTATTCATGGTTGTGTGAGTCACTGTTCTGTTAGCTCTCAATACGTGTGTGTATATTTATGAGTAAATCTGGTAGAGTGTGTGTATGACTGGCCAGGGGTCACAGAGTTGGAGATGTGAAGTTGGTAAAGTTCTGTGTGAGTCACATTTGGGCAGTAGCATGTCTATATCGCACACGCACGTGCGCGCGCACAGAAACACACACACACACACACACAGCTGTCTGGAGTTGATACCATTGAAGAGCAGAAATGACCTAATCTCCCATACTGAAATAACTGCCGTCAGCAGACAGGCATCCACAACTCTGTGTTCTTGAAGCTGAACTGTAGCTGAGAAACATTATGAAGTATTGCTCCCAGAGAACCTGAATGCTATTAATTACTGTCTCGTCAAAAGCAGAAAAAAAATGCTGTCAAGATTGCAAGCTTGCTATATCGTGGCAGCCCATATGTAGACCATATGGGCCCCTAAGTGAATAATATGCAAAAAGCTGGGGAGATGAGGTCATAGTCAGAGATAGAATTGGTCCAGGCTGTTTGAGTGATACCGGGTTTGACGGGAGATGATAGGTTTTCACTGTGATTTTCTACAGATTGAGTATGAAGTCATCAAGGAGGACATAAAGGAGATGGAGGACCAGGCTTCACGGATGAATGAGTTGTGTCCGGAGAGAGTCCATATGCTTGGGACAAAAGTCCAGACGACGCTCCAGGCCTGGAATGAGCTGGGAAAGAGTATAACAGAGACCAAATGGTGCCTGAAAGAGTTTGTGCACCTTCAGGACTTCTTCAGGAGCTACCTTGCCATGATGTAAGCACGGCGTGAGGATGTTGTGACCTTTTGTCTGAGACAGAATTTCTTCCATAATCCACTTTACTTGAACATCTGCCCATTACAATGTCTCTAAAGGAAAGAACAGGATGTTCTTGTTGTCAAGCATTAGTCCCTAAGGAAGTGTATAATTTAAGATGTGCTGAGAAGGTCAGAGCAAGTTTCCGGGGCCGAGTGTGACAGGGTGATGGATGTCTGTCCTATCAAGGAGAGTCTGGTCATTCTCAGGTTTTGTGAATGTGTGGTTTTTCTCACAGCCCTGTTCCCTTTCCCAATCCACCCCTCTGAATAGCTCCTGGACAGAAGACACCAGGTCGTGCATCTTCTCAGACACAGCTCTGCATGTCTCGAGAGACGGACAGAGGCCACTGGCCGCAGAGTTGGACACGCAAATTGAGCTGAAGTTCAAGGAGTTTGATGAGCTGGCAGCAACAGGAAACAATCTTTTAGACAAAGAACACCACCTCACGCGTATGGTGAGCGAGGATACCCACCAATAATACTGCAATTCTGGAATTTGATGTTGGTTTTATTATGTATGTTTTTCAAATCTTGCAGGTGAGAGAGCGCATGGAGGAGCTGAGGAGCATGCTCGGGTGGATCTTAGTGCACTGGAGAGCTCAGAAACAACAGTGGCTGGAAAAGATGTGCAGACAGGAGGCCTCACGAGATAACATTTACTCTGAGGCAACAATGTGCAATCCATTACCAGAGGTGAATGAGGATAGTACGCACTGTACAAACAAACATGGGCATTTAGTCTCGTGGGTAACACTCACTCTTTACAGTGTTCCCCATTTAATAGTGGGATGGGAGCCTTTGTGTGTTTTCTCTGTGTATACTTGGGTTCTTGACAGGTACTCCAATTTTTGCCAACAATCCAAATTCATGTTTGTTATGTTAAATGGTGACACTACATTGCCAAAAGGTTAAGGTTAATTTGTGCATGGTTAAATGTCTCTCTTTAATGCTTGTTAACGGATGGTATATCACAGCCTTTCACCACAGATCCTAAGAGAGATGTATACAAAATACATATAGATTTATGTAACTTGTAAAATTGAGGCATCCATATTCGCAAAACTTAACCGAAAAAAGTAACCATGGAAACAAAAATCAGCAGTAAAAGAATCATTCAGTCACATCAAATGTTGACTTTGTCTTTCACACACAGAGTTCATCTCCTCAGCAAGAGGCCCTCCAGACTCAACAGTGCCAAGCTGTCAGCTCCTGCAAAGACACAACAAAAGCAGCAGGAGACAGCCAACTCATGTCCCTGCTGCCCAGGCATGTTGAGCAGTATGAGGAGAAGCTGTCAGACGATGGGTATGAGGTCATGAACAGCATTGGAACCCCGGGCGATTCTCCAAAGGCCAACATGGTGGTGCTCAAGGAGAACCACAGCCCACCTTTAGGGAGCACAGTCAACCTCATCCTTAGCTTTGGAAATGCAGGGGACAGTCAGGTTCAGGTGCTCGACCTTCCTGCTGAGAGTGAAGAGGTGGCAGAAGAGGCCTCTGAGCCTGTCCACAGGGTGAGAAATATACTCGGCACTTTACACAAGAAGTTAACAGTAATATTACACCCCACTGTATATATCGTGTCGCTGAAGGTCTCGGGAACAACATTGCATGGGATCCTCTTCTCTCTTGATGTTCATTCCTCTCTCTCTTCTTTGGCCTTCCGATCCTCCTTTTCCTCCCTGTTTCTCCCTCAGTCCACTGTGCCTCAATCTTCCCCCTGTAAAAGCTTTTGGAGGCGCTGCCAAGGGCTTTTGGAAAATACTTTGGGTAGTTTAAAGAGAAAGAGAAAGATTTATCGACAGAGTGCAAATGAGGTAAATTGCGCTGTGTGAGCTGGTATTGCATGCAGCGTCTCAAAGTGTGCTGGGACGGCATGCTGTGTGGAGCTGTTTTCTGGGGGCAGCATGTTCTACTAACCCATTACAAGGTACAGCCGGTTTCCCCTGTGTTGCTGCTGCCTGCTGTGTAACTCAGGCACAGGAGTTAATGTCAGTAAGTCAGGCCAAAGTGCCATCATACTTGTACTGAGACCATCTCCGAAGTCACTGCGGCTGGAAATTTTACAGTTACCAGGAGAAAGGTTAGAAAACACAACAGATTATTTCACTCCTTAAAAACTCACAATTTCCCACTTAACTGCAGTGCTGAATGCATGTCCAAAACCAAATAAATTCCCCACTTGATGAAACGCATTATGTCATGATATTTAATAGGATCGGAAAAGAAAGGTGTTATTTTAACAACCCATTTGTAAAAACAAATAAATGCACTAAAGCATCTTATAGCATCCAGTAAGTCTTTTCTCTTCTCATAAACAAACTAAGATTCTTTCAAGTTCCTTAGATACATTTAGAATAAACCAGATTTTTTTTGTGCTATGTTCCATAAAGTTTAAGATAATTTCTAAGATATTGATTGCATGTAAAGTAATAGATATTGTACAATGGGTTGTGTGTTCTGTTTAGAGTCTTTGCAATACCATGTTTGAAGAAGCAGAAACAAGTTCAAACTTTCACGCTATACACTTGTATAAAAAAAAACACCCATCGTGCTGATGAAAGTAGAAACACTGTATGAACCTCTTTACTAGTTGAATAAGTTCAAGCTTTGGAAAGTACTCGGCTTTGGAAAGTATTAAAGAAAAAGCCATCCTTTGAAAGATTTCTCTACAGGCAGTTTCCCATCTGAAAGGAGACAACTTTGAACATTTCCCCGAAATCAGGTCACTGATGGGGAATGGGTTAATGCACTAATGCTCTGATTCGGATTCATCTGGTTCACTTCCAGCCACGTCTACACAATTTTCCCTTGTAAAAAAGTAACACATTTAATAGACCCCTTTTTATTTGAGCTGCCTTGTTGTTTAAGTCCTTTCATATTTATAAATAGTATAATCACAACTAAAGGAATAATGATGATGTAAGAAGTGCAAAGTAATAGCAGTGTTTTGATATGTTGGGAAAAACAGAAAAATAAAGATTTACGTAAAGATAAATAAAAACTCTACATGAATGTAGTGAATGTAGTCAACCTGTATTAGACAGTCTTTAAACAACTAGAATAATGACCCCCTGTAAGACTCAAGCATCATAAATTGATGTGTATAACTCAGATTTGTTTAGGTCAGTATGTATCTTTGCAATACTGAAAAGCCTTTGCAGCTCGTCTTATGTTATGTGGTTTAATTCTTGGCAGAAAATAGAAAAAATAAAACTCTGTCTTTCCAACAGAACATTCAAGCATTTCTTTGAACCTCGGATTTTTAAATGAGGTGAACTTTAAAAGTGGAAAGCACTGACGACAGAGATCAAATAAGTATGATGAGTAAGAATAGCCCATGCAAACCTCTCCCTGCTGTGCATGTTGACAGAAGCCCACCCCTCTCATTCTATCATTCCATCGAGAGCTTGATGAAAACCTGGTCGTGTCTGGCTCCCCGGCAGCCGTGCCCACAATTGTTTGAAAGAAAAGGAAAATGCACTCCGGAATGGCTCCCAGCAGGACTGTGTCCGAAATGCCAGCGATGGTGCAGCCATTTAACAGGGAACCAGGGCTGAACTTTCAGGAAAGGAAAGGCCTCCAGACTGCACACCATGATTTATAGTCTGGGGCTTCCACAGAAACAAGAGATTAGTCACAGAGTTGAAGGTTCAAGACATTACAGCTGTGTATGACGGCATGTGCGGCCACATGTGATTTTCATTTAAGACCTGCAAGTGTGCAAATGTAATCAGGTCCATGTTACTTTTGTCCTTTCATCTAACGTTTTTGTCTTTCATGATTTTTTTCATACGTTTGCCTTGTTGTGTGACGCTCATACATTCCTGCATCCATTGTTTTCTAGGATGTGTGAGGTGATTGCCTCAGTCAGTTTTGCTCCCATGTCCTCATCCATCCATAACGCACAAAACGGCTCTTGTCCTCACAGAGAGCAATGACACCTCAGTCTGGAACATGCATGCGTCTGCAGTTAATGGTTTGAGATACATTATATACAGCTTCAGCACCCATTTAATATCTCTTTCTTTTTGCCTTTAGGTAAGTACGTACTTGCATGTCAAGGATAACAACCTGGCTGTGGCCCCGGTGTATGAGAGTATTACCCTGCCTCGCCAAAAGACTCGCTCTGCAGCCTCAGCCTCCCCCACCTTCCTACCGTCCTCCTCCATGCCACCTGCTTCAATGCCGGGCCCACAGTTAAGCAATGTGATCTTCCACCCGTCAATGGGAAGTGGCAACAGCTCCATCTTCAGCAGCCTCAAGAGAATGGGGAAGAAGCGGAAAAGGAAGAGAGATGCTCGGCGTCACACTATCCAAAAAATCATGGGAGTAGAGGCGCAAACAGAAGGGATGTCTCATTACACCAGTGAGGCGATGACATATGACACACATACGTGGCCTCTAAAGGAGGGGCGAAGGAAGAAGAGTGCAGCAAAAAATGTGGCCACAGCAGAAGCTGTGGCCTATATGAAGAATCCCCTACTGAAAGACATTGATACAGAGTGTTTGGGAGAAAACAGCATTACTCCGTACGCTGTGTCAGAAGGGCCGAACATTTCAGGTCAAGTGAGGAGTCACTGCAGATTCCTCTCACTGGGCTCTGTGCTGAGCTTTGATCTACCTAAAGACATGACCCTCATCCCCAGCATCCAGGATATCATTACGATAGCCCCTCCAGAGTCCAAAAGCGGGGGGGCGACTCATCCCGACCCCCACTCCCAGAGACACACAGTCCTGAGCTCTTTCAGGCAGAGTCGGCCTCCTCCCACCGTCACACACAGTTCATCTGAAATCAGCTTGTCAGAAAAAACGACATCCACGGTTGCAATAAAAGATGCGACTGATGTGGACAATAGTTTCCAACTTCCTCCTTCCCCAGAAGAAGATGAGGATCAGACTGTTCCTTGTGATGGCTTGTCCAAAACCAAGTTCACTCTGCATGAAAATCAAGAGGTTGAGTGGGACAAAATGGTGTCAGAGATCGAAATCAGTACAAACGAAAAGGATGGGCCATGCCACTCCTCAGAGCTACCTATTTATGTAAACCACCCCCCAACTTCATGTAGAGGAGGACATACGCACAAATGTCGTAGTGTGAATACGCTCATTCGAGATCTCAATGGACACCATTACCATAAATGTGCAGCACCCGAAAGTGTGCACAAAGACAGTCCTGGCCCTAAGCTGAACCAAGCTTGTCACATGAGAGTAAAATTGAAGTCCACAGTGAGTGTGAGCGTTCGACAGGACTCTGTGGACTCCGGTATCTCCACATCCAGCAGCATTAAGCTTTGCACTGACGCTCCATGTGCAGATGATTTGCGGCCTAAGGGTGTGGTGGGGAGGCTTGTATCTCTTGAAGTGGGATCTATAGATAGCAGTGCATCAAGAGATGACACTGGACCACCCTCAGATTCATCTCCACAGTCAGTAGGGGTGAAAACTGAGTCTGTTCACCCTGACCACCAACAGTTTGAGGAGGAGGAGGAAGAGCTGGAAGATATTTGGAATCAGACCACAAAATACAGGCAGAGCATCTGCTCAGACATCATGTACCAGCCCAGCCAGGAGGACTTTGCACTTTCATCCAACCAAGCCAAAGAACCTCCCTGCGGCTCATCTTCAGCCACGACCGAGGCCGTGCTCTACAGAAACCTGGTCACGGCCTCAGCACCCAATCTTCTCGTGGCCGAGTTCAAACTACCTTCCCACATTCAGTGTTTGTTGGGTTATGACAAGGGTCAAATCCCCAAAGAGCACCTTCCTCCACTCACCAAACGGGACAGGAGGTCCTGGGCAGCTTTTACAAACATGGAATCCACCGGCAAGACTTCTGTGATGGTGAACGAGACGGCATCTGATCCAGTGAAGCTGCCGGATATAGGAGACAATCAGAGATATATTTATCAGTACAGGGAGGATGAGGAGGAAGAGGAGGCAAATGTGGGGGAGGAGGAGGAGGAGGATGAGCACACGGGAGGCTTGAAGGTGAGGGCCACGTTTGATGCAGTTTGAAATTGCCTCCGCTGCGATTGTACTGTAATTTCAAAAGAAATACCTCACATGAGCAGCTTTAACATCATACAGCTAGTTTGTGTAGTGTAATTAAAGTAAAAAAAACAAAAAAACTGAATTACCCCAATGGTCGAGGATTGTCTTCAAATTGTCTACGATCATAGGCTGTATAATGAGGGATTCAAAGGTCGTCAAGACATAATTCATAGCCAAGGTAAATAAAATCAACACATTAAATGAGTGCAGAAATGTTTAAGGCAAGTGAGAGAGAGAGAGTGACCTTCCAACACGTGCACCTCATTCACTATAAGATCAGTTAATACTGTAGGAGCAAGTGTTAAGTAAGTGTTAATTGCAAGATTGTAGCTGTAAACCTCCAACTGAGATGAGCTGCTTTTATTACTGTTGTAGTGCTGGTGATGACGGCAACACAAGTGAAGTAGCAGCAGGAATTGAAGTCATTTCTTCCTGTGCAGGACGAGTCCATGAGCCTGCTGTCAGTTCACATGGGTTTGGATGGGACCAGCAAGCAGAACAAAGCATCACTATGCCTTCAAGACAAAGAGAATCCAGAGCGACAAATGGCCACAGGGGGTCGCTGTTTCATTCTGGTGAGGTCTCCCAACATCATGTGGCCTTGTAGAAATAGAGCTTGTGTTATGAAGGTTTTTCTCTGTTTTTCCCCCTGAAAGCTGTCAATTAACTCAGACCCCTTTCAGAGTGGAAAGCCTGAGCTGCAGTCTATGGAGGGAACACTGGAGAGGAAGCACAAGCTACAGCTGGGAGGAAAGAAAGTAAGAAACGTTTAGGCCAGCATGGTCAGCAAGCGCAAAGCCCTCAGTCAGCAGCTCACCTCTTATCTTATTTTCACAGGCTGCCTCCAGAGGCTGGAACTGCTACCATGCCGTGCTATATCGAAACACCTTGTGCTTCTACCAGGACAGAAAGGACATACTGAGGGTGAGCACAGGAAAAGTACAGGGAAAAAAATCCGAAATTATTAATTATTGACGGACATGGTCAGTGTTGACCAGTGTGTGTTGTGCTGCAGAGTTCTGCATGTGGCCTCCCGCTGAACCTCGCTGGAGCTGAGTGTTCGCCAGCTCCAGAGTACACCAAAAAACCCAACTGCTTCCGATTACGGTAAGACAGTTGTGTCGTTTTCTTAAAATGTGAAAACTATATTTTGATTTCCAGAGTTTACAAATCACATTTATGAAAGGTTAAAATATTTAAGTTCACGTATATTAAAAATTTAAGCATACAGAATTTTCACTGTTTAGAATTACTTTTCCATTGTGTTTTATTTTAACAACATGCTTGTATGAAGTGTATTTTCATTGTTTTTATGGTTTCATTGTGTGTAAGTCTAAAAGCAATCATGTAAAGAAAACTGTATGTTTGACCCTTGTGTATTGTGCTCTTCAGGCTGCGTGATGGGTCTGAATATCTGCTGAACGCCTCTTCGCGCTTTATGATGAAGAAATGGATGATGAAGATCCAAGCGAGCACCGGTAAGCAATAAAATTTCAAATATCACTTTTCCCATCCTGAATTTCTCTTCCACTGATAACGTTGGTATTTCTTGAAGGTCAAAGTGAGCCTCCTGCGGCAAGCGTCCCTGCCGATCAAGATCTCACCATATCTGTGTAAGTCAAATACTTAAATTCCTCTGAATGTGCCCAATATTAATTTAATGTCAATATCATAAGCTCTTTCTCTGTTTCAGATGTGGCAATGTAGCCAGTTGCCACAGCACGTTCCCCAGAAACAAACCTCGGGGTGTCACCCAGGCCAAAGAGATCATTGTTCTCACCAGAGAGTTCTCCCACATGTCACAGGGCCACTTAAAGAATTTAGACGAACAGACGACCATCTCTTCTTCAGACACAGGCACCTGTGGTAAGACCAACTTCTGTTAGGAGCAGCACCATGACCTCTGGGAAGTGACATAATAGTAACTGATTGCTTTATTAAAATAAACCGCATTATTACAATAGCTAAAGTTTCCATGACCTTGTTACTTTTGTTGAAGATGAGCACAGCGGTGAAGCTGCTGTCTATACTCGACTCTTAGCATTAGACAATTAAGCTTTTGTTTCAGTTACTTTTTCTTAACCTCCTGTTTACTCAAAGAAGGCCTAATGATTAATCAAACTCAATCTGCCTGATAGCAACATGAAAGACATAAGTAACATGAACATGAGCCCATATCCATTGTGTCTGTGATCCTTATCTCTAAAAATAAACAAAAAACAAAAAATATATATTTTAAGCTGCTTTGATGCAGGTTTTTCTTGACAAAAGTTCTTTCCAAGAACAGATGTAATGCCAACTTCTGCATTCTGTCCCATTCCTTACAGCAGCTCTGGCAAGAAAAAAAATAGGCTTCTATAATAACTAACCAATTTAGACAGACCAAACTCACATGTGCATTATCGTTTCACTTCCAACTAACTGCTAGCTTAATGAGTGCATCAGTCATTAGACTAGCCCACACAGTGCTGGTGGCAAAGATGTCACCACAACAATACAGCTTCATATACATTAATACAAAAACTAAACAAATGCACTGCTTTCTAAAACAGTAAATAGTGACTGAGTGTATAATGAAACAGCAGTAGCTTGCGCAACACTGGTGCCTAGCAGAGAAGAGGTAATCACATGCATGGGATGTACATTTTTTCTTGTATAAACTATAAGCACCACTCACCATGGCTGCTCTGGTCAAAAGGCCCGCAAAGCTTTTCTCACTGCTATGCTAAACACCCAAATGAAAGACAGCAGTGAGTGGCTGTTGCAGGCACATTATTTGCCACTAGGGGGAGCAAAAACATTACTTTGAACAAATGGATTGTCACAGAGATGTGCCACTACAGTAGAAGTTTTCCTTTGTGCTGCTCAGCCCTCCAGCTTTTAATTGCTATATTTTTTTTTTCCAGCTCTAGAAAGAGATGAGGGGAGCTTAAAGGAGACAATGACTCACAGATTCTCCAGAGGATTCAGAGGTAACACCTCTCCCTCCCCAGTATCCTGCAGCCAGGACTGGCTCAGCAGCAAGCGCCGCTCCCACTCCTTTACATCAGGTCAGTTGGTTTTCATTAACCTATTCTCCAAACTTACACTCGAAATCATAAACAGATGAAGTCGGTGTGTGCTGAAGCTCTCTTGTTTGACATCTTAATCCAGCCACTTACCAGAAGATCAAGCCTGTGCTGCACACCCTGGGAGGGAAAGCGCCTGAAAAGGGCTCCAACTACTGTGTGACCTTGGTGGTGGGAGACAAGTCAACAGACAGTCCATTGATGAGCAAGAGCTTTGAGCCTCCACTGCTGGCCTCAGCTGGATGGCAGCAGGACATGAATCAGGAACCTGCTGTGAGAAGTTACACCAGCCTGCCCCGTACACGGAACAAGTCCGTTTTCAAAAAGTTCTTTGGGAAAAAGGACTTCTGATTCAAACAGTTCTACTAATCGAATGTTTTCCATAGCGCCTATAATGTGCAGTGCACATATAAAGCAAAATACTCCAATAGAAATTCTACTACTGACCATATTTATGATCAAAGGATCCACCAGTTTTATTTTTGAAGTGCTTTTGATGGATTCTATCACTTTTTAACGAGCGTTTATATTGATTATTATTTTCTTGTGTTCATACTGAAACAGTGTATGAGTGTGTACTGCACAGTTGCAGGTTTGATTGATTGAATAACAAGTCTTATTTTTCTCTTCTACCTTGTTTTCTGATTCTTATCTTATTGGATTGACAGTCTTTGTGAAGTGTAAACTTTCCTGTATCAATTCAGAACCCACTGATACCATCTTCACTCCTCGATGACCAAGTAGTTCCAATATCTTTAGCTCCTGAGGCTTGCAGTAGCATTACATCATCACAGCTCCTTTGTTTGGCTTGTATAGAGTGTGTTCGAAATATTTCACCTAACCACATATCAGCAGTTTGATACTGCCCGTGCTTGTTTGATACAAATACTTTTTGAATACGAATGTAGCAAAGGCTCTACATAATAAAACATTCTTGAATATGAAATTTGCTCTGGTTTTAATCAAAAGTGTGTGCGCACGTGCGTGTGTGTGAGTGTGTGTGTGTGTGTGTGTGTGTGTGTGTGTGTGTGTGTGTGTGTGTGTGTGTGTGTGTGTGTGTGTTGTAAATGTGCATTATTGGAGCTTTGCTGTCATCTTCAGAGGCTTCAAAGAGGAAAGGGATTAGGTGCACACAGAGATTAAAGGCCAAGCCAGACTAAGAACATCTTCACATCATTAGTCCCACTTTTGCATATTAAAAAACCTGACACCATTCATAGAGACGATTCAAACAAACGCATAATCAACGCCACACTTGTGCTGAAAAAGCGGGCCCTCTCTCTGCAGACATGGCTGCATAATGAGTCCTATGGATAAAGTGTTCTTGCAAGATTCTACTGCTTAGCATCACAAGATATTCAAGGAACCCTCACATGATGTCTGAGACAGATTAATAACTGCACAGATGGAAAGAGCAATGGTTCTTTGGAAGATACACAATCTAACTACAAGTCTATTTCCCCCAAAGAATATGTAAGAGTGGCGCTCACTGTGAGAACAGCAGGTGAAAGCAAACAGATTATAACACAGTTAAAAGTTAATCATTTCATGATGCTATTTGAGAGCAGCAGCTGAGGCTGAAGCGTATGAAGTGGTTGAAGTGTAAACACGGGCCGGGTTTGAAATGTAAGAGCAAAGGAAAGTCAACAAAGACAACAAGCATACGAAATTTAAATCAGGTTCACATCCTGTCGACTGACTTGTTACTAAACAGACAGTAACAACAATTCAGTTCCACAACAAGCTGTTGTAAATACAACACTCACACACAAGCCGAATAAAAAAAACTTAGTTTCTTCTGCTATTAAGGTTTTGAATTAATTGTATATGTGGGATTCTGTCTGTATTGTTTTTCTTGGCTCTATAAGCCTAAAGTAAACTGTTTCTGGCCCTCAGGTGATAATACAGTATGCAGGACAGTTTGGCATTTGGACAGGAGGAAAAGTAACTGTAGGATTGAAAAACAACACAGAAACATTGTGATGTGTACAATATTGTAAAATCTATCTTTACTTTGTATTTGAAGTTCCATGTTACACCACGTTACATAGTATCTCTTTTAACAACACCCTGGTTCTTTTATGACTCAGAAAAGACAATAGTTTTGAAAATATACATATTTTTGACACTATGCTTTTTTGATTGATTTGTATTGCAGGTTTCATGCAGCTCAATGTCAAAATGCTCTCCGGACAAGTAACAAAATAATACTCAGTCAAGACAAGGATAAAATCAAAGTCAGTTCAAAGTTAGAATAAATGTGAGAAATAAAAGCATTTCATAAAAGGTATACTCATGAGTGATTATGCAAATTAAGTGCAATAAAAAAAGAATGCTACTCAATAGATAGCACATGAATATTACAATGGAAAAGCAAAAGTGAAACAAAATATCTTAAAATATAAAAAGTGGAACAAAGTCTAATTAAGATAAAAGAAAATAATAGTTGTTTTTGGTGAAATGGAATTAGTCCTTAGTTAACCTACCAGTGTTTTCAGTGGGAAACAAGCTTTGACTGAACAGATCAGTTCAGTCTCTTCAGGTCCACATATGAGACCGGAATGTCAGGCAGGCAGCTCTCTTCTGTGAAAAAGATGGTTTGGAAAAAGATTCTCTCTCTCTGAGTTGAATTGTGTTATTTGTTTGCAGTTTTTTTCAACCGTGTTGAATCATTCCCTCTGATAGCCTCTCTGGTATATTGTTTTTTCATCCTCAGTCATGTTGTTGCGCATCTGGATAAAGTTAATGTAAGTAGCCATGACATGTTAACATTACACAGGTTTTCCAAGATTTTGCTGCTTTGTTTTTTTTTTGTACTATTTTCAACTGAAGATAGGGTTGAAATCATTTGCAAATCTCTGCATTTCGTCTCTTGTAAGATAGTTTTCAGTTGAATTGTTGATTTAGAAGCTGTGAAGCGATGAAAAATTCAATTGAAATTTTAGTCGAATGAAAAGTGCAGTTGTGCAGGGTTAATAATTGAGGTGTGAGTTGCTGCATAGGTGGTGACTGCAGCTGAATTGTTTGGATAATGGATATAAAAACATGCACACAGCCACAATCAACCATGCTGGTATACCTGTGGTTCTGCAGAAATACAAGACTGAAAAACAAGGATTGATAACAGGTTTAACACACTTCTCCCAGACAGGCACTATCAAAAATCTAAAGCAATGCATTATTAATATGTTTCTACCCAAATTCATGGTGTAATCATGGTATCCACACACATATAGAAAAGCAACCACAGTAGCGTAGGGAATAGAAATATTTTGAACATTTCCACACTTGTGGTACTAATTTGTCAAAAGGATCCAGCTGAGGCATTAATCATGGCAGGTCAGCTATCTGTGAATCATTACTGCAAGTCTGTAGAGCTGAAAGCTGCATGACTCAACCTCTCACGGCACACTGTAAAACACAATTCACATTCGTTCAGCTTTTACACAAAAGATCAACAAATAAATCATGTTTATGTGCCACTGCATGGATGCATATAAATATATACATATACTGTATATGTTATTAGAAGAGTTAATGAGCCACAGAGGCGTTCTGGATGTGACTAGTAAATTCACAATGTGGTTTTGTGCACACATGACACACATACCCCCCCCCCCCCCCCCCCCCCCATCCCCACCCCCACCCAATAATAAAAACACTTTAGTGTTTTTGGAATGACAGCCACATCCTTTGTGGCCCTCGGGGATACAGAACCAGTCAATCGATTGATCACCATGGCCCCCTTCTTTGTGTCCTCTCTGTGGCCTCTGACCTCCAAATCATCTGCTGACAGCTCCTGCGGCTGCCTTCACAGCTTCGGGGGGGAGTCGAAGACTTTACAGATACTGAGTGATGCACTCGCTCTGCTTTGTGCGTCGCCACACTCTGAAGGCTGTTCCTCCCCGAGCATGGGATCAAACAGCAAGGCAATGGATACGTGTGCCATTAAACACGTCACCACACTTCTCCACACTTTGCTACGTTCACCTCCCACCCACGCCAGTCCAGTGAAAACGCACTACATGACACTTCCTCCCATAGGTGAGATGACGTCCATGCTGTGTTTTGAAGCAGCTTGTGACTCACCGGGGTTTCTACAGTCCTTCACAGAGATCAGAAGAACCCATCAGGGCAGTGTAACAGGAGAAAGATATCCTCGGGCTCTGACCCCTCCCCGCCTGCTAATGGAAAATGACCCATGTTGCCTCTGGAAAGATGATGCATGACTCTTTACACATTATGGATTTCCACGGGGAATGACTGTTTTCTCTTCAGCATTGCAGTTGACCCATTAACATCATTTCAATTAAAGCCCCATCATGCTATTAAAATACCAGAAAAATGGGGACATCATGTAAACAAAGAGATTGAATTGATGCACAGATGAGATGAGGTTTTTATTTAATTGCAAATAGGACAAAAGTAGAACATCACACGTTTAACAATAAGAGACTTGTTTGGATTTGAAAAGCATATGCCCATTTTGAATTTAAGCCCAGAGCCACATCTCTACAGTGAGGATGAGGGCAACAGACTGGAAAAGTTGTACTATTAAAAATGTAAGAAACAGACTCATTATAGATGAAGACAGATATAAACAAAAACGCTTTGCAACACTCAACAGGCACTGTTTTACCCAAAATCATGATTACGAGGCCACATGAATACCAAACACTATTTGTATATTTCAGAGCATCACATTTTTCAGAGGATTGGCTGTCGTTCAGATCTGTCAACCAGCAAAGCGACACAGTGGTAAACATGCCCCTGCTGCTGCTGCTTTTTTTCAAATGTGTTGCTGGTGTCGAATTTGGCTCATATTTTTCAAACATACCCCAATTTAAACATATGGTATGTTGTTTTGCTACAATAGGAAGGAAGGGGCGTTAAAGGCACTAAACTTGTAATCACAGATTGGTTTGGTTTGAGTCTCTCCGCGTATGGGTCACCACTGCCCTTGAGCAAGGCCTTTCAAACCCAACTGCTGTAACAACCCTGGAAGGACGCAGCCAAAACACACCAATGTCAACAATAAATGTATAGACTTTTCAATATTCTTTTTCGATTCTATTTCTTGAGAACAAATGCATGTTGAGTCATTTTATATACAACAAAGTCAGGTTTCTGCATTGCTGAGATACCAGAATAACTTTGTTTCTCTTATTTTACATTTTGTCATTGGGATTTAATCTCACATGCTCAAAGGATAAGCTTGCAGGGGGACTACTGTGTGCTAGTGGTTCCAACATAGGCTTTGAAACTCAACACTCACTGCCTGCAGTGGCACTGGGGAGCCTATGAAAGTGATGTAATGGGAAGAGAGGCTCGGGAAGTATCTGTGGTGGACAGCAGGGTGGGATAGTGGTTAAGAACCGAGATCAAATAGCTTAATTTCCACAGCCTTTGGATCCCAGTTGACATGAACTGTCCACCTGTGAAGATTTGCAGAACCCAGAGGTGCTTAGTGGCCTGACTCCAGGATTTGTAACTGGTATGGAGTGTTGTGGCTTGGATTTCTCACTTTTACAGAAGAGGTTGAGGTACATGAGCTCTCAGTCTTAGCCACCGCAACACAGACAAGGTACATGTGGCAAACACAGCAGAAAAGCAGGTAATGAGGATCTGCCTTGACACAAGTACCTCCTCAGCTCTCTCTATATTTGTAACAGTTAACTGGACAGTCCACTGCTAACACACACACACACACACACACACACACACACACACACACACACACACACACACACACACACACACACACACACACACACACACACACACACACACACACACACACACACACACACACACACACACACACACACACAGAGGATGGATTTCTGGCTTTTACTATGTGATCATTTTGCTTGTTAATGAGCGAGCAGCCAGACTTTTTTTTTTCTTTTTTTACAATAAGGTGAATTAAAGCCCAATTATAGCTTTCTTGGGAATATCTCTGAAATCACAGTGTCTGGTCTGTCATACTCTGGGGGCCACACAAAAGCCTATTGGTGAAAAATGAAGTGGGCGCTCATGTAAGTGGGTAAGATTTAGGGTGAGTATTGCTAAGTACTTACCATGTGCAGGCTTTGGCACTGAGAAATCTGACATCACAGATGCTAAGAAGCTTTAGCGGCACATTTTTACAATAAATCACACGGCGAACTTGGGGAAATAATGGTGCACTTGAAGTCTGGCTGTGGGAGAGCTGTAGCATGCTGTTGTGTACATCCCACAAGCTCTTTGAACAACATGTCAGATATTTATCAGATCTGCTGGGCCCTATTTGGCCAACAGCTTTTTCAGACAATAAATCATGCACCCTCCTCCCCTACAGCTGTCAATATGTATCCCAGCACTGGTACCACAAAGTGCAATAGCTGGAGAGAATTTTCCTCATCCTGACTGCAGCTCCCCAACACCCACTGCCCATCACCTCTCCCATCCACCAGCAAACTCCCTTTTGTCCTGAATTGTTGGTAAGCTCCTTGTGTAGAGGGATAAAGGGTGCATGGTACCACAGAGACATCTGTCCCGCAGATACGGTACACATGCATCTCTGTGATATGGATATTAATTCATTCAAACTATTCTATAAGGTCTTCTACGCAACGCTCCCCATGCTGGGGACGCATCAATGCATTCAAGTCCCCTGATGGTATATCCAATTGTTACAGTTTCACAATAGTTCTGTATAAATGAACCCGCCTGTTAAGAAGACTATCTTGACCATACAGTGACAAAATGGAGACGGATTTTTGAATAAAGTGTGTGTTTCTTTTTATGCATAAAAGGGAAAAGATTCGTTTTTGTCCAGAGCATGAACTCAGGCAAATGGGTAGACTCATATAGATAGCACAGTTTGAACCTTGCAGCAGTCTCAAAGAGCTTTATACCGTTAGGCCATTTTCCACTGTGAGCAATTTGGGGCTCCCTGTCCAACAAAACACTTGACTGAGACTGGGAATCAAACCGTAATCTTCGGGATTGGAAAATGACTTACTCAAACAATGTCGCCATATTTGATCTACATATTCTTCACTTTTTTCCAGCATCATAAATTTAAAGGTTAGAGTTTGTTTTTCCATATTCTATAATATATCATGTAAAGTATTTGTGATGGTGTACCAATACCAAATTACAACAAAGGCATAAAACAACTGCAGAGATTAAAAAACTGCCTAAAAAATATGGAAAATGTTTGCTAAATATATGCTGAATAACCAGGAGAACTAAAAAAAAAAGCCAACTAAAACATGATGACAAAAAAACATACTGTACCTGCAAGAAGACATTACACACAACAACATAAACCCGGAAAATGTACAACATAGAAACAATGAATAACACAGAAAAATGACCAAGGACACCACAAACTGGCTTTGAAGAAAGGACGACTACATAGAAGTAATAGCTAGAATTTAATTAAATAATACCATCTATGGACACAGAAACAAACAAAGAAAAATTACAAAAACACACAAAATCACAACAAGAAGCACAAATGCAATACAGCGACTAACAAGGAGGGATGAGATGACATTGAAATGGCCACAAAAGCACACAAAATCAATACAAAGATGAGGGGAGAGTGAGCCTCTTTCAACGCCTACGACAAATAACCATATCTCTTGCTTTACCGCAACAAAACCTTTAGCCATTGATCTTCTGTACACACTGCGCTTTTTTGTGCAACACATAAATGATTATTTAAACCAGTGGTTCACAATCTGGCTTTCAGAGCCTATTTGGGAGATGTCAGTTGTAGGACACTAAATCTTATTCCAGCCTGAAATTATCACAGGATTTGTACATGTCAAAGAAATCCATAATAAGACACTTTATGAAATCTAGAGAAGACCTGGCTAATTCCTGCTTTTGCGTCCGACAGCGTTTGGTTTCACTGTAATGTTCTTGGACGTGATCAGGGGTGTGCGAAACAAAATGGTGAAAAACCACACACACGTTTAAAAAGTCTTTGTTGTATGGTTGAATAGTGCGAAGAGTCGTCTGACTTGTGAACGTCTTCGAGACGATAGTAATCAGATTTTACAGCTGAGCTGACCCACAGTCTTCGCTGGCTGAAAATGATGTGGCCATAGTGTGACAGTATGGACAATATGGTTTCTAATTACATCATGCGCATGCACACACACACACACACACACACACACACACACACGCGCACACACACACACACACTTCCTTTGGCCAAGCTGGCATGGCCTTGGTCAGTGTTACATAACCCATCTGCCACCCTGCTGCAGGGCGCCGAGGATCACCTTCCAACAGGGAGAGCCAGCTCCCACAGCAGAGCTGCTTGGCTTGCCCCACCATGAACCACACTCATCAACCCTAATTGCTAGTTTAGTCGGTGCTTACGACAACCCTGCACTGGCATATTTCTATATTAGTTGAAAAATACGAGTGTTTCTGCGATGACCTTGAAGCTGATTCGGTGGCTGCCGGTGCCAGTTGATCCAGCGGTACGTCAGTCGAGAGCTTGAAGCAGATGCTGGCGCAGCAGCATGTCTGACGCAGATCACAGCTGGCAGCTCTTTCTGCAGCCGGGCTGACAGGTTGCATCAGTTATACAAGCAACATTAAAAACAAGCTTGAATAAAAAACATTTTTAAAAACTCCTTCCGTGTTATTTTTCACTTTGAAACGACCTGAAGACACTTTGGTGCTGAAACAAATATATTTGCCAGAAGGTTTCTATTAAAAAAAAACCTTGATGCAACTGCCAGACTTTGGGCTTCACACAGAGGCAGCGAAAATCCAGTTGGAGTGAGTCTACTGTGTCTGAGCTGAACTGAGCTTCTTCGATCCAGGAAAACAAACTTCACCTCATTCCTTACTCATTCATTGTACAGATTATTTTGGTGTAAAGGCAGAAGGAATAAAGGCGGTGGCTTCCTTTCTAGAGTCACAGAAAGCTTAACATTTCCTCGAGTGTGACAACATGCCTTCCTCTACAGCTTCAGAATCCTCTTTGTAGCCATCAAAGTAAATCCTTCATAAAAGCATCCCGACATGTCAACAAGCCTGTATCGAATGATAATATTTATCCTCCACTGTAATCTGACTACACAAAGATAGACGGTCCATTATGTCTTAGGATGAAGTGCAATATCCCTGAAACAGAGAGTGAAACATATTTATTTGTGCAGATAAAATGATAACAACATGCAGGCTAATCAGGAAATAATTTTATGTTTAAATATTAGTAATAAATGGCAGACCAAAGCAATTTGGCTCCAATAATCCAAAATTCTTTTTCTTTTTTGCTGAATACCAAGGGATGAATAAACCATGACAGGATTGTTGCACTGTTAAATATTGATTGATTTTTAATGAGCACAGCCTCAGGTTGACAAGACAAACATAGGGCAGACTCACAGAGCAAAAAGTGACTGAATCAACAGGCCCTGTTGTCTCTTCATCCAAAACAAAAGCGCCACTTATCCTGGAGAACAAATTGATCATCTGCGCTAACACAGGAGGAACGCCTGTGGGCGTGTGAGGCATGAGATATGGCTGAACACAAAAAGCCATTCTGAGGCCACAACCACTTTTGACTTGGAGAGTATAAGGAGGTATTTTACACACGGACTGAATAATTCCCCCACTGTGTTCCATCTCACAATCAATTATTCAGTGGCGCAATCCATTTTAATGCTGTATGAGGAAAAAAAAAAAGGAATTGTGTACATACATACATACATGCATGTGACACAGTGACTCTTGGGGATGCCCCGAGTCTGCATGTACATCCATTCAATAGTGTGTGTATGTGCTGACACGTATAAAATGTGTCAGCAAAAAAAAAAAAAAAAAAACATAAACTGAGAGTTTCCTTTATTTTAGGTTTGGAGCTTGAAACATTCCTGTAGTGTGGCTTGGATGTCTTGTTGAAGAACATCTCTGTTCTCTTTTGATACCTAAGTGGAAAAAAACAAAAACAAATGAGGGACATGTGAAGATTATATAAAAGATACAAAGATTCTGAAGTGAAACAATGCCATGATAAACCTCTCATAATATCGCGTCCATCCTGAGATTATCAAACCGCACGTTGTTAACACCTAATCTTTAATCCACTGTGTTTTTCAGAGAAACTATTGATCTTATGCTCTTGGAAAACTGCCACATAAATGAATATTCAATAGAATTACTGCAGCACAGAAAAAGAGAGAGAGAGAGAGAGAGAGATCGTTTTGCATGACAATATCCATAACTGAGTCTTCTGTGATAAATTATCTTGACATTTGAGACCACCCTTTGTTGTTCAGTCAGTCACGCATGATTTAGAGTTAATCCTGCTATAGGAAGGGGATAAAGCCGGGCATAGCCCTTCTGCATTGGTGAGCAGACTGACTGGCCTCTAAGACCAAGTGTAGAGTGTAAACACTGTCCTTTAGCTATTGTGTGACCTACAGCGCCGAAACTGACCTAAATATTTCCAGTGTGACACCGTCTGTACTTACTGTGAAGACCTTGACGTCTCTCCTGCCCCGCACTTCTTCAACCAGGCCCAGTGGTTTACCCTTGAGGATGGGGATGGTTCCTAATATTGTGCAGGGAGCATCATCTAAAGTCTTCCTCACAGCCCTGATGAACGACTGGCTGAAGAGCTCCATTTTGCCGATCTCATCAATGACAAACACCTTCATGCTGCCCCGGTCCCCTGAGCCCACCTGGAAGCAGAAGACGGAGGCATGAAGCAAGTCTGTGCATGCAGGAGCACACTCTGGAAGCTGTTATCCTTCACGAGTAAAAGGATTTGGGTATTTGGTATTGGTTTGTTTATTGAAAATAACCATCTGATGTGTGAATGTTGAAAAAAGATCAGTTCTACAAAATAGCTTTCTTTTTAGCAATTTTGATAGATCCAAGAAAAGCTGATGTGAAAAAACCCAAAACAAAACATAATTGTAATTTTTGCATGATAGTCGCAACAATGGTTTGCTAGACATTCTGGGTGAATCCGCATCATGTTGATTCATCATGTTCGCTGCTCTCACGAACTGGTTGCATGACATCCAGCGTTTGCATGTTGCATGTTCTTAATGACCCCGCAGTGATTACAGAGACACTTAAAGTGGGATGAAAGCAGAATACGTGCCGCCGAGGCACCAACACCTTCCCATGCAGCGCATGTGTAGGCGTCACCCGGGGCTCACTTTACATGTCGGATTAATCACGGTCAGTGACAGCCAGACGGCACCACCAACACTAAAAATGTCACTGTGGAATTTATGCGTGTGCAGGCTTCCAATTATTCCATCAATTCTGAGAAAATCAAAAGGTCTGATGATCTGTAAGTGGGAAGAAAAAAGGAGTTGTTTTTTTTGTGTGTGTGTGTGTGTACTGTGATCTATTGATGATGGTGAGTTTAAAGGAGACGTGCCGGCTGTCTTACGTTTCTAAAGAGGGGGAGAGCCAGATTCTCAAATGAAGGCAGGTCGACCACATACTGGCCCACCGTGTACTCCCGTCTGCCCTGAGACGCACCGGTGCTGTCTCTGCAAGTAAAAGTGAAGTGAGCAAAAAAAACGAAGTGATAACAAAGGAGAGTGTGATTTGGGTAAGATAACAACATCCCAGTCACCTGATTCTGGACAGGTGGCCCCTCTCTCCTCTCATGGTGACCACATCAAAGCCCACTCTCCTGCCTCCCTCTCTGACCTCCTCTGTGTAGAAGCCATCGACTCCCACACCCGATGACACCAAAGCCTCACAGGTCTTCTGGACCAGTGTGGTTTTCCCCACACCTGAAGGCACAATCCAAACAAACACTGTTCAACACTGCAATGTTATCATTTGAAACCCAAGAGAATTAAAGTGCTGCAGGAATGTGTGAGAATTAATGCAATGTGGAAGCCAATGTCTTTCTTTAGCCTCCTTATTGGGTAAGAGATCATATATGGTATATAACCTTCTCATTTATTGGTTTCTTATAAAATATAAGTTAATGGCAGCCAGAAGATATTTTACAAAATACTTTGTGACACATTGAAAACTATATTGCTCATGTACGATTTTCAAAATGTGTGTAAATAATAAAACATGACACTTTTGCTGAGAAACGGTGATGTTTTGTCCCTTTGTCTTTAAAAACAAGCTCATCTTACTCCTTGCTGGCTCAACATTTTAAGAGCCAATAAACCAAGTACCAATAGACAAATTGGAGGGATTTCTTGCAACTTTTGTTGAACATAATGCACTAAATTGTAGGACAGTAATACAAAATGACTGTAAGACGTTTTACAGGAGCACGAATATGATCTAATCATTCGTTTGGACAAATTACTATTTTCATTGTCTAGAGATTATCTAAACGTCATACATGCACGAAAAAAAAAGCTAAACTATATTTCGACAAGCTGAGTTTCATCAAGTCAACGTTTGCTGCCTCCTGACGGGGACTTAATGAGAAGACAGCTGACCTACGGTGGTGGATTTACAGCCACTTTACCCCCAGCAGCACTGCGGCCAAACGGTGTTTGCAGATACCTGGAGGTCCTGTCAGGAAAACGTGTTTAAACATCTCACGTTGAAGCCGTTCAGCCATCCAGTGGCCCCAGTTTCCACATGCTGCTGCAGCACTTCCGTACACATTAAAACAGCGCGTGCGCAGTGAGGCGTTCGCTTCAGCGCTTGTCATTCACTGCAGAAACGTGTAAATGGATCATTTATTATCATATCAGTCTATTTATTTTATTTTCAACAATATGATATCAAGGAAATAAGCACTTTTTTAAATTTAATCAACAATCTACTCTTAGGTTTTATTCGAGTCATAATATCTGTTGTATGGTCCAAAAAGTGTCATTAATACTGTTTTTATAGCCTTGTAATAACTGTGTGTTTGTAAATTTTCCGACTGAATGAAAGAACTAGTTAAATTAGAGTCACAAATAACATTCATGCAAGAATTTACAACAGATTCATTGTATTCCTGCCTCATTAGTTAATGTTATGAAAGTGTAAATGAGATGCATAAAATAATACTTTAAATACATATAAATGTGCCATTACTGTCTCTGGGGCAGATTTTAGGGTGAGGCTTTGGGTGTCAATGACCCTACTAGATGGTTAAAGTGTCTGTGGTCATCGTGATAACGCCGGACAAACACTTGCTAATGTGTGACCACAGTCCATATACTAACACAAGCCAACTGTCTTTTCCATCTGTCAACATGAAAGCAGGACCGAGGCGATGATAACCAGTCTGTGGACTTTTGACTATGACTCAAAAAGAAAAGAAAAAAACAACAACACAAAAAACATGTGATGGAAAAATTGCACTGTAAAAACAGTTGTGTGCCTTATCTTACATTGCTAAGAGACAAACTTCATTTCAAGGAAGTTGGTTTTATGAAATATGCAGCCAAACCTGCAACACAGTCTGTAGTCTTTTCAGGAGTGTGAAAGTCAGGAAAAGCCCCGGTCCAATTGGAATCACAGGCTGGACTCTTAAAAAACCTCGGAACAGCTGGCAGATATTATTTGTTGTAGTTTTAATGACTCTTCACCTCCACGTTTGTTCAACATCTTTGGAAAGATTTGATCATTGTGCATGAGCCAAAAAAAATAAAGCTCCAACATTTCTTAATGACTTCAGACCCGTCGCACTCACCTCCCTCGTCATGGAGTCATTTCAGAAAACTATTAAAGAAGACCTTTGGTTGCGAGTCCTGCAATATTGGATCTCTCCCAGTTTGTTTACAGCACTAACAGAGGTGTGGGCAATGCTGTAGGCATTGTTTTGAATTTCATCTCCACTCATCTGGAAGGCACAAAGTCTTTTGTACTCCACTTTTAAATGTATCCAGCCACACACTTTAGCTTTTTAAATACCATTTTTAACATTGACTCTGGTATAATTTGCTGGTATTTTAATAACTGTCGGTTACTAATCTACCAGTTCCCCTCAAGGCTTTGTCCACTCTGTTCTTTCATTTATTTTATAAACCCATACCTGTCAGGGTCATTTTAAAAATCACCATATTATAAAATTTTCTGACAACAAAGTTATTCTGCTGCTTTTAATTGAAGGTCATGATCCTATTTAAGAGTTTTTCATTTGGTGGAGTCCTTCCTTAGTATAAATGTGCCAAAGACAAAACAAATGAAGTAAGCCTGTGCATGTAATCTTCAATAAGCAGATTTTAAAGGTGGTGCAAAGTTGTAAATACCTTGGCACCAACAACAAGAAGAAACTGTCCTATCAGTATCATGTTGATGCACTTTGTGACAGAGAGACACAACTGTAAACTGAGGAATTTTAACGACGCTCGATCTTTTATGAGAATGTTTTCTTAAATCTCTTATCACTTTTTTCTTTGTCTGTTGGGACAAGTAACTGACACAGAAAAGAAACAGACTGGATTGTCAATTTAAAAGCACAATACATATGCAACAACCTCAGTGACTTATACAAAATGAGAACGTTGAAGAAAACCTCAGGCAATCTTGACTGAAGACAGCCATTCTCTGTTTTCAGTTCTGTTGCACTTCGTCGCTTCAGTCTACCTACATGCAAATCCAACAGACACAACGGCTCTTTTATTCCAACTTCCATTGGCCTGCTCAAAGACAGATGTGTCAGTGTGTGTATTGTACGAATGGTGTTTTCTTTTATGTACGCTTTACTGCTGGCTGTACAATGAATTCTCCCTCAGGGATACTAAAGTTTATTTGAAACCGGAACATGACTACAAATTAATAATGTTTATTTTAATGGTAGGAGCACAGAGTGAAGTCGTGGATAACTTTCTCACATAGTAAGAATGTCTCTGGTTTGAGTCTGGGTTGGGTTTCAGCCAAAAAAAATTATTTTGAGGCTAATTGGTGACTATAAATTTCCCATAGGCCTCGACGTCTGTGTTCGCAACTGTCTGTCTCTCTGCGTTGCCTCGGTGATGGACTGTTGACAAGAATGTAACCTGCTTTCCTCCAAAATCAGCTGGGATCAGTCCCAGCCCTCTGCAACCTTGAGTTAGACTGGCAATCTATTAAATTTACACAAAAATATTTAATTATTTCAATATGTGCGTGTAGTCAAAGAGGGGTAAATATTGGGGTACTACAAATCATGCAGAAATGTATAATTCATTAAGACAGAATAATAAATGAACTTCAGTTAAATTCCTTATAACAGTGCAGTGTGACAGTGAAAGAATAACAATCACACTCTTTCACTTTCCTTTATTGGAATTTAACATGGTGTCTTATGTTACACCACATGATAAAAGAAACCTCAGCTGAATAAAAGTGAATGAAACAGCTAAAAAAAAAAATCTACAGAAACTGTAGAAAGTGGCATCTGAAGGAAATAACCGAGGAGTTATTCCAGCTTGCGATGAAGCTGATGAATTTTTCGTCGTCCAATGATATGAAACAATGAACTTTACTGAGTGTTCATGTCAGTACCTCATCAGAATCAATCAGGCAGCGGAAACAGGTCTAATGTTATTTTTGTCTTCACATGGTGTACCCGGGGAGTTTTCCTACCACGAGCTGGGAGATGTGTTGATATTCGTTTCTGAAATCCAGCGATCCAACTTCATCCTCCAGTTCCTTTGCTGCCTGAGCTTCAAAGGAGGATATTGATTCTGCAGACAATTCTCGAACCGGGCCTCTGCTCTCTGCTGACTTGCCACTTTGACCCCCGGGTGAAGAACCTGACCAGTGGCTGTGATCATCATCAGAGGAGGAGGAGGAGGAGGAGGAAGAGAAGCTGAGGGCCGACATGTGGAGTCGAGGGCGAACGACGAAGGTATCCCTTAGGGCACTCTGCGGAGAGCCGTAGTCTTTGACGGGCACAGGGAGGACGGCCGCTCTCTTCCGGACACCTTCCGATCCCAAGTCAGAGCTGCAGACATCCGAGTGAATGGGAGATTTGGGAGTTTGGGCCCTGCAGGTCTCTGGACTACTAAGTGGGTCAGGAGAGGAGGCGTGGGTGGACGTCAGACTGTTATAATCATTGGCATGGTCAACCGCCTCTTTCCTGTTCCTGCTGGAGTTTGAGAAGGAGGACCGTGTACTGCTGCGTCTGCAACTTGCCGCATATTCAACTCTCTCTCTCTTCCTGTCAGACTCTGGCTGGGATTGATCTGATTCACTGTGATGCTGCTTCGTGTCTTTGCTTTGGGGAACCTTGTCACTATCCACACTGGGGATGTGAATACATTTCAATTCTCGCTCAGAGAGGGGAGGCTTGTCTGACATCCTCAGAACATCTCTGTCATTACCTTGAACTTTTCCTTGCCAGCTTTTCTCCTTATGTGTGTCTGATCCCTGCGGCGCTGAATCCACCGTGACACTTTGAATCACTGTCTCATCGTTTTCATTCAGGCTGGAGCCTGTTTTTGCTTTGCTGGACTTCACAGTTTTGTGACTTGACTTCACCCTCCCTTTGGCCACAGTTGGCTGTGTTTCATCCTGTAGCATCTTTTCACATTCACGATGCTTCGCTTTGAGAGGAGAAATGCACTTCAGCCTCAGATTGAATGTTTTAGTTTTTCCAAACACAAGCTGCTTTCTGGGAGATTTACTGCTGCTTTTACTCTCTTTCAAAGTTTCTTTCTGTTTGTTTCTCATTTTTGCAGACTGCTTTACAGGTGGAGAGCAGTTTCTCGGGGAACGGAAGTGTTTTAATTCGGGTGTAGTACCATGTTTTCTTTCATGTACGGCTTGTTGTGGCGCGTTTTCGTGTCCAGCAGCAGGTTCTGTAGAGCCAGGCCTGGGATGATGTGTGTTGTGGACATTAAGCTGTGACAGTTCAACGACAAGTGCATTCAGTACAGGCAGCTTTCGTAATGCCTCCGCAAGGGCGTTCGGAGTCAGCTCGCATGCTTCTGGCTGGATTTTCTGGGGCATTTCATATTCATCAACCTCATCATCAGAACAGGACTCATCAACTGTAAATACTCCAGGGTATTGATTCAGTAACTTGTAATCCACTGCTTGCTTTCTGCCCTCTTCCTCTGCAGAATTAGTGTAGTACATGTGTGGAGGACAGAATATGTTCATTTCCTCCTCGAAGGTGTCATCTGTGAGGTTTTGTGATCGTTTTTTACGGCGGAAATGTTCAGCAGCTGCATGGCCATCATGTCCATCATTCTGGTTTGACAAGACCTTTACGTTTTCTCCTCTGTTGCTTTGGATGTTTGTGCAAAAGCCAGGCGTGTCTGCTGTTGGTGGACATGTAACTTCACAATCAAGAAGTAATGACTTTGTAGATTTGTTTCCCTCCTCAACAAGCTCCTGTGCTCCGCGTCTTTCAGGCACCTGAGTGCTGGTGAGGCTCCCTCTCTCTTTGATATGAGTCAATAAACTTGCTCCCATACATAACAGCCTATAACTCAGGGATATCGATCCAATCTTCTCCCCCGTGAGGCTGCATACAGAAACAAGTTCCCTCTCTGTGTGAGAGGAGGGATTAGAAGTATCCTGCCTGATGCTGTCCACGGCTTTAGCCAGTGATATCAGAGAGGAGCCCACTAATGTGGGCATCTCCAGTTTTACATCCAACACCATGGCATAGAGAGGAGTGCTGGTTAGATGGATGTGCAGCAAGTGCAGGTTCATTTTGAAGAAGCAGCACTTGCCTTTATTAAAAGTGTATTCTCCATCATCCCGTTGAGATCTTTTAACACTCTGCTGAGGCTGATAAATGATCAGCGTTGGAAAATCCAACAGTCGGACTGCGACAGCCAGCTCGTCGGAAACTTCACAACGTCTGTCAAGTCGGATCAATTCCACCAGAAGCTCGAACGAGAAAAGAGTCTCGGGATTATCCTTGTTTTGTTGTGCCGACATCCCGAAAGCTGTTTGGCCACGAAGATGGTTAACAAACAAGATTTTTCCTAATCCTGAATGGAGCTTTGAGCTTCCCCCGGCTCCATGGAAACAAGCGGCTGGCGCGAGCATAGTGCGTCATACTGTGCCCCGAGGATACCTGGGAAATGTAGTTCATAACCCCTCTTCTCTTCTCTTCTCTTCTCTTCTCTTCTCTTCCGTAAATTGAAGAAAACCGAAGCAAGCGTGATGCAATGCTTTATAGGTGTGGTTATCTTAAATCGAGGTGTCAGGGTTTTTATTTGCTCATTATCTTATGTTTCTGTTTCGTTCTTACCACTGATCAAATGAGCTTCTCCAAGCATACGTACAAATTCCCACGTTACTGTTGTTGTATGAATGATTGGCAAAAAAAAAAAAAAGCCTTGGCTACAGCCTATGCACATTTTGGCTACAGAAATTGTTAAAAAAAACAAAAAAAACAAAGCAAAACAAAACATAAAAAAACATCATGAGCATGAATTTTTAAGCGCAATAAACTGAATGAATACATTTAAATGTTTGCACTGTAACTAACGGAAATAAACGGAATAGGTTTCTGAATGCAGAAATGATAGTGGTTTGTTGAAGCAATTGCAACGTTTTAGTCCTTGAGACTGGTCTCTTGGGCTTGTAAAGTCATTTTTACCTTGGCCAATGAACATTTGGGGAAGGATATGGTTTTGTCTGCTTTTATTTATTTATTGGTTTGTGTGTATCAATTATAACAACTTCTTTGCAAAAAATATTAACCCAAATTGCATGAAATCTTGAGATATGGTTTGTCATCATCCAAGGACCAATCTATTCGATTTTGGGACGTTAATGGCTCAGCATTTCCAAATAAATCTCAAAAAAACTGTGAAAAAAATGTCTCATACAAAGTTGATGGGAGAAGCACCTCATGGAGGAGATCACATGGGACAAGGGAGATCAGCGTCTGTTGCCATGCCCTGCTCAGTGTTGTACACAGTGATGATGTTATCTGACAGTTAGCGTCGATATGAGCTGATGCTTGTGACGCAAACTTGGTTCTGCAAACAAATGTGGCATTGGTGAAAGTTTGCGCTCTACCGAGTGCCCGCTTGTGATTGTATTTTAAAGTTGAATGTGTAATTGGCAAAATCTTCCAGAGAACTACTGATATATGAACTCTGCACTATCAAGTTATTGTTTCACTGGCCATAGTGAGGAGAACCACATAGAGATTAATATTCTCGTTTACAGGTGTGTCCTGGCAGCAGTGCATAAAACAAGTTTACAGTGTCAACATAATATTAAAATGTATTGTTGTTTGATTGTTCAGATAGGGCTGATTGTGCAAGTCTGATAAGAATTCTGAAATATATTAATGTTATTCTATTGTTATTTTAAGCAAAAAGACTTTATCTTCCTACCAGCAACACAAAACATATCTTTAAAGTTGAGTACCACTGTAGTTAGACAGTGATAATCCGAATCAGCACAAGGGCAAAAAGAATCAACTTCAAAAATGATTTTTTGTTTGTTTGTTTGTTTAAAAGTGAGGGTGTGCAGGTTTAAGGATAACAATTAGTTAGTTTAGTAGGACAACTTTCCTTCAGTTCACCAGATGGTGCCACTGTAGGGCTTACAGTGTTTACACACCCAAAATAGTCTCGAGGTGAAAGTCGTGCAGGCCAGAGGTCAAAGTTTAAATGACAAGCTCATTATTGACAGAGACAGTATTACAGTCCTTCGGTGAGCCTCTTCCAGTCCGTGTGTGATGATCTGTGTGAGCAGAGCTGGTTGAATGTGAGTTTCCAGCAGTCTGCGGAGGGCGGAGCTTCTCTCGCTGCGTGTTGTCATCATCACAGAGAGGTGCTGGATGGAGGAGATCCTCTGGTCCGTCTCTACTTCAGTCTGGAGGCTGAGACCGAGAGTGGAAGATGTGAGAGCGACCGCTTCGGCTTCAGCTGGCTGCTTCCCCTCCTCCTTCCTTTCTTTATGGATAATTAACGCCGCTGACAACCGGAACGGGCCATCGCTCGGATTAGAAGGTGGGTTCTCTCATTCTCTGAACCGATTAACAAAGTAGAAAGTGTGTCTGGGAGTACAGACACACTCCGCGCAGCGACGCGCAGCGCGAGCGCACTGACGGACAAGCGTGGACACAAAAAGGGTAAAGTTGTTCTCGGGCGCCCGGAGCTCGTGTAATTTTAGCGTTGAACGTAAAATAGCACGGGGATATGATGTTTCAGCTTGGGGGATATCTATAGCTCATATCTGTGTCTATACATAAAGTGCTGCGAGTTGAGGTGCCGCTCACTTTAAACCTGGATTCTGGTTGTTTATATGACACAGACCATGTGAGACTCTCGCACACACTTAATTAAAACCAGAATAAATTAACTTCCACATTTGTAAATCAGATATTTTTTTACAGACAGATCTTGCTGGTATTGTTAGATTTCTCCAGTGATGTGCTCGGGCGCACTGGGGGGCAACTGAACTGCGTTCGTATAGAAATATTCTTGAATGAATTTGCTTAGTTGAAGTGCTCTTATGTAATCGACAGGGGGCGATAGAGGCAACACTGTCTAAAGCCTTCACATGCCCACTTTAGGTAAAACTATATTCTCACAGGGCACATTTTATGTTTTTTTTTTTTTTCTATTCATGGGTTTTATGGTGATGTTTGTTTTTATTTATGTGAGGGATCTGTTGTTGTGTTATATTTACTTTGCCTATCTTTGCTTTTTTTGTCTTTGCTTTAGCAGGAGCTTGTTAGTGTGTTCAGACAAAGAGCAGCTTCCCCTAACATCACAGTTGTTTGGGTTCTCCATAAATATTATCTGTCTGCTTGTACACAGTGCATACAGACTCATTCAACATGCACTGTGCTGTGTTTTCCCCTGAAAGAGCAAGTCAAATAATGTTTGTCCTCCAGCGCCATATCCTCTGCTGCCTTCCTGCCGGAAGTTTAGCCCCTACAGTAACTAAGCTCCCAATAAAGGGAAATAAATAGGCCCTATCCACTGCTGCAAGACCCAATTAGGTGCTGTTGAGGGTAAATGTAAGTTTTCATTGCTTAATTTTCACTTCTCTGGATCCATTTCCTTTTAGCTTTACAACTCCCATCAGAGCAGGTTAAGTGTACCCATTTCTGTGCACTCGCAATGTTAGAATCATTAAGACACCATCATTTTTCACAAGTTTTTATGTTTGGGGATGATCTCTTTTATTCATGAGGTGGTGCTGATCTGAATGGGCAAATGAGTGTTTTAAGATGCCTGAAGTTTGTTCATTGACTGCTATAACAGTCAACATTTTTTCCTTTGACACACAAAAAAATACTGGGCTCACCTCCATCTGCCACAGATCTGCACATCAGGCAGCCAATTTATTAATTGACCACAAGTCCAAATGAGCATAAAGACATCTGTAGTGATGTGTGAAAGATTTGCTATTATTGTCCACAAAAGCAAAAAAAACAACAACATAAAAACACAAACAAGGTCATTATTCTGCTCATTTTCTCCTTTGAATTACTATTGCAACAACACATCATCAGTAGGGTAAAACTAACCTGTCTCACGACGGTCTAATCCCAGCTCACGTTCCCTATTAGTGGGTGAACAATCCAACGCTTGGTGAATTCTGCTTCACAATGATAGGAAGAGCCGCATATTTCTATTGGTGAACCCATTTTTAATGACTTTGAATTCATGCATTTCCTTTTTATGCCTCTGTACAAAATACTTGGGATTTCAGTTACATTGTAAAGGAAAATGTGTTTTTTTTTTCCTGATTTGTTAGTAGGATTAAACGAAAGCTATTGTAATGTATATACGTGAGACTGACTAGGCACATCATCCATCTCCCCATGTGGTGCAAACTCTTCCAAGGAAGCCTACTTATCAGCCATGAGATTGATAATACCAACATAAGTCTTTTAATCTTGATCGGAATAGAGAGCTGTTGTATGTTATCATGAACAAAGTGCACACAGGGGCCCTGGAGAAGAAGTGCGTTCTCATCTATTTCTAGCAGTGCCTTCAGCATGACTTACCTGACAATGGGTAATTGAGCCGGGTAGATGTGTCTTTCAAAATAAAGTTGGGTGCACAATGCATGCTCAGCTGAACAATAAGGCACCTGTCAGGTTTTGGTGAAGAAGCTGCTTCCTGTGACATGCCTGCAGGCCATATCCACTTATCATCATTACAGAGCTCTTTAGCATGTCTTCCAACCTCGTTGGCTCGGAGACGCCCGACTCGCATTTCAGCTGACATCTTTGGTCCGTTTCTCATGAATTTTCTCTGAAGATATTACCATAACACAAGAGTTACTTAACAGTTTCTTCTTGTTACAGCACTCACACCACTGCACCCCGCACTGGCTGGTCTTGTGATCTTTCCCCTTGTTTTCCCCCATTCCCACGGTGCTTTGCCACTGGTGTGCTGACTTGTCATGATTTGGAGAACACCAGAAAACTGGGGGGGGCGGGGGGGTTCTTAAGGTTTTGGGTTCAGACCACGTTTTTTAAGGGTGATTTATTTTTCCCTATTTTACCACAGAAGCATGCCCAAACCATGTAACACATCCACTTCCAGCAGATCCCACATCCTATGCATGTGACGAGGCTTTGGAAACCCCGTCTGATGTGTGCCAGCTGACCGGCTGGCTGTCTGGCTAGCCAGGAATCACAATAGGCCTCCCCGACCAAATCCTGCTGCTTCAAAACCAACCAACCAGCAGACAGGAGATCACATGCTGCCCGCTCCTGTTGTGAGAGGCGTCTTTTTTGTCCAGCTTTTGTTTTGATTGCAGTCTGGATTTATGGAGGGATTTAAGCCAACTCGTCACTGTCAGGGAAAGCACAGATGAGGTCATTAGAATGATTTTTTTTTGTTTTGTTTTGACAGATTTATGCCCCCTTCCTCCACTCGGGGTTTGTTTGTGCGATATACGTGTGCAGCTTATGAAGTAATGTTCATACTGTACGAGCAGACAGAGTGGAATGAAAGTAGCTTCCTTTTTCAGTCTGGAATTTAAAATATGTACCGGTAATATTGTGGGAGATCCAGAGATGAACGACCTCACACTGCAACAAGGTACCTGCTCTTGATATTCTGGCGAAAGTTGAAACAAGGCACTGACAGGACACTGCCGTTGGGTTTCTTCAGGTCATTTCTCCTTTTTGTCTGTTGTCTGCGCTGTTGATAATATGACAAAGCGTGTATTCAGTGAGACGTGCTTAACGTGTTTAACAGATTGCTTAGGCTCGGGGTATGTCAACACACATGTCAGGAGAACACAGGGAAATGCCAACAGCTCTTTCTAGTATCTAGTATGTTTTCACGCTACATGTGATCTGCAGTAATGAGATGTTTTGGCCTGTGGTCTGTTTCCTGGTTGTGTATATGGATTGGTTCTCTCATTTGCATCTTGCATACTTGTTTATTTGTGTCTAGTGGCTATATCAGTGGTGAATTTGACCCCACTGATGTGTTCGAGCTTTATAGTTGTTGCGGCAGATTAGTGACAGACGATGTCAGAAATAATACTGCCATCTCAAAGCAGATTAATCAAACGTTGCATTGTACTTGAAAGTATTTTCATTCTCAATCTTTGCCGTTTCAATAGTTTCTATTGCTTAATATTGCAAAGTTGATTGTTCATGGTCGCCAAAGAGGAAAATAATGAGGTTGGCCACATGTTCATGCTTCTTTGAACTAAAACTGGAGAAAGTGTTTATAACCTGATATTATGTCAGACATTTTTAATATGTTTAATACCTCTAGGCACAGCAGCAGCCGGCAGGTCAATGCGGCTGGGGTCAAATGGGTCTTTTTTTCCTGAACCACTACTTTAGTGGAGGTTCAGAATGTAAAGAATAAAATATAAAGGTACTGTAATAGGACCTCTTTGATTAAGTGTGAGGCTTTTTAAAATATCGTTTCCCCTTTTGTTTTCCAAGTCTACAATAATGATATTAGTCCTTGCTCAGGGAATATCTGAACCAGCTGCTACATCGGAACCAACCCTCATGTCTTGTTCATGTTGTATCTGTTCCCCTCTTCAGCCTCTTCACATCTCTGCGCCACTTATCCAGCAGTTTGCTGTCATGCCAGCCAAATGTGAGTGAAAAAGCGGCACTCCGTGGCTCGAGGGGAAGCTGCTGCTGGATAAAGCAGATGGTACAATGGCACAGTTCTAGTGGTGGCGATGCTGGTGAGGACCCTGTCAAACTCGGGAGATGCATCACCGAGCTTGAGAAGGACGGCTGACGAGGTGGGATGTGGGGACAGAGTGGAGTCAAAAGATTGGAGCCCTCAGATGACTGACTTTGCTATCAGTGCCTGCTCATGCATAGCAAGACCGTTAATGGAACAGATTAGGCAACTGATAACCTCAGCTGGAGCAATCAATGATATGAGCTTTACTTTATAGCTTTATTCCAGCTGTTTTTTTGGTCCTTTGTCGTAGTGCAGACTGTCAGTAAGCAGCAGCATATTGGAGCAGAATACTGCATGATACTAATGTGTTGCCGGTCATGAAAACATCATTCATCATATGACCAGTGAAGACCAGCTCCAGCCCTAATGTTGAACGTGACCTTTTCAAACACTGCATGTTTTGTTTTTTTAAACTAAGCTCCTTCCATCCTCTATACATGACAGATGGTAAGACATATGATCTTTACAGTAGGGCAGTGGTTTACAGATATAATGCTGACACTCATGTGTAGCTATTAGGTAGCGTTTCATCTTGGTGGAATTTGTTAATCCTTCACATGCCAGACACAATATTAAATTGTGTTTTATTTAGGGAAGTCATTGAGAACTGAAACATTTGTGTTTTTATATTTGTGAGTACAATCTTTGTGTGTTTCGTGAGCTAAACTGACCAGAATTTGATCTCTAGTCCTACTTGTTTTCAAGATACCAATGCATTTTGAAGTCAGCCCTTTAACATGGCTGATTCTCATTGGATTGAATACATGTTGCTCTTAGTCTATTCATTATTATTTACCTCATTGGTTTTCCATGTAGTGATTTTTATTTATAGGCATGTTTTGCTGTCTTCACATAATTTTCCCAGTGGACGGCAGTCAAAAACACTCCTCGTAAGAACCGTGAGCTAAGGGGGAGAGGTCTCTGTTCACCAAGCCAATAATTTAACAATATGACTCCAAAAAACATCATGTTCATGCATTATGGATTTGGATGAGTCAGGCATATAGGAAAATGTGTCTTGCCAAAATGAATTATGTCTGCACCCTCTGTTCCCTTGGGGACTCATTAGTGTCCATATCAGGAATGTTGGAGAAAAGGCCACCGAAAGTTGCTGACCCTCCCTGCATGTTTTGTCTACATGTCTGTCATTGGGCCACAATGAAGAGAATGAGTGGTGGCCAGTCATTAACCCGATGGCCACTGAATCCAAGGACCAGCAGTGACCCATGGGGTTAACTCTGTCTGTGTTCCCCTCAGCAGGCCCAGACACTCGAAACAACTGACCTCTATAGCTGAGGCCGGCCTTCAATGGGAGATAAGCAGGGATTTGGTTTAATGCCGCTGTGCATACCTCTGTCCTACTGTAGCGAAAAAGAAAGGGTCTGTCTGATAGATAGGCAAGGACTTGGAGCGGATGATACAGCCACAGTCCAGACTGCATGCCATCATGACCTCTGTAGGGATTATCTTTTCAAGATTATGAAAGGTTTATAAGTATCCATAGTATATCTGATGGTTATTGATGGAGGAGCGATGTCATTCTACGCAAGATATGATTTAATAAAAGGAAGTAATTGAATGGATTGCAGAAAAAAAAAAGTCATCAATCAGCTTGGAAAAAGATAAATTGTGTCTGTTTGACTGCTCTCTCTTACAGTACTCCAAGTCATAGCAGCTTGAACTGTAGCTTTGGCAAGTTTTCAAGCTGGCTGCTTTTCTGGTTGTATCTGGGATTCAAACTGGGCAAGACATAACCTCAAAAATGACAATAAAGAACAATATATTAAGAAAACAAGAAAGTCATTGCAGTGTAGTCTTCAAAGCCCTATGAATACATGTGTCATACAAGAGGGAAAAAAGTATACAGAAATGTGTCTGTTCTGCCCCAAGAAGAGGAAGCTTGGTCTCAATGGTGCTCACAGTCCCAATGGTTTGAGGGAAGAAGCTTTAGCAGAGTCTGTTAAAAAGCCACAAACACCAGATCCTCATGACAGGAAGAGCTGTCCTCTAAAGCCACGATTCATCCATCTTGTTGTAAAATTGCACATTGACAGGTTGGACGAGAGGTCCTTGCAAATGTGTGGATCAATATGTTGTGAACTGGAAGTCATTGGCTACAAAAAGAGATATAAAATGTTAATAGCAAAAAGATTATATGGACAAATACATCTTGGTCGATCTGATGAGAATGATAAATGAATACCAATTCAGTAGTTTCATAGAATGAATGGGTAGCTGGAATTTGTGGCTCATTTGTGCATATTTTTCCACATAATACAATAAAATATTCATATGCTATGGTACATTAGTCATTTTGCACCTCGAAGGTAAACATTTAACTGGTCTTGTGGTCTTCAAATGTAGGCCAGTAAGGCACGTATGGCCCTACGCAAACATCTGCGCCCTTGAGAGTCGCGTCGATCCAAGGCGAGCCGAGGAGCAGCCATCGGATGAGCTCCTTTAAATGTACACTCACTTGGTTCTGATGGAGGTTGATTGTAATTAACAACTCAAATGGAGCAAAGCTGTGACAGATGTGCCATAAAGTGCTCGGCATTAGCATGTTTGTGAGACTCTGTGAGACTCTGTGTGTGTGTGTGTGTGTGTGTGTGTGTGTGTGTGTGTGTGTGTGTGTGTGTGTGTGTGTGTGTGTGTGTGTGTGTGTGTGTGTGTGTGTGTGTGTGTGTGTGTGTGTGTGTGTGTGTGTGTGTGTGTGTGTGTGTGTGTGTGAGAACTGCTGAGGCGTTGCTGCTGGGGCGAGTATCCTTCAGTTAACCTCACCAGCACACTGCAGCACTTTAACACTGTTGTTGCGCATATTTTAGGTCAGACTTCAGTAGTAGCAGCAGGGTTTTGTCAGTGAGTGTCACACTGTCGACCTGAAGCTCAAGTCTAAGCAGAACAGAAACACGGAGTGTGTGTTTACAGTCATTTGTGCTTTTAGTGTGAGATTGTTTTGTGCTGTCCTGCAGTGTTTTGGTCACAGACTGGAATGTACAACATTTTTTGATATCTGATGTTTTACAGGAAGGAACTTCCTCTTTATCAATTGTGAGAAACTATCTGTTTTTCTGTTGGTTCCTTTCATGTTTGCCAGCCCACTGACATGAGACAAATTGAAAAGTCAAGTCATGGTCTGCGGTGTGTCATTGTGAACTGCTGATGAGACATATTAGGAAGAGGTTGTTATTCTTGTTTGTGTTTCCTCCGGTCCATAAATCAGATGATAATGAGGTCAGTTAGTGTGGCAATCCCCCAATGAGAACGGTTTGGCCTCTCTATATTGTCCATGAAGTTGTGACTGGTGTATTGTTTCAAATGTGTATTTTCATCTGACAACAGGAGAAAAACAACAAAATATTGGGTTCAACCTTTTTCCACCAAGCCTATTTTGAAATGTCTAGATATTCATTTGGTTATTATTCCTCTTCTGGCTGAAACAAGTTAACATCTGTTTTACCAAAATAGTGTGATTTTGACAAGTTCATAAGACAAATTATGTGACATGATGATGAAGTTTACTTATGATCTCAGCCGGCCTGAAGTCCCGGTGGCCACCGTAAGCATGTGTAATATGAGCAGAAATCTTGATTTATTCAACTTTATGGGAGTGTTCAAAGTTTGTAACGGTCATACTTTTACATACTTTTAACACACTGTCCCAACTGGTGTGTATGGGCTATGAGTTTAATGAGAATTGTATTACTACATACTGTTGTATTTCCATTTCACACATCTGCCCCAGTCTTTTTAGAATTGAAATCTTACTGCCCACAATATATTGGAAGTGTAGATATTTCCTCTCATGTAGTTCAGTTCAATTTGTGTGCTTGAATTATGCACACGATTAAACCGGGACATTGCGATGTTGCTTTTCTTCCCACTAACTGAAGCACAAAAATGTCTCTACACGATGTTGCCCTTGGCCCATTCTTGTAACTTGCTATTAGCAGAGGCATCGTAGTCTGTGGCTATTTTAGACAAGGCTGAGATACTGGAGTTACTGGTGTGTATGGGAAACCCTTTTACTCAAAGGAGGAGGGAAGGCTGGAGCAGAAAGGAGCTGAACTGTGCAGATCTGGCAGTCAGCCTGGCCTTTCCATGTACTCGGGGCTACAGCAGCAGGATGATGTGTTTAAGGAGCACCAGCCCAGCCAAGCAGAGCTAATTCAAAGCTAGAGTAGTATATTCCATCTTACTTGTTTTTTCTTTCTTGCCTTTTCTTTGTGGCATCATTTTGACTAGCCTTCCTTTTATATGATTTGCAAGGGCTGTTGACAGCAGATAATGATCTGGAGTGACAGTGGCCTGTTTTTTTTTTCTTCCTTTTTTTCTTTTCTTTAGATTCTGCAATCGCACTGTCAGTGTGGAGGGGATCAACTGTTTTCCCTCCTCCCCTTCGGCAAAGTGTATTGAAAGCTGCTGTAGATGGTTGGAGGTTAGCCACAGGGGGCTGCATGCTGTGGGATCCAGAACTCGTGGGGAAATGCTGAATGCTCGCCTTTATAAGGGTTTACTTCCTTAAAAGAAGGGGAAGCAAGAGGAGGTTGCGTAACGCAATCAGCCAAACAGTGCTCCAGACGACGTGTTAGGATCCCAATGAGAGATCGCTGTGTATGTAACTCTCAACAATGCCCAGCAGCTTCACTCACCCAGTGCTTACCTTCCCCGGGCCATGTTTACTGTGAGCTTTTGGAACCTCTCTGAAATGTAAACAGACCTGTAGGGCCACATACAGTTCAGCGCTGAGCTGCATGGGCCGTTGCCAAAACGCAGTAAGCACACAACTGTTGGAGATGCAGCCAGGTGCAGCGTATCTGACCGCAGGAGCAGCTGTATAATTATACTGTTGTCATCCATCTCCACATAATCTTTATCTAAGGAGGAGCACACAAACACCAAAGGTCAGAGTGAACTGCCGGCATGTTGATAGATAATTAATAGAATAATATAGTTACTTTAGTTTCGTCCCAGAAAGGTGGATTAGCACTGGAATGAAGCTTCATTTCCAGTGGGAGATATTCTGTGTGGCACATTTTCTCTTTGCATGAAAGGATTTTCTCTGGGTCCACCATACTATCCACAGATTTGCCCAGTTTCTGTGACTGCAATTGTCAAAATTTCTCTCTGGGATTGATAAAGTATTTTTAGACCTTTGATGGATTGGTAACATGTTGAGAGTTTGCTCTCCTTTTCACCCTGGGATATGCTCCTAACATGAATGGCTTTTGGATTGCCAGTAAAAGGAAATTAATGTTTTATTTCTCTGTATTGCTTTTCATCTGATTGCACCGCACAGCCTCAAACCTTGTTGACACCCTAAAGGACCTTCTTTGTGCAATATGAACTACTAACCACAAAATATTCCTTTTTTAATTTCGATTTTAATTGATAGGAAGGCTATTGAAGTTTAATTTCTCTTTGTATAATGACCAATAATCACATTCTGACTTCAGACATTCTCTACTGGTGACATTTGACATTTTCGAGGGCAGCGCGAAGAGAAATGACTGTCGGTTTAATTGTTTCCTGTTATTTTCCTAATTTTCACTAAAACGCAGTCAGAGTTCGAGGTCTCTAAGGGGACCATTGCATTTTCCACGCACAGACTCAACAGTCCATAATGCATTGTTTATTGACTTCATGAATTGTTCCAGCACTATTCCTGGTCATAGTTGTGTTTTAGTTCTGCTCTGTAGAATACACAATATGCCCATAGCCCAGATAGTACTATTGTGTAATGAATTTCTGTTGATGCATGGTCCATACGGTTCATCCCACACGTGTTCCACACAGTGTGAGTTGCTATTTAATTGCCGCTGATAGTATTTCATGAAATAGTTCCTGAATGCAGAGTTTCACAAATCAGTGGTGTGAATGGAGCATGTTTAAAAGCAGCTGTTTCAACATAAATCATGACAATTAAAGGTTCAAAAGTCAGTTAAAGAGTAATTACTAAAGATGGACCATTGAACCATGGCTTAAGTTGTCTGGAAATCTCTTGCTATTGGCTGTTCACTGAAATGCTTTTGTTGTTGCTTTTCAAAATAAACAATATGGCCTTATGTTGGTTGGTATTTTGTGCTAGATGCTGAAACTTCCAGCAGAAGTACTCGGATGAGCATGTTGCTTGCAAGCTTCTCTAGATGAGTGTTCTGCTGGGCTGCACTTTCTATTGATTAAAGTTTGAATGGTGTAACTGTCTGTAGATTCTCAGGGATCATAATCATACAAAGAATTAAAACATTTCAAGGTCAGGCACAGCCGCTCTCCCACAAACTACAATAAAGTGCTATAGGACTTACTGTGTCTCCTATTAACCGGGAGAGTTGACTGAGATTGTATTTATAGCAACAGCCTTTGGGAGTCATTCCTCTTATCAAACCCTGCTGGATAAAACATTAACAATCTAGAATAAAAGCAAGATTTCCCTCTTTTCCCACTGGGTTGGTGCAAGTTATACCCTTGCCAGTTCCTGGTGCTTTCTCCAAATGCTGCCATCTTGGTGACATTCTTTCAAGCCTGCTGCAGTTGTGAGATAAGCAAAGTGAAGAATAAGGAAATCTGTGCGTATGGTGGATGCCTTTGTAAAGTTTGGCTATTGCTGTGATTTTGAGCAGACGCCTTCCTGTGCGCATGTTGAATCCTTTGCCTAAACCACGTTTGTGTAAGGTTGAAGTATGTTAGATTTAACACCAACTCTTTTGTATGTCATTCTGAATCACGTAAATATTAATGTCAAAAGACTGTTAAGTACATTCACCAGTGGAGAAGCTGCAGTGTGAAGCAGACGTTTTTTGACCGTCGGGGTGTTTGCCTTTTGTCCGTCCTCCACCGTTTCTTTGTGCAGCCCGCTCCCCTCCTTCATGAGAGCACCTCATCAGATCGTTGGCCTCGATCAGTTCTGAATGTCAAAGGTCGCTCGATCAGCAGGGGCCTGCACGTCAAGTCGGATCAGTGCACTCCGCTCCTGGAGGGAAGGAATGAATTCGTCTGTGCTCATCTCCCTGGACACTTCTCTTCATTTAGTATTCAAGAAGGGGGATGGTAAGATTGTGGTGTATCGAGGTGGGAACAAGAATGGGAACAAGATGTAAAAGCATGGGGGGAAAAGCATTAATCACTTACTATCGACACCGTTCTATGGTTCGTGCGTGGTATGAGTGCATATAAATACAGATATTTAGTGGGGGTTAATGATGGCCTGTTGACTGGAGGAATGAGATGTGTGTAGGCAGATGCTGGAGTACGTTTTTTGTTGTTGTTGTTGTTGTTGTGGCAGCTGACTACTCTATATATCAGTGAGATCAAGGATGTGCTGATGAGTGGCAGTGAGCGAAGGAGGTTATGATGCTGCATTAGGACCAAAAGCATAATTGTAAATGGACATTGAAGACATATTTTTGTCAAAGTTTCTTTTTTTGTCTCTGTCTCTATGCAAAGGTGTGTGGGTGGTACTTAGTGGGAGGTTGGTCCTTGACACCCTTTTAGTTGCCACACCTCCTTTAAACACTCCCACCAAATGCCATGCCAGCTGCAGCTGTTGTGCCTCAATGCAAGAGATGTAGAAAATTCCTCTCACTCTGCAATTAGAGCCACAGATTGCTGAATGGCGCACATTGCAGTGTCCTAAAATTGCACTTGGTCCCCTTTCTACTCCCAAGAACACTGAGTAACTAGAAACTGATGAGAGTGCATCGTGAATGAAGTGGCCGTCTCTGCCTCAGCGTTGACAGATTGCGTCTTGTGCAGGCTGCTCCGTGTGATGTGCTGTTCCCCGGGTTAAAGAAACCAAAGGGTGGAAAAAGGCCTCATTGATGGGGTGGGTTTCTCATGCCTGACTGAGAATGTTCGCTTTCCAGCGAGTCAAGTGGTGCATTGTGATCTCGACCAAAGAAATGCAAATATATAGAACAGACGTACTACTTCTTTTTTTTTCCACCTCGTTTGTCGGCAGGACTAATCCCTCACTGTGGTTTAGATGGTGTTGGGGGTGCACTCTCGGTGGAATACTGAAGTGTTAACAAGGGAAAAGCCATGTCACTCTGGCGCATGTGATGGCTGCTTGCTTTTCAGACCCTTTTCTCAATAAGGCTAGATGCTCAGGATAGATAAATAGGGGCTTTTGTGGCCTTTGCCTGAGGGAATAGCACACAATGAAGGACACACAGAGCAAGGTCTTTTCCAGAGAAAACAGCTAAAAACAGCATTTCTGCAATCCCTTGTTCCTTTGCTTTCTAATGCCCCCCTCTCACTCGCTCCCTTCACGATTCTTTTCCTCCTCCGTGAGAACTGAACCTTGGTCCCATAATGTTTTCCATAAACGGGCTGAGGGAATGGAAATAACTCGGACCATTTCCCATTGCCTCCCTCTATCCACTCTCCCTCAGCAAGCAGCCTCTTCACAGGGCTTTGGACAGTACTTAAACACACTTCCCTTAATGATGCACTGTGTTTTACACTTCTCTGAGCACTAGCAAAGTGCATCTCATCCACCCCAGACATGGCAGCCTTAAAATACTGTAGCTGTGATACCGCTACATCATGGGACATTACCAAGCCTCTTCCTTTGAAAAGGATGAAGGTCAAATTGGTCTGCTACCACTGTATGCCACCTTAGGATGACTACTTATTGTGCTTTTGTTCCACTACAATCTATCATCTCGTCTTATTTGAGTCCCATTTTCTTTTTCTTTTTTTCCTGGTTACTTTTATCTTTCAGTATAGTCATTATTTTCCAGTCCCTCTCTCTATTTGTCTTTTCTCCTTTCCTTTCCTCATCCCTTTGTGATTCTTGGCATACTGTTGTCTTAGCTGTCACTATGTGGCTGTCTGGGGTTTTACATGCACATTTACATGTCGGTTGTTGCCTACATCTGCAGGCCGTCCTGCCAAGCACTGGGCAATTTCTCATGTGGGTGGCTGCCCTGGGAACAGATGTTTTTGATGCCACTTGTAGAGGAAGAGCTTTGAAAGTGATTCCATGAAAGAGATGCCAGCTGCATGACAGACCAGGGCCGGCGATTTCTCAGGAATTCTATCAGAGCCGCTTCTCTCCAAGCACTCAAAAACACTGCCTGTGGAGAATCGGATGACTTTTCACTTAATCAGACTGTTCCCTTTGGAGAACTTCATTAATTACAGAAAGAAGTTGCGCTCCTGGATATTTGCTACAGATGGCCATAGACTTCACGAGGTTTTGAAAAAAACTATTTGTTATTTTTGTATTTTGATTACCTCAAAATGCATTATCTCGCCCTTTGTGTAAATGTAGTAAAACTTGATTTCAATACCACAGCATGGATTTAACTCTTGCTCAAGCATTTTTTGGAATGGTATTTTCCACTTCTGCAGCCAGCTGTGCTGCACACATCTGACATATAAAAACACTGGTAATTTTGCCCATTCCACTGTTAACAATATGGTTTCCAATGTCAAATTATTCTTTGCTTTTTGAACACTGCCTTTTTCTGCACACATTCAAGGTGCAGCACCCCTGATCTGGCATCGAGCACACAACTCCCTTGCCAAACTTTCAATGAAAACCAGCTCTCTGGCTGATGATTATTATGCACATGCTAATTTTAGCCCTGCAATCACCAAAAACCATTATTATGGGCCCTATGGATGAAACGCGTCATCTGTGCTGCACACTAAATGTGCTTAGCCGGAACTGTTGGTGTTTGCCAAACATTTGCCAAAGTATAGTTTGGAGTTTGTGGTGATAACGCTGCTGCTCTGCCTTGGGAGCGTCTTGCAGATGCTAATCATATGCTCACAGGCAATGAAAGGGCATGTGCAGAACTGCAAACTATAAACAGGAGTCAGATAAGAGATCATCCACATGCCACTGGCAATGTTATAGTGTTCAAAAATTAATCTACTGGTTTGTGCTGCAGTGCAATTACAGCAACAGATGATAAGTTTGCTCTGCCTGGTTTAAGCAGAGATACCTCTGCTTGAAACAATGGCTGAATATTTACAAAGGTAGTATATTTTTCAACCGGTGAGTCTCAACCTTTTACGATTGTACCTTTTTTTGAAATGGGGAACGCTTCACTGTCACTTATTTCTGACTATGGGCTATAGAAAATTCGTATTTCCTGCTAAATTTGGGGTATCATTCTTCTCAGTGAGGTCACAGGCATGAAGACTGAAAACGGCAAAATTGGCTCAATGATGCAACCTATCCATCTTCTATACCAGTTTATCCTGTGCAGGGTCAAGCCAGGCTAACTATGGAAGATGGCAGGATACACCCTGGACAGGTTACCAGTCCATCACGGGACAAACACAAATAGACAAACAACCACACAGACTCACATGTACGCCTAGGGGCAATAATTAAGCTCACATTCGTGTTTTTGGACTATGGAAGGAAATGGCAGTACCCAGAAGAAACCCCGTAGAACATGCAAACTCCACACAGAAAGACCCGGCAGGTATTTGAACCCGCTGTATTCTTGCTATGAGGCAGAAGCACTAACCACTACCCCCTAAATGATACCACTCAATTAAAATGCTTAAAACATTTTTTTTTTTTAAATCTGAATGTTGCAGTTTCATTTTCCCATCTTTCCATGTGTTGAAGTGTCCTTGAGCAGTGCAGGTTACTTCCAACATTCAATAGTACACTCGGAGCTCATTGCTCTTTATGACTTTTTATACCCAAGTGTTCTTTGATAAACCAAAATGCCGGAATATTTCGAAAAATGAAGCAAAAGTACAAATGTTCACAAGTCTTGCCTTGTGTCTGACTCAAACATGTCAGATTCATCCGATGATCCTACAGCCATTTGGGAGCCAACATACATGCATGATATCCTCTTGCACAACTCGGATGATCTCAGTCCCTCTCTGCCTTCATAGACTATTGATTTGTCTGTTTTATGTTTGTGTGTTTGCTGCTTTTGTTGTTGGTATTTCCTCAAGCTGCCTGAAGCAACAGTGTGCCTCTCCCTGGATTCACCAAATCAACACTCGTGTCGATGCTGCTCTCTGCTCCACTCTCCCTTTGCCTGCCTCTACTTTCCATCTTTGTTCGGGAGGGTGGGCTGATGTCACTCAAGGCTGTCATATGCAGAAAAAGTTGCCTAGCAACAACATGGAAGGATGCAAAGCCACTGTTTACTCTCCACCCCCTCACCTCGTGTCCCCACTACCCCCTTCTCTTTCACTCTTCTCTGTCAGAGAGATGGAGTGCACGGATGGGTAGTGGAGGCAGTGCAGCCTCCTGCTCTCTGATGAATTCAGACAACAGATTCAGAACAAACTGGGAGGAGGAGAGGAGGAGGAGAGAAGGTGGAGAAAGAGGGGGAAGACAGGAGGGTGGGATGGGTAGTGAGAAGTGCCATTCAGAGATGCTGTGTCTGCCTGTTGCCTGCCAGCTGCTATTTCTGCCTTCCTCTCTGCAGGAGGAGCAGGTCATTTCCCCTAACAGCTCCTGTCCCGCTCTGCATAACTAAAGGAAAGCTTGTCTCACCACAGCACATCGTTATCAGCAGGACTAAAAATACTGGACAGCCAATACGACACATTCCTGTCTGGTGTCACACCCTCATGTGAAAAAGCTCAATCTTGGTGAACGCGGATTAATAAATGCCTTCCTTCAGACATATTTACCATTTGTTATTACATTATCTTTTTCACACAGTGAGGCTTCCACATGGAGACTTTGTGTTTTGTTATAACTTCCCTAACTAAACCAGCGTCACTCAAGATTGTTTCTGAGAACAAACCGGCTGCACAACAAAGACACTAAGTTTGTGCAATGTAACACTAAGCTAAGAATGTCATTTGTTTTGATTAGACTTAAGTTTGTGCTTTTGGCAGCTTTTCCCTGCATTCCCAATGGTCTGAACATTTTATTTTCTCTCAACCCTTGAAGACTTAAACAGGTCTGTTGAGTTTTAATGAAAACGATAGATATTTCAGAAATGATGTACAGTTGCCATAAGTTTGAAAATAAGACAGTACTTTAATAGGAATGTGTTAAAATATATCTACTTCACTGAGCAAAGACAATTTCCAATCTTTACAGCTGAACTATTTCCTTTAAAAAAACAAACAAACTTGTATTTATATTTAAAATTTCTGTTGACAATCAGTGATTAACAAAAACACAACGGGGTATCTCCAATATGTGTGGCTTTCTTTCTCAGATAGAATATAATAGAATAGAAACTTTATTGTCATTGTCACCGGTACAATGAGATTAAAAAGTGGCAACCAATCTATGCATCATAAAATCAATAAAAGTACAAATAAAAAGTTATTTGAATTAGTCCTTTCAATGTATTTGCTGGAATCATTTCCCCTGTAGGTGCTCCATTTCCTCCAGTTCTTGTCAAATACAGTATATGACCCCTTGAGTTTTAATTGGTCCGGCAACTTTTACATTGAACAAATGTCCTGCATGATTTCAAACCATTGCTCCTTGTTAGTTGTAGCCTTTTTACTGGCAATGAGTACCATTCTAATCACATAAGTGTTGTCTTTCTGCAAAGCTTTGTTATTATTTTTCCAGGTACATGAAAACAGTTTTTTGGTAACTCTTAAACCAATATGTTATTAATCACAAAATTTTTTTTAATCTAAACTACAAATTCGGAGCAAAATAAAATGTCATCAAAAGATTTAAAACTTTTAATGCAGTAATATAAATGTAAGCTGTCCAAGATGTTTGAGTGTTTGTGAATGTAGGTCGACCTGCATGTGTATCCGTTTGTGTAATGACTGCCTTTGGTATGTAAATTACCCAACATGCACGGTTGTCCACGTGCAAACGAGCGGTGTTTGTGGGATGGCGTATTTCTCCACAGGCCCCTGCTGCACATATGTGTAGGCTGATGAATAGTTTGTCTGTTTGCTGGGATGCAGTGACAAGAAATCTTAAGTGTTACCTCCTGGGGCTTCCCACTCTTCAAATAAAACTATTTTCCTTCCCCTCAGCTCAAATCAAAGCTGAGAACCTGCCTGCAGAGGCTGGATCAAAGCAGACTGTGGCACAAAGAGCTACACTTGCTGCCATTCATTCAGCTTGATTAAAGTCTGTCATTTCCTGCTATTAACAGCATCCTACCTCATACCAGAAGAACAGCAAAGCAGTCATCAGGAAGCGGTTGGAGTGACACTGTTTTCGCATCTTTCCAATTAAGCGCCCTGTAACTCAGTTATACAGCATTACACAGCAGCCAAAAAGTATAATCAAAACGTGGTTACCACAAAAGGCTGTTCTTTTTTTAGCTTTTATGTGTTCAAGGAAGCCTGACTTCCTCACAAATAACAGCTTTGCATAACACGCATAACTCTTGCTATCACAAGCACAAGTACACTCGCATAGAATGCACCATTAGGCAGCGTCTCCACATTAACTAAACGTTTGTTTCTGTAAGCTTATGTGGAGGCTCTTCAAAACTTTTATTGTTTCCTCACCCAGATTTCATCCCTAAAGCCTTGCAAGTCTTCTTTAGTAGCTCCAAAACACCCAACTGAGCTAAACAGCTACCGATCAAACGATGACTGATGCTGCCTGACGTTTTCTTTTCGAAGTTAAATTTCCCTGTGCTGTTTGCTGCTTTTTAATAGATTACTGATCTCTTGAAGGGCAGGCACAGAGCACACAGTGGTCATCTCGCTGTCAGCTGTTGTGTGTTCAAGTACAGTTTTTATTAGATGTGAGGCAGCACATCCGTCAGGATTTGTCAGTTCTTCTTTGGCCGAATGTCTTTTGTGGATCATTAAAACTTATATCTCTGAACAGTACCCTGCAGAGACCTTTTCTCGTACACTTTTTTTTCGCTGCTCTCAGGACTGCTGCAACTTTCTCCCCCGCTGCTCTCTTGTCTGGAGCGCCAGTCTGTGCTGAAGGTAAAAATATACATTATATACAGTAGCATATGGCATGTGCATAAAGGGATAATCTGTTTTGAAAAATAGGCAAGTTCCCTCAACGGCCGGGTCTCACCCTCCTTATCTCAGTGTGTTTAAGGTGGTCATGCTTGCTGGTCAGACAGACCTTTGTACCGAGCTGTAGTTCATTGGACAGGGAGAAGATTAGAGGATTCCTCCATCTCCCGCCGATCCAAATGTCGAGGCATCACTCAGAACTTGGAAGGTCACTGGCTTGACCTGGGGATCTTTTCCTGAGAACAATAGCTTTCCCCCCCTCTTTATTTCTTATCCTTCCTGTCAGCCAAAGAAGCTTTGAATGTCATGGTCTACCCCCTCCCCCTTCCTCAACCACCAACACCACCAACCCCCGGCATTGCCACCCATCCCACAACACCCTCCCACCCAACACAGCCACCTACTTTCCCTTACATATGCTAATGTCGCAGTCTCATTCAGCTGTTGGTGGCTTTGTCACAGGGGAAACGTTACGAGCATTAAGGGGCAGCTGTATGCATTTCACTAAATTGACTCCCGGATGGTTGCTGGACTTGTCGGTAGTTTCCTCTACTATTTTTTCCCAAACCTGGTTGTTGGAGGAAGTATCGGGAGGAAGAGTTGTGGTGCTGTTGTTTGTTTTCAGGCATTTTTGCTGGGAAGTGTGGTGGATATCTCATTCCTTTATGTGGTTTTGGGTGGCTTGTGCTCAACAAGTGGCTGATGGATTTAATGCACTTGGATCGCAACTCCACAGTGGGCTCATTACTACAGTGGCTCACGGGACTGCTCTTAGGATTAATGGCTTTGACAAAAAGGGGCTCCCTTAATCAGGTAAGGCAGGCGACTGTTGATATTTAATGTTGATTCCTTGTGTAATGGCCTTTGGAGAGGGTGTAAAGGTTAAATAATGCACATTGACCTTGATTTGACTTGCTTTTATTTGCTGAGTAAGCTCCACACAAAGGAACAAACAGTTTGTTTTCAGACATTGCTCTGTTTGAGGAGTCTTGCTCATGGCGTGTACTAGATGGCTAATTTGGGAGTATGTCTTCTGTGCAGAGGAAACACAAAGTTTCTTTGAGGTGAATAAACTCGTGATTCATCCGTGTACCTCTGCCTACTCCCGTACTCCCTGCAGATATATTCCTTGCTCATCATCCGGTTGACTAAACCTTGCTCTGTGTCAGCTGTGGAGTGTTGCAGCTGCTGCTCACAAGTCCAATTTATCTTTATTTTCAGATCTCTGTCAGGAACATCGGCCCGAGTGTGGAAAACAGACTTTGAAAATAAAAAGCCGCAGTGCGCAGGAGAGGAGGAAGTCTCAGTATTTACGTAGACACAGGGTCAGAATGTCTAACTCTCGATTCTCAACTAATGTGTTTGTGTCAGTGTGTTGATTTTTAATCTTAGCGGTGTCACGCAGCTTATCTCCTTTCCTCTTTCACTGGGCCATTTCTTGGTGATACAGTGACGGCATGGACTCTGACTGACCTCCGTTGCAGAGGAGCAGAGGCACGGATGTTCCTACAACTTTCGATCTCAACTCCTCGCAACTCTTTTAACAATTTTCCTTCCGTTAGTTGTTTGCGCCCTTCTCCCCATCTCCTCCCTGACAGTGCACTCCGCCGACAGCCTGTCATTGGGATGGTGCTAGCTGGGAAACAGCAGGCTGCTGTGAAGTGGGGGGGGGGGGGGGTGCTGATGGAAATAGGTGGTGGTTTATACTGGAGGCCTGCTGAGCCACATCAACCCTGTACATCCCTTTCTGTCTCCACATAGCAGGGAGACCGGTGTGGTTAGGCCCAGTTTTGGGGTGGACAGATGGCTCCTTTTGGAGAAAGGCCACAGCACAGCGCTCTGTGTTCATGGGGCTCCACCAGAGCGGCCAAGAACAAACATGGTCTCCTTCTGTTGGGAACATTCAGGAGCTTCAGCTTATGAGGCCTGAATCAAGTCGGGGAGGGACATCTCAAACTGTTCATGCGCGTCTTGGGTGTGATACTAATGCTAGTTTGTTACGTAATGTTAACTGACATTCTGCTAAGTGCTTCGTGATACCACTGCTTGTCCCATTTCTGATAATGCCATCTTCCATTAGTCATATTATTCGGTGTTCATGAATGTTGTATCAGTATGGAGACTCTGTTTCATCCAAGTTTACAACATCACTTACACTTTTTTTTAACTTGGTAAATTGTGCTGGTCTGTTCACTGCGGTTCTAGCTTTTTTGTTCCCACGTGAATAAACATGGAGAAGCTGTTGTCCTGTCTATTTTAATTCACAGATCACCCTGAAACAACGAAAGGACAATGGCAGTGTGCTGCCTGGCAGGCGCTGGGCAGATAGCCAGCTGGCAGGGCAACAGGGCAGGAGACTCCCATTTTCAGAGAAACTGAGAGAAGGCCTGCCTCTCTCCTGTACTGCACACAGCAAGAACCACTATTATTATGCTTTATTTCTTTTTTTTTCTTTTTCTTTTTATGAGCTTCGGTCCAACTATAGAACAGGGGCTCTTTTATTTTCAGACATTTGGCGCATAGCTCAGCTCCACACCTTGTCAATGTAATTATTTGACGCTCCCATTAGTACTGTGACTGCGGTTAAGCTTTCACTTGATGGATTGCTGTTGGTTATTATGTAAATCTTGGCACGTAAGAGTCGTCATTCCAGAGCTGCAGCGGTAATTTAATTTTATCAGTGGTTGTCATCCTAATCCATCGCCTGGTGTTTCAATTGGAAAAACATTATAGCTAAATCTTTGAAATGACTTGATGAAAGAAATGCCACCTTTGATGCAACTGACCATTTGATCTTTGAAAGTAGGTTACTGTTGTTGATGTTTGAGTATGGAGTGTTCAAATCCTCACTTCATGATAGCTTTAGAAGCCTAAATTCTGCTGTTCAGTCCTCAAAATACATCCATCTTTTTTTTTTCCATAATGCAATCAAATACTCTGAAAGACCTAAGTGATGTTTTCAGAGATCTGTGCATTCATGATGAGCGGATCAGTATACACATAATTGGATTTACCTTGACTCCTTCGTTCCCCCAACTTCACTTCCACACACAATCGGAGTATTTGAAACCACTTTTTTTGTCTGGCAGAGGCTTTTTCTCTGTCTCTAAAGGACCATATGGTAGATATTATGAGATTCAAATATGTGCAGGAAATGAAAAGAATTTAGCTTGTTGCAGTTTCTGTTGGGTAAATACTTAATGTTCACTGAACCAAGTGAAACCGAGTCAGATCATGGATGACCCTTGTGCTCTGGACCCAGCTGTGGCCAGCACATTCCAGATGGAGCTGCAGCCAGCACAAAGCGGAGCAGACTTAGGGGTGCGTTGGTGTAGGGAAAACAGGCTCGTGTTCACGTAAGCTGCCTTCATGATTAGGCTAAGACTAGAAATAACCACCAGTCCAAACCGCAAAGTCCTCAGAAAAGCAAACAACTATCTTTTGTTTAATTTTATGCATGAGAGCATAACTGTTGACAGATGATGTGTGGCGAGACGACTGTTGGAGGGCAGTGACCTCGGGTTAGTGGTGCAGCCACAGGAGCAGATATCAGAAATTGCGGCTTGTGGAATATCTCGGTGGCCTCTTGTGTTCCAGCTGTTCTCCGTGCTACATTTGCAGAAAGCTGTTCGATTTTCAAAGGCTGCGGTGGAAGTCGAGAAGCATTATTGTGGTTTGAGGTAGTATCATTTTTGTGGAGACGCTCGTCTCGTCTGATTTTCTACATAGTTGAAATGGCTGCAAAATGGTTTTTTTTCCCTATGTTTGTATGGATCAAAATGCAGACAGAAACTAAAGAGACTTTTTTGAACCAACATTTTATGACAGATGTTATACCCCCAGACACTTTCTACTTTTGTCTCGAATCTATGCACCTGGGGCACCGGCTGGGTGTCGATGAACGTGGGCATTTCACACAGTGCATTCTTAGGCCCAGCACAGAGCAGGGGGATGAGGATATATGTTTACTCTGTCCCATCTGACCTCCTTTTTATCTGTTCTACTGATTGTTCTGCTGCTGTTGGGTCAACTTGGGTCCATGTGCACTGAGATATAAACAAAAAAAGCCTCTAATTGTCTCTCTTGTTCCTGTAGGAGATGCTTTTCTTGAGCCACTCCTAAACATACTCACAAACACACACATACACACACAATCCTGGCTTTTGTAAGTTTCTTGTATTCACTGAGGCCCTGTCCACACGAGCCAAAACCGCCTTTTTTCTCCCCGGTGTTCTCAAATATGACTGTCCACACAGCTCAACACGCTGCCTGAGCAAGTAGTACATATGCCAGGCATTTAGGGGGGGTGTGACTCACCAGATGCACCAAAAACGCAGAAGATGCGGAGAACATAAATGTATAGAAGTTGACTTCTGCTCATAGACTTCTATATAACTCTTGGTTATATAGGTCTATGCTCGTGCACCTTCTCAGTTGCTTCTGCAGCTCGACCTGGAGCAAGTAGTCCGCGATTGTAGTGGTTATTGGGCGACATCACACACCATTTTCTGCAAATGTGTGTCTTGCTCATTCAAACCTCAAAGCTAAGCTGGCGTTTTAGAATTTGTCCACTCTGGGACCACTGTTTAAAAAAAAATAAAAGTAAAATAATGCCACATGTGGTTTATTGGCTGAAAACGGTGTGTGTACGTGAAACGTGTTCTCGGTAGGATGCCCCCTCAATCACTTCTACTCTTGTCTTGCCCGTTGTTGTGTCATGAGATGAGATGAGATTTGTATGTGCATGTTTGACTCACCACTAATACATTGGCTCGGTCTCTTACAAAAGAGAACTTGAACTTGTTTGAGATTAGTAATTCCTCTTTGACCCGAGAGTGTCAGAACTCCACAGTTATCACATACCTTCTGGGGAACATGCTACTTCAGAATGACTTTGTTCGTATAACTGTCAACTGTGGGGTGAGTTGGTGTGTTGGCGTTAAACAATGTAGAAGCCTTTTTAGTAAAATCTGACACAAAAATGATGTGTTCTGCAGGGATGTGATGGGTGGATAGCAGTGTAATTGCCACCACGGGCAAGTCAGAACTTGTTGACATGTTTGTCAAATTTTGTTCATGGCCTTTGTAACAAGTTGGCAGTGTTGTGAACATTTAGATGTGTCTTTGTTGTGTGGGTGTGATGATGATGATGATGATGTGGTGCACAGCTGCAAAGCATCACAACATCACTTTCTCGCGCCGCTGTGTACCCACGTTGCTCTGTGCCCACATCACTACATCACATCATGGTATTACCACGTCACTACATTTGCAGCATCACATTGCTCCATCAGCGAGTCACTTCACTACTCTACATTACAACATTGCTGCATCACTTGCTCATTGCATTATGACCTCATGACATCACATCATTATGTCACTGCCCAATTGATGGGTTATTAAACTGCATTTATGAATAACACAGTATAAATTTAAAATCCAAGAAAACACAAATAAAGCTTTTCTCTAATACTAAAATGAATATCATCAAGGTTACTTATTTTTAGTATTGTCCTATTAAGTGTGACAGATTTCTGTTTTCACACTGAAAAATAGAGGTGACTTTTAAATAAAAAGGGGTCACATGTTTTGGCACATAATCAAAGTCGCTGGAACATGTTTCCCTGCTTATCAGTGCCCCTCTATTGTTGAGGCTAATCTCTCCATTTTGTCTTTGTAGTCAGTTTAGAGAATAAACATGCTTTTTGTTGTTTTAAGCAGCACCCAAACTGCTGCTAAATCACATTCAGCCTGTTCTTGCCTTCGTTTTAAATTTCACCGAAAGGATTTTTGGCTTCATATCTGACTGACTTGCAAATTGTACCTTGTTGCATTAAAGGGCAAACCTCCAGTTACACTCATAGCCTTTGAAGACATGCCAAATTTGATTCTAAATTCAGTATATCCAGGGACAGGATGACAGACATGAGAAGGAAATGGAGGCATAGAGGGGGAGCCGTGGGCAAATGGTGGATTTATTTGACTGTTTGTCGAGTGACTGCCACCTCCTTATATCCCCTCTAATGGGAGATACTGTGAAATTGCTCCCTGGTTAAATATTATTCTTAGTTCTATAGCATAGTACTTACACAATCCCACTTAACCAAAATAAATAGTTAGCATTCATGGTCATTTGATTTGTCCTCCGTGTGACTATTTTTAAAGAATAATCAGACTGGATGCGGTTTTCTTTAAGCTTCCACATATCACACATGATAAGGCAGCTGGCTGGACCTCATTTCATTGGTTTCCTTACCCCCTGCAGAGGGTGTGACCCTTCATTCACACTGGCCATTAAAATCTCAGCATTGCTCCCTGCAGGCAATATTGGCACATCAGGGTGTTCAGTTGGTGGTCCAAACACAATAAGAGAGGGTGGAGTCCGATGATTTGGTTCTTAGTAGCTGAGATATATACAGCGTTATCGCTGTATACAGGAAGCGGAAGGTCTGCCCAATAATGGCAAGGCTTTAGCATCAGTACTAATTTGAGTGTCATGGTGGGAGATTCCTCCCTGTTGTGAGGTTGAATTGTGGGAGCAGCAGATAAAAGAGGAAGGCGCTGAATAGAGAATTTTGGTTTTCTTTGGTCCATACTTTCATAGTCCCAGCCAGCATGAGCCGAGGTGCACACACCCACACAGTCTTAATACCCTTTCACAAGTGTCCTTGCTGGTTTTGGAGGCACTTGGGGAAGATGGCATGCCTGCTTTCCCAGGCCCGTAGTAATGAACTCTCAAGGATAACATTGGCCAATTAATTGGTTCTGTGGTTTAATTGCACCGATCTCTTTGAGTGAGGTTTGGCAAACCTCCCAACCTATTTTTCTTCCGCCTTCCCACCCCAGCACTTTCGCCTCTTTTCTTGACCTCACATTCTCCTTTGCAGTAACCCAGTTAAGGTAGAGAACTGCTCCAGTGAAGCAGAAACACAAGTGTTTTCATCAGATCAGAGTAAGCCCGTGTCTGGTTGCACATCTACATCCCCGTGTCATGAATTGAACGCAAAAAACTATTGCACAGGCTAGCTCTCTCCTCACGGCAAGGTTGGAATGGCTGCTGTATTGAAAACAGAGGTCCCAGGTTGTTTTAAATCAACTCTACAGAGGCTGAAATGCTAACGCTGCATGCAGTATGGGTTTGATCAGACTTGAGTGTCTGATGATATGGAATGCGATCCCTTGTTTTCATTGGAAGCCCATTGAGGAATCAAATGGTGCGTTTTGAAGCACAAGAAACGTGCCTTCAGGTGTGTTTGCTTTCCGCTCTGACTTTTTCCCATCCTTGCAGTTAATGATGGATGTACTGTGACACTTCCAAATGTCTGACTGGCTGCAGCTTCTCAACATGAAACAGCAGAAGGCAGGTAACAAAGAGCAAAAAGGGGGGAAAAAAGACAAAAATGTTCCACATAGTAATGCTGCCTGAGTCACTGTATGATGAAGTCCATGAGCTGGAAAATTGGTGCAATCATCTTGGCCTCTAACCTACATTGCACCCTAATTTGGCTGCAGGAGGGAATGATGGCAGCTTCATGGCTTGGCCTCAGTTCTGGGGGTCGAGTCTTCTTAGCCAGCTACCACTTGCATCTTTTGGAGAACAGAGACTCATTAATGTGACTCAATTACACAAATTTTTTTACTCAACATAATTGCCCATCATGACAGGACCACATTCACCTCAGGGCTCAAGAGTGGCCCAGCAGCTTGATGGAGGCTAAATAAACACGTTGACCTGAAGTGCAACACTCCGGACACTGTGGAGGACCAGCTATTTTAGAGGAATGTGAAATGTTAGAGAAGTGATGTGTTAGGGTAATGAGGGCACCATGTTCAGGATGCCTCTACGTGTATTGGCTGGAATTGACCCCATACTGGGTCTAAAGATTGACTTTTCTTAATAGCCACTTTTTGAGTTGATACAAATCCAAATAATATACACAATGGAAATTGTACAGACATGATCCATAACATTAAAAATCATAGGTTTACTACCATGTGGCACCATCTGTTTTCAATCAATGTGGCTATTCTTTCTGCATGGTTGGGACCAATTTCTGCCTGGCAATGATGATAGTGAAAACCTTGTTGCTTTGCAGAAAGTTATTCGGCTTCCCAAAAAATATGAAATGGTTGTATATTTTGAAATAGTTTGGTAGAATAACATTACATATTTTAATGCTTTCCCTATATTCTTGTTGTTTTGAGAGGTTTTGAGCCAAATGGTGAGAAAAATCCTTTGATGAGAGTGTCTGCCACTTGTTGGTGCCATTTACCTGTGTTTAGCACATTCAGCAGAACATCAGCAGCAATTGTGTGTCTGCACAACTGGCATTCGAGGAGTGTGGATCACCTACATTTTAGAAATGCTTAAAAACATAAAAAACAGAGTTCATGCCAGACAATATGCTTCTGTTTGTGATCTCAGGAAATTGTCACAAAAGGCTAAATGACCATTTTGAGTCAGGTAATAATTAATTGGCTATATTTGGAATGGCTCTTTTCCCAGTTATAGTTATAATAGTTACAATCTCAATTAGAAACTTGCACAGGGTTCTTGTTCTTCAATTTACTGTCTAAACTCTGTATATGTCCATATTTCCAGATATAGTGACTACACTTGAAGAAACTCGTGCACAAATTATGCCTTTTATGTCTACAGATTTCTAAATCCTGATATTTTGTTGAAATAATTGGCATCTTGGTGTGTTTCTGCAGCTGCAACACTGAATATAATAAATCTGTGATAGTTCATCACGTCGTTAAGTGACACATTGAGCCTTTCAGAGAGGAAATGCAGCCTAAAACCTATTTGTTGCGACAAATTAAGCTTGCAAAAGACCTGTCGTTGATCTTTGGAACATGTTTAAAGGGGTAATGACAAGGTTTTGCTTTCAATGTGTTTACCATGTGCATAATTTCCAGAAAAACTGTCAGCTCTTCGTGGATTAAGTCTTATATTGCTTTGGATGAAGAGTGTTTGCAACTGGCAACAAAGAGTGTTAATGTATGCAGCGCTGCTTTGTGGAAAATCCTTGCATTATGATTGAATTTCCATAAATCTCATTGGCAAAATTTCAGTTTTAGCAGTATTTGCTACAACATATTAGGAGCAGGGTGTTGCTCACTGTGCCTGTAATACTGAGATGAATCCAAAGTGACCAACATCTGGATCACCTGCAGTGCTGTCACAAACCAGCAACGTGACAACTCAAGAGTCTTGAACAGAGGAACTTCTCTCTTTGTCACAGTGACAGCCGTGTAGGACTTGTAGAAGTCAGTCACGCAGCCTGCCGAGCTCACTGACATCATACCTTGCGTCTTTCTCTGGAGACATTGCCCATTAGTGGAAGAACAGTATTAATCTCAGGGTGGTGGACAGAACGTGCTCACTTTTCTGACAGCATATTAATAACTGCGAGGCCTTTAATCAGGCCACAAAGTCAGAGGATTATTTTAAGACCTGGCAGAACTGCTGGGCCACTCCTCACTGGATGAACCCAGATGAAAGACATACTACCCAACATCAGTGACAGAAAATGAGTTCATTACTGTAATTAGGCCTCTCTTTCTCTCACATCTTGCCTTCTCCTTCCCTTCCCCCCTCTGTTTTACCAGGCCCTGTCTTAAACGCCCATAATGGCGATGCATTACTCCAGTTAGCAAAGGGGCTGCTCGCAAAGCAAACCGCCCACCCTCCATCTGCCGCCTCCCTTGTACAGACAGACACAATAGCGAGGACAGAAAACTGCCTCCTTCAGGTCACTTTTGTGAGATTGTGCTGACCAAGTAGCTTGTGGTGCTCTCATTGGCTGGTGGAGCTGTAGGGGTGAACGTGGAGTGAAACATGGCACAACTGTGTTCATTAATCACTGTCACAGAGAAAGTAGAAAGGGAAAAGAGAAACACAGACCACCGTGTTGTTCACTGGTTTATCCTCCTCCACTGTCCTCAACAGAAAATAAAGGCCAGCTCACCCTTTCTTGACCCCATGTTGCAACCCAAACACTTAGAGACTGGACCAAATGAACATAAACAGACCAGCCCTCTGTTTCTTTGGTTTTCGCTCTGAATTCTCTCCATGATTGAAGGCAGTTTTGAGAAGTGGAACACAAAATTAAGTTTAATGTGCTTTTAAGGGTGAAAATATTTGCACTGATGAGGCACTTCATTTTTCAACTTGGTTGATTCTTAGCAGTTGGTCTAAAATTTCATTTTTTGTGATAACATAAACAGTCTTCCTTATTAGCTGCTTTTCTGCTGTCACGTGTTGAGAGTACAGTATGTCAACTTCTTTGTTTTTCCTGTTTTCAATCATCCGTAAAAGCCTCTCTTGGGGTGTCACCATTGATAAAGCTGTTTGTGCAGGTGGCACATTTTGCCGTCACTCACTGTGATTGTGAGTGTGAATAGATGGCGTTCAGTAAACAGTTGGCATTTGGGTGTCGGTCAGCAGTCACATCATCACTTCTGTTTTCTGTCATGGAACAAAGTAAGACCTGAGAAGAATCTGAGGTGACCAGAGACCTTTATATGAATGCGCAGCAGCAAGAAAAGAGATGTGTAGTTATTCAATTACTATGGCCCTACCTATAGGAGTCTTAAGAAGATGGATATTTCTTCTCTGAAGCAGAGAATCTTACAAAAGTTAACTGACTTGAATTTAACCCAACAAAGATTTTAGAGTTTTCCCAATAAGCAGGGTTAAACTTGGATCACAATAGTGATGTCCATATTTATGTTAAGTCTCTTTATCACAATAAAGTAAAATTTATGATATATTGCAAATTTGTCATTACAAAATCAATATGCACAGCACACATAGCACATAAGTCTGGCTGAACAACATGTTTCCATGCATTATGCATTCATCTGAGGCATGTTTTCCTCAGATGGAAGTGGTTGGGGTCACAAAGTATGGAAACAAAAACAAAATAAAATGACTCCCTTACATCTGCTTTGAATAAAGATAATAAAATAGATTACTATTATATGGAGGAGCACATTCCATAGCTCAAAGACTTTGACATACAGTAATGTAGCTGCATGTTTGTATTCATCATGAATTATAGTACTTAACAAGATCTTCACCAGAGATCATGCAGCCCCAGTTCAAATCCCTATTTACTTGAAATTTAAAGGCTTGTGCGTGTGCATGTCAAACATGCTTGGACAATGTTCAAACATTGCATGTTTAAATTTCGGGGGCAACATGGAGACTGGAGATGTCCATACTTACTGTCTGTTCCCAGCGCCACTGGTGGAGCTCATCTGCTGTGTGTTTTAGACCGACCTCAGGGTCTCGACCTGTGGGCGGCCAGGGGCCAAACTTAATCAGATGTGCAAACTACCTCAACTGGCTTATTTCACTGCAATGTCACAGCTTTAAGCCTCTCCCTGATTCCCTCACTCCCTCTCCCTTTGTGATAGAACTGCCACCCTGTAAATTTATCTCATTTTGGCTTTTCGTATCTGTGACCTAATTCTTTTGGTCGTGACCCAAACTTTATAACCATAAACGAGGGTGTGGATTTAGCCAGTCTGATCAGTGATCACTATACACTGTATGACCTTGCCTGTGGCTGATTACACAATCCCTCTTTCCATATTTTGTGAATAACATCCTGATTTACTTGACTCCTCCACCTGCGTTCCTCTCCTCCGCTTGACGAAAGTGTGCCATTGGTCTCAGTGAAGGAAGCACTGAAACAAAGAACAATTTAGGGACCTGGAGCCGGCTGACTCCGGACACAGAGAATCAGACGGTCATATATACCCGCATTCATGCAAGCAGTCCATTTCGACTGTCCAGTCAACCACAAATGCATGTCTGTGGTCTTGCGATCAAACAATATTCTGGTCAATTTGTGTTCGTGAGTGAAGATTCACTTTTTGTCGGATCCATTTCTTTCTTTAGAAATATTAAACTTCACACCTGTATCTCCATCTTAAGCTCTTCAAACATAGACACTGTCTGTAATAATGAAATATGTTCCTTTGTTCACTTTCTCCCAGTCAGCCACACACTCCATTATGCATTGTTCACCGCTGGTAACAGACAAAAGACATTTCCCACAGCTGTACTTCTCATTACATTATGCAGACATAAGACACAATACAATATGTCACTGTCCCCTCTCAGCCTTGTGTTAAATACAGTGATACTACTTACATTTTTCTGCTTGCTAATGAAGCTGTGTTCATAGCCACATGAACCCGTAATGAAAGAGATGATTGTGGGGAGTTATATATAACTGAGATCTGTCCATTACCATATTTCTACACAATTGGGTCATGCATGCCTTGACCTGTATTTGGGCCATGCTGAAGTGAATTCTTTATTATTAAAGTGTTTTCAACTCCTCCCGAGTGTGTTTGGTCTAGCCTGGCTTGCAGCCTTTCTTGATGTGGCCCACATTTTCTGCCCAAAATAGTTAATGCTCCTTCTTAGCAGAAAATGACAGAAATGTAAACAGTTGTCTGGAGGCAGCCGCTATCATGTTTAACATCCGTATTAAGAGCGAAGGCAAAGGCCAGACCTACCTTATGTTCACAGTGAAACCTTACAAAGGAAGACGCTTTAACAGAGCTTAAAAGCTCTACTGATACAAATATTAGCAATTCAGTGCCACACTATTGAATACACGTGGCTTACTTACTTGTAATTGTAGTGCTAGGAGATATAAGGCACAGCAATAGTCTTATAGAACAAGAAAAAGCATTTAGGTCAAGATTCCTCAGCTCCACTGTGGCGTGGTGCCATGTTGTACGCACAAGTCCAGATTGGAGGAGATGATTCCAGAATATCACCTCAGACACTTTCCCCCACTGGACCTATGAAACACCTTACTGCATTGGATGAGATCCATTGCTGGAGCTTTTTTGTTTGTTTTCTTTCTTTTCTTTAGTTGCCTATTTGTTTTTGGTTCTATGTTTTTCAGTTATGGTATACAATTCAATCTTACTATATATATATATCTCAGATCTGACTCCAAGAATACCCAAGAGGAAATGACGCTACTTTTCAAGGACAAACAGAGCAATGACTTTACGCTATTACTTTCTTGCTATTTATTTCCTTCTTTTCAGATTACAGGTGGTGAAAACTGCTGACAGCAGCCTTTCGTCTGTTTATTTTTTCCATCCAGTGCACAAACAAGCAGAACAAGGCAAAGTTTGTTTTCTGATGTTTGAACAGTGGAATCAACTGCAGTCTTGTTGCATTTTCATTTAAATTCTGATTCTTCAAGATCAAATTTGAAGTGTCATGCTATTGTAGTTGTACAGTGACTTCATTTACTTTCAGATATACCCACTTCATTCCATCGCAGTGGCTGGAGCCTATCCAAGCTACCGTTGAGAAAAGACTGTAAAGCTTGCCAGGGCAAACACATAGAGATTGTTGCACACAGACGTACTCACCTACAGGCAATATGAAGTCTCCAATTAAATAACACTTGTGTCTTTGGGCTTTACGGAACGCAAACATGTCTCGTTATCTTGGTTTATATTCAACCAGATTTACTTGGATTTTGAAAAATGTTTTGCTATGCATCCAAAAGGTTTCATCAGTTTTAACTGATGAATCTTGGAGTCTGATATATACACATTTGAAATATTAATTGGTGGGCATGTGGTTTAAACCTGTATTCATTGTTGAGACAGTAATTGGATATTCTACGACATGGATGACTGAGGCTGTTGCCTTTGTCAGTAAAATAAGGTTCAGTCTGGTTGATTTCAATCAAATGAAATAATGAGACGTGTATTAAAAACGTATTTTTTTAAACATAGAAAAATGAAAAAAATGTAACCTGTGAAACAAACACGTATTTCATAGAGCACTTGTTTTCAGTGTTCGATTTCATTGTTCGTAATAGTGTCATTGCAAAATGCCTTGAAATGTTGTGTCATTACTTTATGTCCATTTCATCCTCCCTTATATTATTACACATCTGTTTCTATTTGCCATAGCCAATTTCCCTCATTAGGTCTTTGTTAATTTCCTGATAACCAAGTACATCAAATATGAAGGCAACGTGAAATTAGGGTTGAATGTGCAAAACTTCCCCTCCTGTGTAATTTCTAAGCTTGATGATGCCGTGAGCGGTTGGATCAGATATTGGTACATGCAAACATTTAGCCGAACATCTGCCTCTTGTTGCTGTAATTTGCTTCACCACCATCTGTCAGGCATGGGCTACAAGCACTAACGAAGATATACATCTTTCTTGTTATAAACCCATAATGGCACTCTCTCCTCCCAAACACCCAAATTAGCCATATTTGGTGATCCTTTCTACATAGTTTCAAAATGAATACATCCTATCATCCCCCATGGTGGGAGTTTATGACAAGTTAACAGGATACAGGCAATTAAGGTCAGCAGTATGGTCATTATTTTAACTGAACTGAATGTGCCACATTTAAAATTGTAATTTTAATTAATACAAATGGTTTTCCTCTATTTTTTTTTTTTTAAATGCCAGAGTTACAGTTTTCAAATTCACTTGCTGCTTGCTGAACATTTTCTTCTGTGTTTTTGCTTTTGTTCAACAGATTCAACTCCACCAGCTGTCGTTCTGCATTGGCGGCACGCTGTGAGAAAAGACTCCTCTCCGCTGTGCCTCAGCGCTCCTCAGACACTTGCCCTTGACAGCCAAATGCTGCACGTCGATTGTCATGCCACCAGCCTTCTGTGAAATATGACAGCGGCTGCTTCATTGACTCAGGAAAGAGGCTCCTCCTCTGCTCGCCAGTGAGCAGATCACATGATGTAATGAAGAAGGGTCCCATAAGTTTGCTCTTCAAGGAGTCTGCCAGCAGGATATGAGTATTTTGAGCCCTTTGACAGATAGCAAATCAAACCTTGTGGGAATTGTGGGAGGCCCAGAAGAATACCCCAGAGCCATGCAGTCAGAGGAGCTATTCAGTAGGAAACTCAAATCCTTGAATGGCAGCATGGGACCACCAGCCTCCAGCATGCAGGGGAAACCTGATGGTGCAGGAAAAACAAATGGTAATCCAGCCATGCCTAAAATGGGTGTCAGAGCCAGGGTGACAGAATGGCCACCGAGGAAAGATGGATGGGACGGGCGGCCTTCACCGAACTATCAGAGTGTGATACCAGTGTTTCAGAATGGCCAGCAGGAACATACTGTGGAAATACTGGAGCAAGGCGAGGCGGTCTGTCTGGAGGTGGACTACACAGACAAATACACACTGAGTGACCTTCTTAGCCACTCTCCGCTGAAGGGTCTCCACCCTATCCGGCAACGCAGCAACAGTGATGTAACCATAAGTGACATTGACTCTGAAGACATAGTGGACCAGAATGCTGTCAACCCAAACACTGGAGCCTCACTGCACCGTGAATATGGCAGCACATCCTCCATTGACCGTCAGGGCTTGAGTGGCGATGGCTTCTTCACCATGCTGAGGGGCTATCGAGTGGACACGTTGGACCATCGTAGCATCCCACCTCTGGGGTTCCCAGAGTTGTTGCGCTGTGATGCATCCCTCTCCCCGAGCCTACAGACTGCTGCACAAATCGCCAGGGGTGAGATCGTGCACATTCCAGGTTATGATTATATAGACAACTCTCTCCTGTACAGCCGGGAAAGGGAGAAGTCTTTCATGAGACGTCTCAAATCAGAGTCGTCTGAAACCTCACTTTTCAGAAAACTGCGGACCATTAAGAGCGAGAGCGATGCCTTGCGGCTTTCATTAGAAGATGACCGTCGTCCACTAAGCTTTCAGAAGTGCTTTGCTCATTACGATGTTCAGAGTGTACTTTTTAACATTAGTGAAGCGGTTGCAAGCCGAGCTAACCTGAGCCAGAGGAAGAACACTACTACTGGGGCTTCAGCCGCCTCCGCTGGAGCAGGGCCCGGAGCAGGGCCTGGAGCAAGTGGAATCTCTGGAGTTGGAGTCTTGCCTGGGCCTGGACCTGCGGCAGAAGGTGGAGCAGTAGGATGCGGCAGTGGAAATCCCCCCCTATTTGAGTCTCCACTGGGCAGCAGGGAGGACTTGAATCCCAAGGAGAACCTGGATGCAGACGAAGGGGATGGAAAGAGCAACAGCTTAGTGCTGAGCTGTCCACACTTTCGAAATGAGATCGGTGGTGAGGGCGAGAGGAAGATCTCCCTCTCCAGAGCCAACAGTGCCAACTACAGCGGTTTGTCAGAGAGCTGCTCTTTTGAGTCGTCTCTAAGTTCACACTGCACCAACGCAGGGGTCTCTGTACTGGAGGTGCCTCGGGAAAACCAACCAATCCACAGAGAGAAGGTCAAACGCTACATTATTGAGCACATTGACCTTGGAGCTTACTACTACCATAAATACTTCTATGGGAGAGGTAAGAAATACTCATACTCAAGTGCATGTACACTTAACACTCTTCAGGAGAGATGATAGCCTTTGTTTGACTCAGTGTTAAGGATTATCAAACTTTTCCAACCAGTCATTTCCTCTAAACACCACAGTACACAATATCCAAAAGAACAACCCCACCAGATTAAACAACCTATGCGCACAGGGTCAAATATCTTCACAGTTCAGTTATTTTTGTAGGTCCACATGAAATAAGCTCCAGAACAATAGCAGGCTTGTGTTGGGCGGGCGGGTGTGTGTTTCACTTCCTCGGCAGACGAGCGGTCATGTCCTCCTTCTGATATTATCCCGAACCCTGTGGAGGAACTGTGATTAGTCATGTGAGAAGAGAGAGGTGAGCGAGAGGGTGTGTTGCAGCTGTTCCCCACCGGGACCCGAGTAGTGTGAGGACCCCTCGTATGAAATTTTAGGGCAAGCAAAATTCCACCAAGGCTCCAGCTCCCCTCATTAAAACACCTTTGTGACTGACACTGGAAATACCATGCTGACCCCAGCCCATCACTGCAATCTACGTATCTGTTTTTCTCACTGTCTGTGCTTGCCGCTCTCAGCAGATTGAATTACCAATTTTTAAGCCAGAACCCCCCTCCCAGAAAACAGCTGCTTCACTGTTCACACTCAGAGATGCCTGAACCTCTTCAAAAAGATAGTGTGTGTAAAAATATTCCTGAGTGAAGCTCTGCCTGCAGAATCACTCTATATGAAATCGGGAGATTTCAGGAAAGTATTGAGACTGACCACACTGGATTCCCTGTGAATTTTATGTTAATTTCTGTGAACCCAGTTTCTATTTTTTTCTTAAACAAAATCTTGTTGTTGTATATAATCTAGAACCGATTAATGTTTAAAATTTACATTTTCTAGGACCGATTACTGTTTCAAATTTACATTTTCATTTACAGTTGCACATTTGCTAAGCTAGAAATTAACTGAAAACTTTCATCCCTCCTTTTGGTTTCAGGTAGCATTTTTAGTCTATGATGTTTAAATGATAGATATCATATCATCATGAGCATCAGAAAGGCATTAACAAAATTAAAGAAATAAGAATGTCTGACATGCTCATGAAGTATCAAAATTATGAAATATCTAATCGTATCAAAGTCATAACAAAGTTATAGCCTCCATATCGCAAAACTAAAGAGGCAAGCTAAAAAATAGTCTGATGGGTACTTTTCCATTATTTATATAAAATATGTCAATATATAAGTGGGATGACCCTATTTTCAGTTTAAATGTCCTTTTGAACAAACACTAATGGTTATATACCTCAAATGCAGTTGTGTTCGCCACTTACTCTAAAACGGCCATAGTTTTATAGTGTTTATTTAAATGTATATATTTAGTAATGGTATTTATGGCTTTCAACATAATATAAAGAAGAAATAGTACACACAGTGAGCTGTCCTATTATTGTAACATAACATATATAGACTCTGATTAATGGTAAAGGCACAGAAAGAAGCTATGTGTATATAAAACATTTGCAATTAAGTAAAAACAAATACTGTTGTTATCCTGTTTTTGTGACAATGCATGCCATTTTATTACTTAAAAACCCCAGTCTTGCTCAAGACTTTCATTCAGGCATTAAGCTTTTGCAGATGATGCCTCTCCCACAGGATGTGGACATACAGCACCCCTTGCCCTTTTTTCATGAGGTGTTTTATTGGAGAGACAAGTCTGTCATGCCATGAACACACTCACACCGATGTGACCATGTGTCACCACTTTAAGGCAAGCTTTTATCAACCTGGACTGAGCATCGATCCCATTGATCGCCTAAAGCCCCACTTCCCTTAGCAACAGGAGTGCTGCTCTCTCGGTCATCCTAATGGACACGATACCACCCCAAAGGGCCAAACCATGCTATATACAGGTCAGCCTTAAATACCAGATGTGGCTCAACAGTCTCATAGAATTCTTAACAGTTTTAAAAATGCTAAATGCGGGGAGTGGCAGAAAGAGAAGAATTTGGCATCATTTCATGACAGTCAAAGTCATCACTTCTTTTGAACCTTTGGCAAATTGTCACTGTTATGTGATGGGTGCAAGTGACATGTTAAAGAAATGTGGTGACAAAAAGCTTTCCTCTACAGTCAACATGGTCTCGCTCACTGTCCTGATGGTATTTGGATGCCTAGTAGCCTCCGATGCAAGACAGCCCTCCTGCCAACATTTGACCTTATGCCTCACAGAGCATTTCCCCTCAGTCCACTGTTCCTGACAAGCCATGCATTCCTCCGACAGTTAACCCTGCTTTGGCTCCACAGTTTAATTTATTATTCATGCTGATACGTGCTTTGCCCCATTGCTGATGCCACAGTGACAAGAACCTGCAAATGAACGCTGCATGCAGGACGTGGCATGGATACGTTATCTAAACTTCAGCAGAAAATCTCTTTGCGAATGTCAGTGCTTTGTGTCCCTGCTGAGGTTTTTCTTTTTGTTGTCTGCTGAATCCAGGTCTTTCTCCTCGGATTTAGCCTGGATCAGGGTGTGTTTGCTCAAGGCATCAGTCTGTGTGTGCGCGTGTGTACGTGCGTGCGTGCGTGTGCAAGCATCAACATCCTATTGGTTGTGGTTGCTCTGCTTGTGACCACTATAGTGTTGACAACACAAACCTGCCAAAAAAAACCAAACAGTTTACCTAGAATTATATGAGGAGAAAAAAAAACATTCAACTTTGTTTTGAACTTCATAATAATAATTTCACAATGTGATACTGATATAATAATATAATATTTACAATTATTATCATTGTAAATCCATCCACACATCTTCTATACCACCCTATCCATCTTGAGATCACATGGGCTGGAGCTGATCCCAGCTGGCTATGGGCAATGATAGTGAACAGCCTAGAAAGGATGACAGTAAATGAACGTGCGGCAATGAGAATCTGCCCATCAGATTTTTATGAAGTTGCTAAATGTACTGAGATGACAAACCTGTAACATTTGTAAAAACCTGGTTCGGATTGAATTGTTGCATCAATTGATCCCCCAATCCAATTTTTTTTTTGTCAGTGGTTTTTGATTAAAGATTCATATAAATTCATTACTTTGTACTGTATTTGAGTACAGCCAGGAAAATCATACCAGATATTTTCTTCCACAACACAGTCAACTATTATGCAAAGTAATGTGACATCAAAACAAAAGCCTTAGCATGGCTGATGTGTTATTTTACTGTCATAAAATAGCCTAGAAACTTGCAGTAGTGTAATATATCGGGGCAAAGGTAAATCCAATCTTAAAGGACACATACAACAACATCATAATTTGACTTGATATCTGGTAGCTTTAAACTTCAGTATTATTCATGTTGAGTCTGTTTGGATTCCAATTTAAAATTGTTTTAATTAAAATGTGACTTTGACGTAACATTTCTCCAAACCAGTCATGAACTCATTCATGTCTGCAATGATGTGTTGCTCTGCGTGCGTCTCTATCACGAGAAACATGGTTCTGTGTGGAGTATCTGGGTCAGGTTAAAATTCACAGGCATGTATTTTTTATGTCTACACTACATTAACCATAGCTCCCAGGTTGTAATCCAAAATACAATGCGTGTCTTTCTAATCTGTGTCACATTTTAGTTCCAATCAATCCACACAGTGTTAGAGAGCTTGTTGATCATTGATTTGATTACGAGGTTATTTTAGGTGAAAATCTGTCTCTAAAGCAGTCAATTCTTGTCTTGTGTGAGTAATTCAAACTCATTGTTCCTCCTCTAGAGCATCAGAATTATTTTGGGTTTGATGACAATCTGGGACCAGTGGCAGTGAGTGTCCGCAGGGAGAGGTTGGACGATGGGAAGGAGAAAGAAGGAATGCAGTACAACTATCGGGTCACCTTCAGAACCAGCCAGGTAACTATAATACATCAATGTGTTCCTTTTCCCTCTCTTATATTATTAATGCATGGTGGGAGAAACCTGCATGAGCCATTGCTCTTATCAAATAAAGTTGTGTCCTTCGAGAACATGTTTTTTTTTTTTTTTTTACTTTTCTCATATATTACATTGATACAGACACATTAAAGTCACTCATCTTAATACTCAGTCAAGCAGCACAAGTGTTGAGGAATACTTCAGTATCCCTGAAACTAAATGGCAGCTTCTCCCCACTCTCTGTTCCTAAATCTGTTCTGAGCGCCCTAATTTGTCCAGTGATTCGGCTCAGTTGGACAATCATACAAATGGCGATACAATCTCTCCGAGTTGGTGTGACTTTCCTCAGTCACTCAAATGCCTATACACACACGCACACACACTAACGAACACACATATTTAATCCACAAACTGATGCGTACTCTTAGTGTCCCTGGTGGAAGTGAGAGCTCTCCTTGATTGATGCTAGTTGGTCTCATTCACTGAATAATTCAGGTACAACAGATGCGTCAGGCAAGAAAATGTCACTGATATCCAGTGCCGTTCTTGGTTTAAAGGGCCACTCCCACGATGGAACAATGTATCTGGGTCATGGTAGCCCTGCAAGTCGGCACGCAGACAGCGTTTTAACTCCCAAACCACTAAGGCATCTATTTGCATGAACTCTTATCATTTAGCCCCTGTACTCTCTCTGCCTCTCTGTTCCACTGTTTCCTCTGTTTGCCTCGCTAAGTCTGTTAAGTAATCTGCCCTTCAGAAAGCCTCTCTGTTGGACTGCCATTGACTGCGGATGCTCATGTCCACAGGCCGCACAGATGGAAAAGGGATTTATGGGTGTAAATGTGTCTTTAATGTTCCAAACAACAACACAGGGTTATGGAGTGGGTGTTTGAAAGCTGTTTGTTTTACTGACACACTAATGGTTTTGATAGTAAAAAAAAAACGAAAAAAAAACACTTAACAGCTAGTGAGCTGTTAGCCTGTCTTAATTATTTAGAAGTGAGTTCCTAATGCTGTCCAATAAAGTCATAATGAAGTCGTAGTAGAGCCATGGCCCCGAATAGTAAGTTCTCATGTGAGTGCATACGTAAACATAACCCCAACACGTATAACTGGAAGTGTATATGACACACTACAGACTACCATCTGTCTCTCCTGTCAGCTGACCACCCTCCGAGGAGCCATACTTGAGGATGCCATCCCATCCACGGCAAGGCACGGGACGGCCCGCGGCCTCCCGCTCAAAGAAGTGCTGGAATACGTCATCCCTGAACTAAATATCCAGTGTCTGAGGCTTGCCCTCAACTCTCCCAAGGTCCCTGAGCAGCTCCTCAAGCTTGATGAGCAAGGGGTGAGTGCATCAGGATGTCCCCTTTTACTCTGTGCGGTTACAGACCTCTGCTGATGATGATTTCTTGCCAAGGTTTGGAGCAATCTGTGGTACAAATGATTCGATGTCAGTCGTATGCGTCAAGGGAGTAGTTTAACATTTTAGGGAAATGTGTGTGTTTGGTTTAAAAACAAAAGCCACTGTGTTAGAGCTACCACTTGAGTCATGCGCAGGACAGTGACTCACTTCAGAGTGTTGTCACACCGTAGGGGCTGCTGGCCTGCACTCCAGAAAGTCAATGATAATGGACAAGAAGTAGTGCAGCTCAAAGCCACCTCCTCAAGGGAAAAATAATGCTGCTCATACTTTTTGACAGACGAAACAAAAAAAGATCCAGCATGCTATGGTAATTGGAAAACTGAACTCTGCATTTTATGCTTAGTTTGAGGTTGTTTCCTATTGAATCAACAGCTATTACTGCAATGTTTTGTAGGTATGTGTATTTTGCCCAAATGTTAAACTATTCCTGTAAGGAAGGAATTCACCCATTGTATAACCTTACATAGACTTTTCTACTGATACCATATTTAAGTCATAAGTTCCAGGTAGCAGTGATTGAATTCAATTTAACATCATTGTGTCCGGGTCAAGATAAATTATTCAACAGCTCTTCCTTGCACTGCAGATTTAATAGAAAACAATAACATATAAGAATGAACAAATATAGAACAGATTTTATATGTGAGCATTACCTTTGTCTGACATTCATGTCTGACATTATTAAAGGAAATTGGGGAAGAAATTAACTTGAGACAGCAAGAACATCTGCCCTACATAGGGGCTGCTTTTAATAGGTAGATGGCACAGTCTCCCAAAATAGAGTTAGTGGAAATCCCAGATTCTTTATGGCCATTTTTGAAATATTTGTTCTGCTGATAGGCTGGCCATTTGCACAACTTACTCTTAGTAAGGTATTGGTATTTTGTGTGGATAGTGGAGAATGTCATCTTGCATTATCGCTGTTTGAATAAAATTGCTAATAGTGATATGGGCTCTTAATAGTCGCAGGTGTCAGAGAGATTTATCATGTGATCTTATGGCCTTTAATTTCTCATCTAATGAAACCACAAGAATGAACGGGGAGTGGAAAGATTAACCAGTGGTGCACTGCCTGTTATGCTGCCAGGGAATTGGCTGCTTATTAGTTGAATTACAGTCATTAGCATGCACCCATCCTTCCAGCTGACAGAGAAAAGGCTCCTATAATATAAAGTGTCAGCATTGTCCCTCTCGGATGTTGTGATTTTGTTACATGCATAAGCACGACCAGTTTATTGTCCTCTCTGAAGCAGGTTAAGTGCTGTGTGTCCAAATACAGCAATGCAGTGCTCATTTTAAAGAAGCTCCTCCCAAGCAATCCTTCAAATCTGATAGAAGTTGTTGTTCATGCCTTTGGTATGAGAACCTGTCTGCAGATACAAACTTTAATGCGAGACTAAAAATGACAGATTATTTTATTGCTTTTTTTTTTCCTTGTAAGAAACTACATTTATACGAATAGAGTCCAGGCTAAGTGGAGCTTCAAGCTCTTCCAACTGGCACTTCTCCTCATAGACCTCAAACCAAGTGCCCAGTGAAAGCCACTTTTGAATTTGGGCATCGGTGTTATTTTTACTCTCTATGTTTTAATCATTAGTGTTGCACTTTCCATGCAAATGTTTGATATGTCAAGCACCTCTTAATTTGCTGTTTAACCCAACTGGACTTTGACCGTCCCTGTAATGTGTTTGTGTGGGGAAGCTAATATCGAACAGGATCACTGCAGCGCATGTGCCTCCATTTGTTTGTTTGGGGACATCATTTTCTTTATCTTCTATTTTTTTTCTCCTCTGCTCTAGAGATGTTGACCCTTTTTTTTTTTTTTTTTTTTTTTGAGCATGTGTCTCAGTCTGTTAAATGGTTTCTTTTTGCAGTGAAGAGAAAGCATGTAGTGCGAGTTTGTCGCAGAGAGACGGCCTTCACAAAATCCTCTTGATCAGTTCAGCAGAGAAAATATCCCTGAAAGCAAGGTTGCAGGCTGCTCTGTAATAGCTGGCTGTAAGAAGAGAGCAAAGCATATGTGGATGTATTTGAGATCACATTGTAGATTGCAGCGAAGCGGCTGTGTACAGATGAACTGGTAAAAACATTAGACTGTCTATCAGATTCTGGGTGATAGAAATCACAAAAGACACATTATTCTAAGAAATAATAGATATTTCGTCTGTATCAGACGTTTTGATCTAAGTACTAAAATCAGATTTCTCTAACAGAAACAGTTTATCAGCTGCGTGAATGGTCTTTTCCCTCTTATATTTGGCATTCTTGATAATAAATTAGATGGTATTAACAGATAATAGCTAAGGTGGAGGTTTGGGTTTAGTGCAGCAGATAAGTGTGAAAATGTTTAAAATGATGATACAAGCATTAACATGAAACTCCCAGCTTATGTGATATAATTTAAAAGTTCCACTGCGAACCTGAAACCATGAACTGGCTGCCAAATTCACAATTTCTGCCAAGTGTATAATATCTGGCCACAGGAAATTGTCTTTTAAATTTGAGTCCTGCGTTTTGAGGCTATGGGGAGGTCAAGTTCATCATTCTTAAACGTCTTGTTGCTGTGATGATGGGAATCTACAAAAACAGGCACATGCCTGAATAAATGAATGTAGCCTGACAGAACTGAGTACAAAAAAATTGAACTGGCAAATGAGAAAACATGTAAAATAATATCAGAACCTCAAAATGTCAGCACCTATTTTGCAGTGATCTTGAAAATGTTCCTTTGATCTTGGTATTTTAAGTCCCCTATCTAAACGGTATGTTTATGTGGAAACATTTATGCATGTATCACGATTGGAACGGGTCTCTCAAAATATGCAGTCATCAATTTTATAAGCAGCATCTCATGAAAAGTATGACTATGAGACGACGGCAAACTTTAAACAATGTGGCCTTTTTTTTTTTTTCATACCAGTGAAGCGGATCTTCTTGCACTGTTTTCATTTCTAACATCACAAAGAATTAAAGCCGGTCACAGCTCAGTAACTAATAAAGCTGTTTTTGTTTCAGCTGTTTCGAAACAGTCAACAAGAAAGGCCTTCTCGGGTTCATAAATCACCACTGATGCCCACAGCGACACAGCTCAACTCTGAAGTATAATTCAGGCTTAAGTGCAATTTGTTCCACAAGTTCAAGAGAGTAATCTACCACCTACCGAGGCCGTTATTGCAGTGCCAGAAACCCACCTCTCTCACTATGTAAATCAATCCACCTGTCAGGATATTGAAAGCCGAGGAACTCTGTGAATGTATGCAGCGGCCATGACATTTTCAGATAATGGCGCTGCAGGACTTTCACTTCTCAGAGCAGTAGATGTCTGTGTGATGGTGCATGATGATTCTGGGGAGATTTTGGAAGGCTTGTTTTGTATTTCTGCTGCATCAGGACACTGCAGTGCAGACAGATGCCACAGGACTATTATATCTTGTGTTAGGACACCGCTGTATCCCCCAGGTGCATCTCGGAGCTCTCCAGGGGAAACACTGTCCTCGTTCCACTCTCCCCTCATTAAGTTTCTTCCCTTTTTTTTTTTTTTTAAGAAATAGAGGGACTATATTTTTTAACACCCTCCTGCTTTTGCGAGATAAAGAAAAAGGAAGACTGATTAAAAAGAGATGCAGGAGGGCAAAACAAGCCCATGCCTTGCTTAGTTTTTTGGCAAGATCTCTTGAATAGCAGGCTGCTCCGCCTTATCACAAGATGATGCCTCGAGAAAAAGACACATCAAAGGCGGCCACACAATAAGCTTCACCTCAGGAGGGGCTCTAATCTGTACTTGTGTTATGTGTCCTGAAGCTTTTGCACTTTTTAAGCAGAGACAGATTCACACCAAAGGTCCATCCGTGATTGTCCTCACCATTGGCCAGTCTGTTGAAGGGAGCAGGAGGTTAAGTGAGTCCATATAACAAAGGATGAAAAACAGGTACATTGCACATCATTGCCATTTCCACTGGGCTTGATGGTGTAATAGCTTTTTCTTTTCCCCCCACTGTTGGAGCTTTCGAGCGAGAGCAGTCTGCTCTGATAGAGGGAAATCGCCATGACAACGGTGTAGGGGGCACGCGAGGAACTGATAACCTGTGACAGAGGAAAAAGACAATTCCAATTTGTTCCGCTATATGAAGCATCGCTTGATTTTTACATTCGGGGAAACCTTTTGGTCTCACTGCAGCCAACACATTGACCCCAGGTCAAGATAAAGGTGATTATCATGCAACAGGTGCTGAAAATGGGGGGCAATTTCTTCTGTATATGTCTTTCCCCTTTGACTCTCTTTCCTGGCCGGGATCAGCCATAAAAGATTCATGTCGGTGGGGAGAGCTCTCTCTCCCTCTCTCTCGCTCTCTCTCTTTCTCTCTCTCTCTCTCACAAGGCAAGAAGAATCACTGCGGATGTTTTAGTTCCTCTTGTCTCTTCAGGAGACAACTTCATGCGAGACCTGTCACTTCTCGATTGTATTATTGCTTGAGATGAAAAGCCGTGAGATTTGGCTGGGTGTTTTTTGAACATGAATGCCTCTCGTTTTTTAAACAACACAGTATATTTGCAGTGAAACACCTCTGCTGAACAGAGACTGACTATAGAGTGTTTTGAACGGGGAGCTGATGCCATTCAGCCCTTCTTACTATTTCACTTACCTGGCAAATTAAAGTAATACTCAAGGAGGAGGTGTTTTCTTTTTTTAATAAAGGCTTAAGAATGATTTTGCTGTAAACCAAATGTATCTGCATTTCTCTTCCTTGTTGCTCCACAGCTGCTCTTAAGTAGCGGCTAATAGCTCGGCTTGATTTATGTGGAGCTCAGAGTGTCTTGAGAGTTCACAGCCTGGCTTCACAAAAGGGGATTTCAGCTCTCCCCTCGTTGGGTTACGACGGCCTCCACATTTGCTGTGACATGATGGAAAGTGGGCGCTCGCATGCTTTGAGTGCATAATGTACCGTGCGCATGAGTGTGGTGTGTGTGATGCACATCAGTGACAGGAAATGATACTTACCCATGAGTGTCTGTGTATGCTCCTCGTTCCAGCTAAGCTTTCAGCATAAGGTGGGGGTGCTTTACTGCAAGGCGGGCCAGAGCACGGAGGAGGAGATGTACAACAATGAGAGCGCTGGGCCAGCACTGGAGGAGTTCCTGGACCTGCTTGGCCAGAGGGTGCGCCTCAAAGGCTTCACCAAATACCGAGCTCAGCTGGATAACAAGAGTGAGCCATTAACGCACAACCAACACACAATGCAAGCCCACACGCTTCTTACTCACACTGGAGATGTGCTAATATTGTCTGTGATGCCTTTAAGCATCTTTAATCTTTGTTTTCTGTTTACTCGTATCACACTTGTGTAATTATGTCTTGACCGCCCTTTCTTCTCTTACAGCTGACTCCACAGGCACGCACTCTCTTTACACAACCTATAAGGACTACGAGCTTATGTTCCATGTATCCACTATGCTCCCCTACACGCCCAACAACCGACAGCAGGTCAGTAAACTCCATGCTCCATTCCCGGACGCAGACCACCATGTTTGCTCTTCTGTGTGGCGAGTCTACGTCTAATGGATGTAATAAGTCCCTGAGCAGCTTCCTTTTAGGATATCTCCACTCCCGAATCCTGCCAATCTTCCCTAGAGACTAATTTTGCCACGGTAATGGCCTATCAGTTGAAAGCACGAGCATTGCCATGGTGACAGAACCCCATAGTAGGGTTTTAATCAATGTGTCCCCAGGGGCTGGACCTGGCGTGGTGTTAGATGGGCCTCCGTGCCGCTTTGCGCTAACAAGTGGAATTAAGTAGATGTAGTGGTGGACTAGTGAGTGATGGCCCGATAAAGCTGAGATTACAGAGGTTTACAGAGTCTCTGCACTACTCATATGGAAGTACTTTTTAAACCTGTAATAAAACCTATGGGTGCAGCCCTGTAGAGACATGAACAGTGAATGTACTGAAGGACTCGGTGAGTGACGGAATGGAATAGGACAGGATCTACAGTGAAGCGAAGCCGAGAGCTAATCTATCAAGAGTCTCTTAAAGTGTGTGATTGGCAGGATTAGAGGTAGAAGTAGTAAAAGGAATTTTTTTTTTCCTTTTCTCCTTTTCCAATTGTATTTCATGAAGTGGGATAGTTTAATTTAATCTCTTGTGGTAATCTTTAGGCAGGCCGGAGCAGAGCTTGGCCCACTCTTCTTTTTTTCTTCTTTCAATTCACCTTTGTCCTCTCTAATACTTCTTGTTTCCAACTCTTGCTAACCCTCACTGACAGCCTCATACCATACAGAGGTCTGCTCAGTCCAACTATACATGCTGGATTTGGTGTGAAATATCTATTTCAATGAAAAATACAGAATTGGACCATGCAATTATATTTTTCCTTTTTAAAAAGAGTTTATACGTAGTGTGATGATTTTTGTCAAGAACGTTGTGCATGCTAATCAAGTAGAGTGGTGGAGTGGTGCAACTTCAGATGCCACAGTTCTCTAATGCCTCTCGCACTGTTATACACTACAGAGGCCTTCAGACAAACCTGCACACACTGATTCTGTTCTTAATCTTTACACTGCATTCTTTTATTCTTATTATATTTAATCAGATTTTCCCCTTTTTCATTCTAGTTATTACGGAAGAGACACATCGGGAATGATATCGTCACCATAGTGTTCCAGGAGCCCGGGGCCCTTCCTTTCACTCCAAAAAGCATCCGCTCTCATTTTCAACATGTGTTTGTCATCGTCAAAGTCCACAACCCGTGCACCGATAACGTCTGCTACAGGTAAATGAAATCAGCACGGATGGGGGGTGTTGCAAAACTGTTTGCTCTGGTTGATTAGAAAAAGCAAGCAAAGGGTAATAAAATACATGTACATGTAGGTAGTGTTGAGTCTCCAGAAATGAACACACTTCACGGAGGGCAAGATGAAATCCAGCATGATTTAGATATTAGGAGAATGTGCTGATCTTTGGATTTGATTTGCATAAATGTCTTTATGCCAAATGGCTCTTCACGAACATTTAAGAGCTCCTAAGTTGAAAGAAGAGTAATAATAGGTTGCCAGGAGCTTTCTGCGGTTTCCATCATGACTCCATAGTAATGTGTGGGAATTGAAAGGCTCTTTTGATCTCTACAGTGATGATACAGTTATTATCTTCAGAGATACCTTGAAATTATGCTTCAAATGATTCTGAAGTCGAATTGTTGTTTTTTTTGCTAATATTACAGTTGAACAGATCAAGATAAATCTCAAGAGGAATAATTTCCCTGAGCAGCATAACATTTAAGCACTTCACCAATGCTCGTCATAAATATGGTTCAATAGTTTTAGGTTGTTTTTTTTGTTTTGCTTTGTTTTACTGTTACTGATACATTTGAACTATCGACATTGTGTTTTGCAGCGTGGCGGTGTCCAGATCGAAAGATGTACCTCCATTTGGCCCCCCTATTCCCAAGTCTGTAACTTTCCCAAAGTCTGCAGTTTTCAGGGACTTCCTGCTCGCTAAGGTCATCAACGGAGAAAACGCTGCACACAAGTCGGAGAAGTTCCGAGCCATGGCGACTCGCACGCGGCAGGAGTACTTGAAGGACTTAGCTGAGAACTTTGTTAGTACTGCCACTATAGACTCGGCTGTCAAATTCAGCTTCATCACCCTCGGGGCAAAGAAGAAGGAAAAAGTGAAGCCCAGGAAGGATGCGCATCTATTCAGCGTGGGAGCCATCACCTGGAGCGTCCGGGCCCGGGACTTTGGGCAGTCGGCGGACGTGGACTGCTTACTGGGAATATCCAATGAGTTCATCGTGCTCATAGAGGAAGAATCAAAAAACGTGGTCTTCAATTGCTCGTGTCGTGATGTCATTGGTTGGACCTCAGGGATCATGAGCATTAAGATCTTCTATGAGCGTGGGGAATGCATAATGCTGTCAGCCCACGATAACTGTGGAGAGGACATCCGAGAGATGGTGCAAAGACTGGAGGTAAGACCCTCAAACACAGTGAATATCAGTGATAGTAAACTGGAGAAGGTGAAGCCAGGGTTACCACACACACACACACACACACACAGGCAATAACGAGATACTGATCACAAGAAAGCGTTTTATCGAAAACAAAGAATCCTCTTCAAATGGTCCAGCCATGGTCTGCTGAGTGCACAACAAAACACAATCAAGGCTTCAATCAAGCTGCATTTGTCCTGACATGTTGCTTTGTTTGGTAACTGTTCTTGAAATAGCTTACAGTTTCCTTAAGTCCTGCCTAAAGGACTGGATGAAGGTCATATTAGATTTATGTTTTTGTAAATGCAACCAGTATTAGTATAGAATAAACATTCAGTGTTATTGACAATCTAAACACCGGAAAAACTAATTTGGGGGAAATGACAAATAACATTTTCAAGGTGGAGCTACACACATCAAACTAGATGAAGCAGCCTCATAGAGACAGAATGACATAGATTGTCTATTGAATTTAAGTCTCTTTTATTATTCAATCAAGAATATAATTTAATCCCCAAAATCCATGTCCTTCAGCTAAACATGCAGTCAAGGCTTCATTAGAGTAGCAGTGATCCTGATCTAATGCTATTATTGTGTCAGTGGTGGACGGGTGGTCAGTATGGGCACCCTCACTCACCTGTAGCTTAATACACAGCAAACTGTGCCAAACTGCATTCTCGAGTATTTCCAGAGCTGCATTGTTATTCCATTATATCAAAATTTTAAATGTGTTTGATTGGACCACATAGGCCAGTCTCACACTCTTTATGCATCACTGAGCCCATGTTGCTCATGCTCTTGGAACTGTTTCACTGTTTTAACTCCGTTGAATCACTTTTTGATACTGACCACCGCAGATTAGAAACACCTCACAAGTGAGCTGCAGTTTTGGAGTTGCTTGGTCTTCTTGCCTTTACAGAGTTGTCAGATTTTGACAGGAAAGTGTTCTCTTCTTACTATTTCATAATATCAAAGTTTAAAATTCTGGTTTTGAGACACACCCACTTCACTTGATTTTTTTTGTGTGATTTCCATAAAAACTCCCGTTATCAGTGCAAGTGCCAGGATTTAAAAGTGCCAATGATACAGAGTACAGTAATACATCTTTCCTGAGGAGTAACTCTCCTGAAACACGAAGTCTGTCATCAAAATGTCCCAGTAAATCCCTTATAACTCTGTTTCACTCAAGTGGTGCTTGGCATGCGAGTGTAAATCACAGCCTTCACGTTAAATGGTGTAGTGTAACATTTTACTTTGAGATAGCTGTGGTCTCTCTGTGGGGAAACTGTACATTCTGCAAAATATTGCTCCTACCTTTGTAGCTTTACGACTCACCACAAACCTTGTTATTTTATTTTCACCATTAGATCAGCAGAATTGTTGCTTGTTTAACCTATATCTATCCTGTCAGATCTTATGAGCCGCAACTGTACACTGAGCTTCCGCTGGTGTGTTTCACTCCTCTTTTTTTTCATGAACATAGCAAGAGTCTGACTTATTGAATGGCTTATTCTATGACACATGTTCTATCGACTTCTCGTCAGGACCACCTTGTTCTTTTTGGATTGTACACACAATGGACAGGAACATTACTTGAACGTGAAACCCTAAAGCGGACTTGTCAGAGTCTAAAGAGGATTACAGACCTCCTATTGATAGCTTTTTTTGGCTCATTGCACAGAATCAGCAAATGAGTAGAGTGAGCCATATAGGTCATAGTTTCAGAAGTGAATTAGGATAAACCATCAGCAAATATCGTGTGAAAAAAAAAAAAAAAACTGTTCATCAAGCTGAGGCCAATCTCTGCCACAGACTGTTGATTCAGGAGAGTGAAAGATTAGTCATAACGGGGTTTTGGGGCCATTCTTGTTTTGTTGAATCAGAGAATGTCTCGGTCCAGGTACAGAAGGGGGCAGTTTAAGCAGGACACCAACCCAGTTTTTAAAAGTAGAAGTGGAAAACACGTTTTTGGGTCTGAGGAACTCAAAAATAGCAGACACTTGGCCTCGTACTGCTTCGCTCCCATTGAGAGCTTCCCACTGAGTCCAAGCCCTCTCATCCCCATTTCGTAATTGTTCCTTGGCCATCTGTACAACGCTGATGTTACAGTGTGTGATTTTCAAGGCCAAGTGGGTCTAGGTGTCTTGGAAGTCACAAAATAATGGCCTGTCTGGTTCCCCGGCCTTGGAGCTGTGATCCAATTGCGTGTTCCCCTTTTTTGTTCTACATAACGCTGGGTTTTTTGTTTGTTTGTTTATTTGTTTGTTTTTCACAACACAAACTTTCATGCTTTGTACAGCATACGAGTAATTTGGGATTTTTGGGAAGCAGTACTTTAAAATTACATGATATATACATTGAGACACTATTTTTTTTTATGTGTGTATATATGTGTGTGTGTGTGTGTGTGTGTGTGTGTGTGTGTGTGTATATATATATATATATATATATATATATAATGGCATTTATATTTGCATATATTCACACAACATAAAATGTCTCATTTTAATGAAATGTATTCTGAGAACATATAAACGGTCATCTATCAATCAAATGAAACAAGAATGAACAGATTGTTTGCCAAACTGGTTTCTGAGATTAGATGCATTTAGTGTGCTGTGTTAAAATCAACAATGGGCTGAAAACGTGCGTGAACATGGACCCATTCATGAGACACATCACATTACTGAAGAGAAATGAGTCTTAAAGGGCTAGATCTAAAAAAAATAAAAACCCCAGTAAACTCTGGGCTTTGGTTTGATTCTTCTAACAACATAAAAAAAAAACTGTAAAAGAGGTGCAGCGGCTTCAGTGCAAATCACAATGTTGAAAAACAACACACTACCTCCTATGTTATATTTTATGTTATGGAAAGAATAAATGGAATGAATTACATTCTGAAAGTGCACATTTATCTGGTCAGAAATGGCTACATCTCAGCTAAATGCATGATTGAATAAAATATATTTACACAGACAAAAAGACAACATCCTTATAAAGGGAGTTTTGTAAACGCACAATACAGTTTCAGTTAATTGTAACTTGAACGGCAGGTTCTTCTACATTTAAACCACATTGTCTTTGTTTGGCTGCCTCATCAACAGTCATGACATCCTTAAGAAAAACTGTACTTCATTTCCTACTACACAAGAATGTGCTAATGCTTAGGATTACAGCAGGCATAGATATTTTCATTATCATCTTTTTAGTTGCGCTCAGAACGGCTAATATATTTCAGCAAATCCCAACCACCTCAAAATCCCCAGAACCTGATGACGTATTTACCATAGTTAATCTTTAAAGGACACAGATGTCATTTAGCGTCGTCTCTTCTCATCACGAGAAAGGACAGAGCAGGATATATTAGCATTTGTGATTAGCCAAAGGACATCACTTGCTTATTCACTTTGCTAATCTGTCCTCGCATTTACTGTCCACTTGTCCGCGCAATTTGTGAGCAGAATTTCACAGGCGAAGCTCAGAGTAAATATTGAAAATATTTTCTTTCAGCCTTGCTCACACCAACGATGACGGCACGGCAGCAGGGGGCTCGTATGGGTTTGAGCTGACCGTGCAGACTTTCTCCCTAAGGTGTCTGTGTTTTCCTAAATGTCCCGGAGGTTGGCTTGAATCATGTTTCATTGGGAGGATTTATAGGCTGCAGGACTTGGGATGTAATGCAAGCCAGAGTGAGCAGCTATAGCATACGTATTTGCCCAGTGTGAGAGCACGGCTAAAAGCTTTGTGATAACGAACATCCTGCCCTCCAGGGTGCTGCTGAGCCACACGCCTGCCTCTTACGAGACAAGTCCTTTTTATCCAGGTGCCATATATGCTTTTTGTTATGTTCACTGAACAAAGCTCCAACAAGCACCTCCATTTTGCATTGTGTAGGGTTTCTTTATGTTCTGGAGTGCCTCAGAAAGGCTCGGAATAAAAGAAACCGGCACTGTATAGATGAGCCACATAAGGTGGAAAGGAAGTAGAAGTGATGATAAGAATGCTTTTGAAGAGTATCTTATACCTTGCTTTACGTTATACAATCCAAGCTGCTAATGTCAATATTATTGTATTTTTCAATCCATTTATCTTTTGTATGATTAATTCAGATTAGGGTTATAGGACACTGATACTGACACTATACAAGGTTTATGAGTTGTTGCAGTCATGAAAGTCTTTCTAATGCTACACATGCCAATTAAACACTCTACCTAGTTAACTCTATCTATTACAATGGTTACCCATCTAGGACCCCTGAGGTCTAAATTTAATTTCCAAATGTGAAAGAAAACCAAAATAAGACACTGTCTGCAAAGCTCATGTGTCTTTTTTTAAGGAACTTAATTCTGTATCTGATTGTGATATGAGTGGGTCTGTCTTCCAGCATTTGGCTTCCCTGTAATATTTTTGGTATCAGATATCAGAACAAAGGCCCACAGCTATTCTCAGGAGGAAGTCTTGGCAGCTCTGATGAGAAAAAACATTGGGAATGTTTTTTTTCTATTTCATGAACAGCCCCTGTCTTTAGATTCAGGTAATGGTTCCCATTAGAGTCACAGGCCAAAGGAAATCAGTATACCTACATTACCTAATCTGGGCTTCTGTTTTCTAAAGTCCTGAGGAAAAAACGGGTTTTTCCATGTCTGTTGCACAGACGGTGCCATCAGCAGCAAAGCTGTGTCTGACTGTCAGACCTCTCTCAGCGGAACAGCGCCAGCAACACTGCTCCACAACCCGCTTTGAGCTTGATGATGTTGGTTTCCTTTGAGCTGTGTCGGGAGTTGTATGTCACCAGATTATTTGAGCCTATTATTTGGTTCTGCGTGGAAACACTTCAGTCAGCAGGACAAACGTGTTCCCACCAGCAGGCTTCGTGTCACTATTTTTTTATCAGAATAACTTAACACCCCACGGATCCTGTCTATGAGGTAATGATTGCCCTGTTAGATTGATCCATTGTGGATTTTAACCATTTGGAGGAAAAACTGTACATGTTAATTCTGTGGTTGTACTGAATAAATGGCCTTAATAAAAGCATTTAGAAAGTTATTATTTAGGCCTAATGGATTTCTGACTAAGGGCCATTTGATTTACGGTCCTGAACACCATGACCAATGTATTCCTCATACACATGCCATTTACCTTCAGACCTTACCCCGAGAACATTTGGACACAAGATTTCCAATTACTTTTGCCCTTGATGTTTTATGCAGAATGATTGTTTCATTATTGTCTCTGTAAAGTTTTCCTCTGAAACGAGAATAGAATTTGAGTGTTTATTTTATTGCAGATGGAGATGGAGATAATAACTGGAGGAGTACTTCCCCAGAACAATAAAGTCTGCCTCTTATTAAAACCACTCTGTTATTACACGATGGTGCACCAGGGCTGTCTTGGGTTCCACCCTCGCAGATTTCTGCTGGTGTGAGAATCTGGTGGAGTGTTGACAGTCCATAGTCTGTGTTAATGTGTCGCTGCAGCCAGCTGCCACTCTGAAGCAAATGGAGGTGGTCACCCACAGCTGAACCAAAACTAATCTGATGTGTGATTAAAGCTCATTGGATGCAGTTTGAGTGTTATTCCAGTTGTTGGCAGAAGAAACAGAGGAACTTATGTAGCCCTACTATGCGAAGTTAGTGGAGAAACTGCATGAGCTTGGTCGCTTCAGGTCATTAAGATGCACACAAATTGGCTGCAGTTTCATGTTTTCTTCTCGTCTACTTAATCAGGCAGTGGTGCGTCCTTTACTGGAATACTGCCGCTGAAGCAAAATGGTCACTTGAACTTCACTTGAACCCGAATTGCATTGAAGGTTTATTCCAAGCCACAACTGAGCCAAGTGAGCAGCTTCATTTGTATGCAAGCACATGACTCAAGATTGGACAAGAAACAACCTGAAGTTTGATTGAAACACACAACTTGACGGGTAGAAACTGCCCATCAATAATCCAAAAGTGGAGAGTCAGGTCTCTGTCTGTCTTCTTGCTGAGCAGAAGTGTTTGAAAAGCCTGAGCTGAACCATGTTTTTTATACTGGATTGGAATAAATATGTTTATTAGCTGCAGATGGATGCAAATTACATATTTGTGTACAAATGCCAGGATCCAAAGTGATTACCTCCAGCTAATAAACTCAGCTCTCCAAAGACGTCTATTTCTCATGACTCAATTAGTTCCTTATGCAGCAACCACAGAGCTACTGTTGTTTCTGCCCACGGAGACAGGTTTATATTTGAGTGCAGTGTGTGTTTTTGTACATGTGGGCAGCTCATTTAGCTCTGTGATGTATCCTCTTATTAGTTTCAATTTTGAAAGATTTTTTTTTTGAACTGGCCAAACAAATATCCTTGAGCTCTGCTGCCTAAGGACAGGACTTATTTGTCCGCTTCAGATGCTGTGATAAAATTTGCCTTGTATGGAATACCCATTGGCTTATTAAGAAATGTTAAGTCATTCCTCTCTCCCATGTGTTTCTGAAATCACATTTTGACACACTTTAACTTTGGGAAACCACCATTAATTCTGTCTTTGGATTGTGACATTGGGACACGGCTGATCTGCTTTCTTAATTAACCAATCCATTGTGATTCTGCTTCCAGATCACCACCAGAGGCTGCGAGACATCGGAGATGACTTTACGTCGGAACAGCCTTGGCCAGCTCGGCTTCCACGTCAACTTTGAGGGTATCGTGGCTGACGTGGAGCCCTTCGGCTTTGCGTGGAAAGCGGGGCTGAGGCAGGGCAGCCGGCTGGTGGAGATCTGCAAGGTGGCTGTAGCCACTCTCACACATGAACAGATGATCGACCTGCTGCGCACATCCATCACCGTCAAAGTAGTCATCATCCAGCCTCATGAAGACGGCACACCCCGAAGGTAAATGCTTACTTGTCCTTTGTTTTTCTCTGAAAACTCTTCTAACACCACCCTCGGACAAAAACGGCTGACAACACAAACAGACTTCAATTGTCTTGTGCCGTGGTTAATGTGACCGAAGCATGTGTCTTTAAAAATGCAAAAAAGTCATAACCAAAGAGACGTTTTGTCTTGACAATTTTCCATGCAGCTGGGCTAAATTAACTTGACATTTCCTCTCACATTTGGCATGATTAGCATGAAGAAATGCTTACATACAGCTTGTGTTCCAACAGGGTTTATGTTGTTCTCCACTGATTTCTCTGGAGAGGAGCCTCTCTTTGTTGTGAGTGAAAGCTCCAGCAGGGCTGCAGAGTCACAGACACGGACAGTCAGCGTTTCTCACTAATGATAATGAGAGGAGCCCTTTGATTAATGGCTCGATTTTCACTGCCATTGTTTGACAGCTCACGTTTTCAGATTGCTTTTTTTTTTTTTTTTTTTTCCAGGCCTCGTACATGGTTGTTCTCAATAATTAAAATGGGAGCGTTTGCCTTTTTTTTTAAGGACACACACCCACGGGGAGAGCCCGTTGCTCCCATAATGAATAGAGAGCAGCACATTTCAAACAATCTTTTGTGAAAGGTGGAGATGAAGGTCTCTGTAAAATGTTGGTTCTCAAAGCACATCTGCTTGTTTTGTCTGTGCGAGATGGGCAGTCCTGTGAAATCATATCCGTCTTCCTTTCACACTCATTGACATGGCGACATCTTTGTTTTGCCTCGGCTTCAGGCTGACAGATTTGTGTACCAGCAAATGTTGTTTCCACTTTGTCGCAAATAGCCACAGTACAATGGCTTTACAGGCTGCAAAATACTTAAAGATACTGAATTCATGGAAAGCATCCCCCATTATGTTTTTGACATAAATTACAATCAAAAGTTAACGAATGATAAAAAAAGTAATCAATCATGTTGAATAATGTGTATTTGTGCCCATTCATAAGCAAAATTATCAATAAATTATACATTCCTGATGGCTAAGTGATTTTTCCATGATAGAAAGTTTAGTCTAATATGCTTTTTTTGGTACATTATGCCAATCACACCATTACTAGATTTTCTGAATGAACGTACAGCACGCATAAGCACAGCTGTTGAATCTTATATACAAACACTGCATCGTAAGCTTGTGTTTCACTGTGCTTCAACTTTGTGTTTTGGTCTGGCAGCAGAGGAGTAACATATTTGCTCCCCCAGATGGTCGGCTAACGTGCCTCATCTGTGAATCCAACACAGCAGCCTCTCTGGCAGAACCGACTCCTAATCCTCTTACCACAATTGGTGATGATATATGATGATACAATCATTATCACAGTTCAGAGAAACAGAAAGTAGGCAAAACAAACGCCTTCCAGAACTGATTTGGACAAAATTGTGTCCATCTCCCTGGAGCTGTTGTTACAGGATGGAGGATTTGGTAGATGAGGCTTTTGACATCATGTCTTTGCTCGTGTAAGACCTCTGGCTTACATTGACTGACAGCCATGATGTCTCAGAAGAGACTCTGGAAAGCCAATAAGTCACTGCTTTAGTAAATGCATGTTGGAACCCATCATGAGAATTATAACATGTAGTGTATTCTTATTAAGTAGTGTCATGCAGGATGGAAAGAGCTTGACCCATATATTTCATTTACTAACAGATGCATCTGGTAGATAAGTAGGTTTCACTGGAGAAAACCAAACTACTCAGTATTTTTGAGTCTTTAAGGGGCGATATGTCTGTTTCACCAAAATACGTGCTCTCATGACTGTCTCATGAGAATAGTAAGACTTCATCTGGGGTCCTGTGAACTTCTCTCCCATGGCTCCAACAAATCAAGAGGTGAGAGGTCAGGTGAAGAATCTCAAGTGCCCTCAACTCTCTTCGCCGCTGCAAGTCAGTAAAGTGTTGCAGTCAACAATACGCACTCCACGCTCTCCACTATTATGTCAAAGGAAAGGAATTCAACGGGGGCCTTGATGGCCCCAGTCAGTCCCCTGTGGCCAGAGAGATGGGGGTGAGCCGAGCAACAATGGACAAGAGTCTCATGACCTGCAGACAATGTATGCTCCACACTGCCCCCATGACAGGGAAAAATGTTTTCATAAGCACATGCAGGGACTGGGAGGCGTGTGCTTATTCTGTACTCCCTTCAAATTGGCACAATATTGTTTAGACTTCTTAATTTAGTGATTCCTCCACATTCAGTGAGAACTGATGTTGTCATCCTGTTGTTACGATTATGTCAAGTAAAAATAAAATATATACCACTGTAGTGCATTGTCTTATAATGAACCTCCTCAAGCTGTTTGGACATTTTTCTTGCTCAGTTTGAAGCCATAGGAGATGCAACTCTGATATTAGCCGAACCTTGAACTGTATTTATTTACCCAGGGGGCAGGATGTGGTTTTAACTCGGTGCAATACCAGAGGCTTTCCCATCATCACTCCTAAAAGCTTTAAACAAGTTCAACATGTTAGCCTTGGATCAAACTAACGAGGAAAACATGAAAAAGATTACCTCCTTGAAACAGGAATGTGATGTGATGTACAGAACATGGCAATGATTGTATGTTTTGGTATGTAGTCATCAGAGATGTAAGAATAAACAAAAGGATCAGTGTGGCATGGACACATACGAATGATTAGAACAAGACACAGAAACAAAATCAGAAAGGAGTTTTTTCAGGGAATGTGCCTGTGGACTACATGCCTTTTGTGCTTTGTTTTGTTTTTGGGGTTTTTGTACCATATTGTTAATTTTATGTTTGGATCACAGAGTTGATGTTTAAAAGCATATGTAGCCTGAATTTTAAGTGGGTCCAACCTTCACCAGAACCCTGCTGATAAAGATTATTGCCTTGGACATTCAGATGGCCACTTGTGACCTTTCCTTTGAAGTGTCATCGGACTTGTCATTGGGGATTTTCATCTGGGCAGCAGTAAAGCCGGATTTCTCACATCCCATGCCAACACCATCAAAAAGGGAACGGCTCTAAACCAAAACCTGGACAACGTACATCACAAATTGCCCTGCTTAATCCTCTCTCATTCTTCACTGGAGCTGTTTTTTTTTATCCTTTTCTTTAGATGAGTTTGCAAAGAAATGATTGGAAACCCTCTTTTTTTATTTTTTGCAACTCCATTCAATTCTCAGCTCACCTCCTTTAATGAACCCTTTGACAGTGGCCTGCAATGAGCTTGTGGAGGTCATAACCTTTGTGACTCTTGGCTGTGACAGAGACTCTGACTGTGGGAATGGATTAGCATGTCTCTCACCGGCTGGGCCTGTCATTGGACTGACAGGTCTCTGACTGAGGTCTAAGGTCCTGTTGTCACACTGATCTATTGTGATTCTTTAAGAGCTGATGGCGAAAGGAGCGGATGTTCACCTCCAATAAACCGGCTAACTTTGCTCAACTCTCAAAACTCCCTTTTTTTTGTATAAACTGTGGGTTAGTTGTATAAGTGGTGGCTCTCTAGGTTGTGGCTATTTTGTTTTAAAATAATTTCCTCCCATAAATAAACTAGTGCTGCCTTTTTTGGTCACCCGTTCAGTTGTAGTGATTTGTCTTTACTTTACACTTATGTGTAGCATAATATACTGTATAGCCTCTCGCTTTAAGCTGGAAGCAGTTCCTGGTGGAATCAAGAGGAAACAGACAGCATTATTTCTCACCAAGCTCTCACGCCTTTGTCTCCTCATGACTGCCTGGGTTTGTCTGACAGCCTCTCCTTCACCACTCGCCTGCAGCTCAGGTTTAACTCTTGCCCAAACACTCGCTTCCTGCTTTTTCTTCAAGATTTATATACAGTGAGTCCGAGTCCCTCCAATCACAAACAAAAAGCACATTCCACATACAGCAGGTCTTTATGATGGAGTTTCCCAGCGCTCTCTCGTGTAAGCGGTGCTGACGGACAATATTAAGTTCATAAGAGATATTCACCTTGTCACTTCTTGGCCATTTGGTCCAAAACCACAGCAAGAGATGGCTGAGACCTTTGGTGTTGACAAGCTGTTCGCTGGGCTTAGCCCATCCAGTGAGTAATGATGTGTGGCAACCTAGCATAGCCACACACACGCACACACACACACACACACACACACACACACACACACACACACACCCACACCCACACCCACACACACACACACACACACACACACACACACACACACACACACACACACACACACACACACACACACACACACACACAGTTAATCAAGGTAATGAGTGACTTAGCAGCCCCATTTAAAGACAATTGACCAGCAGCCTGGAGGATTTAACACCCTTGTTTGCATCCTGAACAAAAAGTGATTGAGAGACAGGAGACTTCATAATGAAAGTGATGGGATAACGCATCTATCTTTTACATTGCTAGCCTCTTGGTTTTTGTGCCCCTGCTGCATCGACACTTGACAGGACTGAATCTTTCACTTATGGACAGCTCCAGTCCCCCGTTGCTGTAATCCCACTCATTACTCTCACTGTCCCACATGTCAGGAACCAGTGATGCATGCAACATACATGCAGTAACTGGTGTTATTATTAAATAATGTAAACTTTAAGACGTGAAGGATGTAGCTCGTCCTCATGAATGAGGCCAGCTTTGTGTTGACATTGACCAGATGTGAGAGAAGTGATGGAGGAGGAGCACGGGGAAGCAAAGAATGATCTTCTCGTTGCTTCTTCTGACACCCACAGCTTTACTGGGAGGCCAGCTGTAAACAACCCAGCCTCCCATGGCCCAGTTAGATGAAAGGGTCTCTCAGAGAGGGATTACTTGCCCTCTTCAACCGCAGCTTTTACAATCAGCCAGCACAACCTCCGCAAGCCTTGCTGTGTGTATACATGTATGACCACAGCAAAGTATACAGAACCCTCCACTCTCCAGTGGATCCCGGAAAAATGGACTTTGGAGGGGGAGGGCAGTGTAATCATTAGGGTCACGGTTGAGATGCTTTTGGAGAGCTAGCAGAGTGCGCTGGCTGTTTAACCCTGACCCACCAACCAATAATAATCACCCCCCTCCCCCATCCATTGAAATATACTCCCCAGGCCTGTGCTCGGCCCTAAAGATTAATGTTACATAAAATGACATCACGGCCGTTGTCCACCCGGGCATCTTCTGTGTTGTTCGCAGTAATGGGATGGAGATGGTGGATAAAAAGCCTCCTGTCTGGCGTGACTTAGGGAAAACTCGCATCTGGCTCAGAGGCCAGTTGAGATTTTCGTCTGGATTAAAATCCTTAAAGTGTTTTCCACTATTCCCGAGTATCTCCGCTGTGCTGATAAGCCCTCACTCTGCACATGCCAACGTGTGTGTCCCTGTGTATGTGCTTATTGTTGGCAGTGTGTACATGCTAATGGGAACACTATATTTGGATGTCTGCCACAGGCTGAGTATCTCTGACCCCATTTATGTGTTTTTGTGTTGTCATGGCAATTCAAAATGTGAAAGCTTCACCTGTCTCTAATTTCAGCAAAGGTCACGAGAGTAAACATCTTGTGGAAAAACAACACAAAATTGTTGTTAAGTTGTTCCTCCTTTGTTTCTGGAGTCACTAAAATGACAGACTGTTACATGACTAATGACTGCACTATAGCGCTTTGTGGATTTCTTAGGCAACAGTGTAATCATAGAAAGTAATGAATGTAATTCAAGCAATTAAACTTCTCCCTGTTATTTTTTCATAAATTAGCCTTTATGTTATTCTGAAGTACGTTGTGTAATAATCCCATTAAAGGAGAATGCCCCGGTCTAAGATTAATCGACTGTGTTGCATGGTGTAATTATGGATACTTTTCACAAAAACATTGGGCACATAATAGCAGATGACACGTGGTTTTAGGAACTACTCCCAGATATAACCGTTTATCCTTTATTTCCTTCCTTATTGTCTCCTATCAGGGGCTGCTCTGAGCTCTACCGCATACCAATGGTGGAGTACAAGGTGGACAGCGAAGGCACACCCTGTGAGTACAAGACACCCTTCAGGAGAAACACCACATGGCATCGAGTGCCCACAGCTGCCGGCACTCCCTTATCGCGCGGATCGCCCACTCAGGGCCCGGATCGCCTGCAGTGCCAGCAGATCCTCCAGCAACACCAGGCAGCTATTCCCAGAAGCACCTCCTTTGATCGGAAGCTGCCAGATGGGTCCAGGTAAGCTGTCTCACCCTTTCCACTGTTCCTGTTTCTTGATTAAAAATGGCCAGGCTGCCGTGTGCCAGTCGAGGTCAAAAGGCAACAATGTGTTAACACCGCTTTATTAAAGGGCAGATCAATGTAATGCTGTGACCATTTGAAAATCTCAATAAAATAAAACTAGATCACTCTTCTTGGTACAAAATTAAGTTCAACACTTATTTCTTTTGGGTTAAAAAGGTTTTTGAGCTTCTTTTTTTTAATTTTTTTTTAAATTTTTCTATTTTTTTGGGTCCTGGTGTAAGACTTTTGATGAAAAAAAATCTAATCCTGTGAGATGAAACCTTTGAACTCTGCCTTTGTCATTGAACAAAAAAGAGCGACAGTAACACTGTGAGAGCTGTTTTTGTGCTCAGATATTTGCATGCACATAAATGGAGCATTTTAGTGAAATGAATTCACGGCTTGGCTTTCATCTCACTTCAGATGATAAAGCCACTCTCAGACTTTGTTCCTGTCCCGGGCTGTGTCTCTTTTGGACATCTCCATTGAGCCATGTAAAGCAGTGATTTGTTCATTCTAATGAAACCCCTACAGTCATGATAACCTTTCCAGTGTGCCACACCAACTACCCCCCCCCCCCCACCTCCTGTGGCATAGCCTGTACTGACTACACTGGGATAATGGCTGCCCTCTCTGCCTAATCAGAGTCCCTGGCAGTAGGAACCCTCCTTACTCTGTCCTCCTCCTAATGCCGCTCCCCCCTCTCTCTCTTCCTGGGCTTTGCCGAGGAGGAGGTGATAGGGACACTGACACAGCTCGGCTCATCTCATCCAATTACTGGAGAAACAAAGAGAGAGCTCTTCCCTCGACCACGATATGTAGCACCCCAGAGGGAGCAAGAGAGGAGGACGGGGATGAAGGAATCATAGATTTAAGAGGCAGAGAGGGAGACAGAAGGAGAGTATTATACACTCACACATCCTACAGGAATAAATCAGCATAAATTATTTGGTCATTTGTTTGAGTAGCTCGACTAATTTACAAAAATAGGTAATTAGATCATTTATTTCCACACATTGAATTTGCTGTGACACTTAAACAGTGTGAGAGTAAAGAACCTGAACCATGAAAAGAACGGGGGGGAAAAATACACTTAAATCTCTAAAGATTGTAGTAGTATTAATGGTGTCTTCAAATATCCACTATAAATTCAAATTAACAAGAGCCTGACAGGTGTTGTCATGAAGTACTTCATCTTCCCTTTTTTTTTTTTTAATATGGAGGTTTACAGGGTACATAAAGCACCTAAGGCTCCATCTCATCCACACATGTAGCTGAATCCACATTTCAAACCATGAATGTGATACTTTTCATGAAGTCAAATGAGACGGACCCCCTAATCTCTCTACCTACAACATGCAGTTGGAGCTGAGAAAAAGTGCTTTTGGTATGTCCTCAGAACTTTATATGTTGAGAGAAGAAGAAAAGCATCTGCTGCTGTTTCACATTAAAGTGGCTGCACTCTGCTGAGGAGACTTATCCTTCAGCCAAGGAGGAAGTGTAGGGATGTGGCCAGTACGTTTGAGGATGTGTGCTACGATTGAGTTACTGACAACTTAGTTTCCCTTAGAGATCAAGAAAAAGAAAGCCGGTGACAGACGCAAAATTTCTCGCCTCCTCAGTGAAAGTTCCTGCTTTAAGTTCTGAACTTGCCACCCTGTATGAGATTATTTATATTTGATTTGTCCGCACATTGTCACAATCTCTGCATGCTTTTGCATGTGACTTATTGTACTTGGAATTAAACGTCGAATAATCAATACTTTTATCAGCTGGGAAATCAACTTAGATTCAATCCGAATTCATTAGCGAAACAAACATGTAAGCAAAAAAGACTAAGCAGATATGCAATGTATGAATTATCCAACCAGACAGGGCGAAGGACTTAATGTGAAAGCCATACTGCCTGTGTTATTGCAGTCTTATTTCCTACCGGTCATCTAAACCTACTCTGGTGTGCTGGACAAAGGAAAAGCCTCCAGGCAGCAGACGTCACTTGCATGAAGTGTTTATTTTTCACTCCAGACTGTCGTCCACCAGTTTTTCCTGGCCAGACAAAAGTAAGCAAAGAAATCTCGTTTCTCAAGATATAAAGTCAGGGCAGGGAAGAGATTTTGGAGAGTCTGAGCTAAGATGATGGTCAAATTAGGTAAATCTACAGAGTTTATTTAAAAGCCACATGTGCAAAAACAATTTCAAGAGCAGAAATCTCAAGCTTCCTCTCACATATTGGAGCTCCTTGAACCTCGACACACACACAAGACTTCACCATCTGGATAACTGACTGCATCTTATTACCATAAATAATCTCTTTTTTTCAGTCGTTTGTCTTTGCTGAACAAGACACTTTCTCACTCACTGACAGTTTCCATTGAGGTTGTGGTCCATGCTGCTCACATGCATCACGACACCCAATGATCATGTCATTAATGGCAGGGGTGGGAAACGTTTTTCAAGTTGTGGGAGTTTCGGTCTTTGAAATACCAAGACGAATATTGTTTGTTTTGTTTTTTTATGCAGGGTCCATGAATAATTTGTAACAGCCATCTACAAATAGATGTATCTTTTCCAAAACTCTGAACATGAATATATTTAATAAGCTTCAAAAATGTAAAGATACTGTGCTTCAATTCACTGTCAACTGAAAGGGTCTACTTATTAACTATCAGATAAAGAAAACAAGCAATTGAAGATGTGATACACACAAGGTATGTCACTTTTTACACAAAAAAAACATAACATGATTAAATAGAAAGTATTGAGTATTTTTCAAATGTACATATATACCAGGACAAATTAACAAAGAATAAAGTAATCGACATCGGAAAATAATGTTACACGTGCAGCAGTTACAGACTTCCAATTTACGGGGGATTTTTCCACATGAATCCCAACAGCCAGTAATAGCATCACATTTTAAAGTCACCCTGAAGACATACTAGCCATTTACGCTTTTAATCGGTTCATTGGTGGCATTGTGCTGAGCAATACTGTAAATTGTGGTGCTTTATTTCTGCAGGATGATGCAGGATATGGAGAATCCCCAGGTCAGCTCATGTAACAAGGGAGACCAGCACTACCGCAGCTCTCCCAGTAACCAGTCCTCCTCCAGCGATCCCGGGCCCTGCGGCAGCGGCACCTGGTCCCAGCAGCCTGGATACGATGGGTACGTGTCCACAGCACTGTTACCTTTTGTTTTTTTCAAATAGCCTCTGAGTAGTTCCTCCAGGATTGTGTGGTTTTGCAGTAATGAAGGCAGCAAAAAATCAGTCCCGGCACTATTTCTGAGAAGTTGCAATTTTATGAAATGACAGCAATTTTTCGGCGTGATGTGACCAAATCATCAGAGCCCTTTTTGCCCCAGCGTCACGTTTTATTTTTTGTGTGTGTTTTATTTTCTGTGCAGCAAGTGATCTTGCTATAACTACATCCAAAGCATAAAAAGTGGAAGATGGTGAATGATGCATTTCGTATATGTGATTTTTTAAAACATGTTTAGTTTCCATTCATTCATTCATTGCAGAGCTTTGGTTTCCAGAATTGTTTCAGAAGAACAAAAAGTGCCTAAATGGGCACTTATATTTTATAGCTGTTACAAATCCCAAGTTGGTTACAGTATTTCTTTTTGTTGCATGCCTTTATAGTCATGTTCATAAGAATTATAAATAGATGTGCACTTAACTATAAAAGGAAGTTATTATATCATGAATCTGAATGAAGCTGACTGAAACAAGCTGCCATTCTGGAAAGAACATTTTGTTAAAGAATGATCAGATGAGGTTGATGACACAGATTTGGATTTCTTCCCCCCATTTTTATCTTTTTTTTTAATCTTTACAACCCATTGTAGGATACTGGTCTTCATTGTAGTTTCAGGTGTTTGCATAGCCTGCAGACAGTGCAGGAGTAACATGCATCTCATACATGAGCAGAATGCTTTAGAAACCCGACGTCCTGTCTGTAAGTGGTTACAGGCCGTGACAAGAGGCTTAGCTTCCCACCCCTGCCTTTCTGTCAGAAGCCTCAAAAGTGCAGTGAACTCTTGAAGGAGCGCCGAGCCCCGTTGGAGCTGCATCGCTGCAGTTCAGCAGACACGGTGTCGGATCTTCAGTTAGCCTTTGTTAAAGATCGCGCACCACTGTGGCTTCTGCTCATCTGCTGCAAACCTTTATCCCGCTCTTTAAGGCTTAATTAAGACCTGCATTGAAAACAATTTGCTGCTCTGTCTCCTTTTTCGAGAGCAAAGAGTGCATGGCGTGCCGGACCAAATAAAAGGAGGCCTCTTGTCAGCGTTGGCTGGCAGCTCCTTTATTCCATTATAAGCTCAAGTGATTTGACCTTTAATGATCTTGAGCTAATTGCTGTACATCTGTGGAGAATCTATTGAAGCCTTTTCACTGACTGGGACACAGACCAAGTTCTATAGACAGACAATCATTGACAGGCCCTTTTTGCTCCGCTTTTCATCCTCCAGGTGTCCCTCCCCTATTCTCCATGAGCGGGTGGGGGACATGCAGGGAGGAGATGGAGAGATCCACAGGGAGAGAGAGCCCACGCTGGAGAGGACCAGGTCTGCTGGTGAGTCTGATCTTCTCATGACTCATGAGTTTATATTGCCTTGTACAGATAAGGGCAACTTGTTCATAGACTACTGTCAGCTCCACATTCTTTGCATCCCATGAGGCAATTACTATGAATTCATTATTATTTTTGCAGGTAACGTTGATGGAGGGTCATTTTAACCACATTTAAACCAGATATCAGTTTTAATTATAGATACTGTAATTACTACATTGAAGTGTAAAAATGTTAAATTAATGCATGTGGATTTCAATTTTGAGACAAGCAATTATTCTGTGGTCGTGGTGCTTTGTCACAATTTGGCCCTCTGGTAGTATGCGGGAAGTCACTAGCCCCAAGACGGCAATGTCTGAACAGGCACGTGACGAAACAAGCTGTTTACTCTGCTGCTGCTGCGGCCGCTGCTGCTTCTTTACACTCCACCTTTCTTTATGGCTCCACAGAGGCCAAATGGCACATCCCCTCCACCAAGATCCTGAACCCCCTGAAGCAACGTGAAGGAGGAAAAGACTCTCCTAACAAGCTGTCCAGGGTAAATGCATCAGCTCCTCTCATTTTACTTCAAATGCAATAGAAGCAAATAACTTGCTGAATATATAAAGTTTGACACAGGCTGTGTGTAGTAAAGTGTTTTTGTTGTATCCAGCCCTGTACTGTCAGACCTGCTTTACCCCATATTGGCATTTCAAATGGCGCTGGGGTCAAATTGCCCTTGTTTTGGACTTTGCTGCAATCAGCCGTTGAATTGGGCTGTTCAGCTGGGACGTTCATGTTTCCCCTCCAGACACGCTTTGCAGTTATCACTTTTCCTTCATCAGCATGCTAACCAGCGTCTCATCTCATCTCCGTTTCTGGTTGTCTCACTCTTTTCTAGGACACATTTTCCTAGAAGGTTGAATATATTAGGAGCTGTAGCCTCTCATTTCTCCATTTTCTCCCTCAATCTCTCTCATTTAGCTTTTTTTAAGCCCCCAAAACACTCTCTTTTTTTCATTCCCTTTTTGAAGCTGGAGGCCTGCAGATACGCCTACAAACTTCTTTCAGTGCTTTCACCACGAACTCCGACCAGTAGATAAAAACTTAAACCATTCTCCCGGCACCATATGTTCCGAATACACAGTTTGTATTTGTTGTAATGTTATTTTAGACGCATTATTTAGCAACATTAAGCATACTTTATTGAAGAAAGTATGGCAGGTCAGCCCTTTTTAATTTATAATTGATATTCTCAAATCACGCATACTGTTGACACTCTTCACCGGAGCAATGTTTTTTCTATTCAATAAATTGATTTTTAGTGCTGCTCATGCACACAGTAGATACACTGAGGTCAATTTGACCTGACCTTGACTTTTTCCTTCGCTCAGTTACAAGCATCTCTGACTGTTTCATTCAAGCTGGGGTAAAATAGGTGATGAAAATGTCACTCATTCCCGTTGAACTCAACAAGAAGTCATATTGTGTTGGATTCTCACATTAGTAGCCAAATACGTCATGTGTGGCGTATTCTTTGTGTATTTTCTTGTCCGTATTACTGTCGACGAGCTGACAGAATAATGGGCCTCGGGAAAACAAGCTGTCGCCTCAGTCAGGGACACATGAACATGTGATGTAGCTTGATGGGTAAACCCCTTCCCGTCTGGTACGCCAAGCATGTTAAAACAACCGTAAGAATTATTTGCAGCTGCTGTTTGACCTCGTTTGATTTACCGGGTATTTCCTTATCCTTCACCCCCCCTTCTCTCTCTCTCTCTCTCTCTCTCTCTCTCTCTCCCTCTCCCTCTCTCGCTCCGTGCCAGACGGGTGATAAAAACTCAAGCCACTCAAGTAGCAACACTCTTTCAAGCAACGCCTCCAGCAACAGCGACGATAAGCACTTTGGCTCTGGAGACTTGATGGACCCCGAGATGCTGGGCCTCACATACATCAAAGGGGCGTCCACAGACAGCGGCATAGACACTAATCCCTGCGTGGCTCCAGGGGCCCGGGTGCTCCTGCAGGGCCGGGCGGGGGAGCAGGGACACCCGTGGGTGTCGGAGCACCATGAGGATGGTGCATCAGAGGAGGATCATGGGAAATTGTACATACCACAAGGATATGCTTCTGCCATTATGTCCAGTCATGCCACAGAGGGCAGCATCGGAGACCTGAGTGAGATCTCGTCACATTCGAGGTACAGTACAAACGACACTTGATTTTATGATTTTATTCTTAATGGCACTTTCTAAACTCGTGTCTTCTTTGTTGTTTGTGGGGAAAACAAAAACGTTGCCTTGTGTGAAGATATAATCTGCGACCTATTGGAGGAAAAAGGGCTGAAGTTACTTAGATTTGTTGCTACGAGCACACAAATCATAGGTTGTCGCTTTCAAAATCATCACATCTCAAGCAAAATTATGATTTTTAGGGTTTTGGATGAATAGATTATAAGTTTACTTCCCATCTCATCACATCTACCATCAAAATAAGAGAGCTTCTTTTGTTTAAATAGTATTTATCTTTGCAGTGAAGTTTCAAAGACTTGAATAATCCATTTCGAGGTGCACTGAAACTGTTCTGGAGGCTGGAGAATTTGCTAACTGATTTTAATGTGGTTTTATTCTGGGACCATAACGACTGGTGATTTTTCTTGTCTATTGGCAATTGCTTTTTCCAGTCCAGGCTTTGTTCTATCGTGGTCAACGATTTGCCCGCTGAGGTAATTCACACCCATTTTTATAGCTCACAGCAAAATCCATTGTATTCACAGATGAGGATGTACAGTCGCACGCAATCATTGGCAAACTCTTCAGCCTGCACTCTATCCCATTTGACAAATAAACAAACATGCACAAAGAAAAGTCGCTGGCTGCTCGCTGACCTTTTCACCCGGTCGCCTTTCCTCACTGCTGACCTGCAGCCCGGCCTATCCAGCTGTGCTGGAGCCGGGGGGTGGGGCTGCTGTCAGACTGGAGCGACACGGGGGGCTTCATCACACTGTCGTCCAAGTCTTCCTCACCAGACTGGGGCCCATCTGGGAGAGAAAAAGGGTGTCAAAGAGAATTGGCCCTGCAGCCACTCACAGTCTGTCTTTATGAAATAAAATGAGTATCTATTTGTTTACGTCGTGCGGGATTATGTTACCGCAATCTGTTCAGATCATTGACCTGTTGGGGGAGAGGGGGGGGGGGGGGGGGGGGCACAACTGTCCACTTCAGGATATCAGTCACAAAGGAGGAGACGAGCCCATGTCGTCACCTTGACTAGTCTGACGTTTCCCACCTTTCGTGTAATGGTCTTTGACACCGGAGTGTCATCTGAACAAACAGTGAAGCAGCAGGAGCACGTTTTGCAGGGTGTGGCCCAGATGGTCATGAATATGGAAACAAGATTGTGTAGCACCTTCAGCCAGAGCCAAATCTGATGTCCCAGGAGGTTTTAGGAGAACATTTTACATTTAGTGAAAGTTATCCAGCAAACAAGAAGACACCTGGGCCTGAATCGGACATCTTTTATGAGCCTGTGCAGTTTGCCCAAATCAGAAATCCATTCAGATGAGCTAACAAATGGATGCTCACCACAAAGAACACATGAAACTTAAACTATCCACTCATACTGAAGTGATAAATGATGAGAAGCTACAGCAGATGTGAATTTTCAGGCTTCCTCTGCAGACTGCAAAGGAAAATGTTAGAAGAAACAGGCAGGAGTATTCATGTGATGCATTCACATCACAGTCAAATGATTCATTCATCTTGCTCAGTATTTGAACTGAATAATCTTAAGCATTTTCACCAAGCGGAAATAAATATCACACATGAGCAAATATTGGAAAACCATTTTAAATCAGGCAGAGTTCTTTAATGCACTCAAAGAGCTTTTGGTGGGGGTTGTTTTTTTTTTAACAAACTGTCAAAAATAATTGTGAAAATATACATCTCCTTTACCCTACTTCAGGCATCCCTTTGATCGCTTGATTACAACTTTAATGGTCAGTTCAGCCAGATAACAAAATTAGAAACAGTTCCCCTTATGTCTTGTGGCATGCACTTACTTCAGTTTTATGCATGGAGCGCCATAAATCAGCAGAGGTCCACGCGATGGATATCTAGAGCCTGTGCATGCACTGTAAAAAAAAAAAAAAGATTTAAGGTTTGACCTCCATGAGCTCATTTTTCCTTGAATCAGTTATAAAGCTAAAGCGCGTCCACTTCAAATATCTAGGTCAGTTGTGTTCAAATAATATTGGGAAATAGTCCTAAAAACATTTCCTTAACAAAAATAGATTTTTAAAAACTCAACAATAACAACTTTATATGATGTTTATGTAACTTAGCTTTCATTCATGTTTTAGTAGGTGTTCAGCTCAGACATCTTTGAATTATTTTGGGATCACTTAAAAAGTTTGGTCATTATACACCTATTGCAAAGTTCTTCTTACTATTTTCATCTAAGCAGCTCAAATTAATCTGAACCATTAAAGTAAGATCATTAGCTTGCTTAATGCAGTTTAAGGGCAAGGTTACAAATGATTTTAATCCCTGTTATCTATTCATCTTCTGTGCTTTACCCAAGCCAAAACAACAGACTAATTAGTCTACCAAGCATTAGATTGCATTTAGATTGAGGGGTGAAGCCGGAGAAACAGAGGTAAACCCACACTGGTACAACGAACAAACTTTAGACAAAATTGCTCTGAATCCAAAATGTTCTGGAACCTGTGTCTTTCTGCAAAACAGCGACAGTGCAAAAATGATGCAGGGCATAATTTCATTGTGTCGCGCTTTTTTTTCTTTTTTTTATACAGTGTAGCTCCAAGTCTGGAAAAAAGCGCCTCTCTGCAATTTGAAGGCACTGACCCTTTAATGTGGTTTGTCAGTTGATATTTGACTAAATATTGAAAGGTCAAGGTTCAGCAGCATAAGTCACATGATAGACTGGAATTGAGTCATCTCCTGAAGTGAGCCAGCAGGAGTACACAGCAAGTCATTCCATTAAAGCAAATACAGATTCAAACAGATTTTCATTGTAAATAACATATTTCTTTCTACAACCTTTGCTGCCATCTCTGTTGTCATTTCTTTCATTGTTTTAAAAATGCTTGATTTTACTTCTTTTATGATTTTACCCGTTTGTGTTTGTCAGTTTTTTTTTTAATTCATCCATTTTGTGTTCACTTTTGAGTTACATTATGCTTTATTTTTTGCTGTTTGATTAGTGGCTCACATCACTCTGGCAGTCCCCTGGCCCGCGGTGCCAGATACTGTATGTCAGCTGACTCGTCCAAGGTGTACACCATCCCTCAGACCAGCAGCTCGGGACCGGGTCCACAGCCGGGACCCGGGCCCGGGCCCAGCTCAGAGGCCTGCGGACAAACACGCACACAGTCCAGTTGCAGTCTCCCAATGGGCACCAAGACTGCAGCTGAAGATGATGATGATGATGAAGATGATGATGCCCAAAGCACTGAGGGACCTCCCAACATTTCAGAGTGTGGGTGAGTGTGTGTGAGAGAAAAAAAAGTCGACAGACCACATATGAGACATCAACAAAAGTCCCCAACACCACAGAAAAACGGAAAAAGTTTCGAGTTTCCTTCCCATTCACATGGTTCACTGTTGATTCAACACTCGCTCGATGACACACTTTTTAATCATGCTCCTGTCAGCACTATTCCTCTTGCTGCAGAGCTCTTTTCTCCAAGACCCATTGTTGTCCTACCAATCAGCCCACCCAGAGTGCATAAACTGGCCTTGATTGAAGCCGACAGCCACAAAATAAATAAGCTCAATGAAGCCGCGGACATAATACACTTGGCACATGTCACTTGTGGTTATTGATCGTTGTTGTGAAGCAGGGTCCCTGTGGACTTGCAGGCTGAGACTCCACCAGATCAGCATCTCTGCTGGGAGCCAAGCAATGATCCGCACACTGCTGTCACACATGCAGCCCAAGGACAACAGCCACACGTTCGTCTATAGAATTATAGATGAGGAATGCACACTGCCGTTCAGCCACGTCGAGAGCTTGTAATCTCTCTACATTTTATATGAGCATCAATGACCTACTGTACCCATCTGATGATTAGATTCCGTGTTGGAGGAAAATAGAAGATTCTGACAGTGAAAGTCAAACAGACGTGATCGTGTGAGTGTGGTGAGCTTCTTGTCTCGAGCTTTGGGTATGTTTTTGGAGGAGTAAACATGAGATTTGCCCTGGAAGACGCTCCCCACCCTGTCTCTCAAGTAATTTCATTCAGGCTGGGAATTTTGCTACTTACAGCTGTGTGATTGATCGCATGCACTGAAGTCATCTTCTGCCGACTTATGAAAAAGCTCCGTAATTCACTTACCCTCCCTATTGTTTGTTTATATATTCCTGCCGTTTTATTTCATCTTACATAACGGTGCCTCATGATGAATGGCCTAATAATACTCACAGATATTGTTCTAACATAATGAAGTTTCTTTTCCCCCCTTTCCCCAAAGTTTTCTCATTTGCTCACACTGTATGTAATGCAAGATGTGGAACAATGCCTCTAACCCTCAGCTTTTTTCTTTTTCTTTGTCTCTGGCTTCTGCTTCGTGTTCCAGCGGAGCGGAGAGCTTGTTAGCCTTTCTTCTCAAAATCCTCTCTGAGCGTTCAAGGTATACAGTTGAAGCCAAGCCTGATCTGACCCAGCCTGCTTCCCTCCACACACCACAACCCCCCCACACCCCCACCCCTCACCCCCACCCCTCACCCCCCTTTGCCCCAGACCTTTACCCCGCTCCTCTCTCATGGCAAGTCTATTGCTCATGCTGCCATGTGGTACATGCTGTAAGTGGAGGGCAGATCGTTGTGCACCAGTAGCTGAGATTTATGATCACATCAGTTGAGATCTTTAACCAAAAACTGGAGACATGAAAACACAAGTCCAGCACTATACATTAACCTGCGCACTATTATATAAATATCGGTTATGAAAGCCATGCTTCTTTGAAACCTCTTGTATAATCACAGAAATTAGTTCTTGCAGAGAACTTAGATTGATGAAAATGACTTAAACTGACAGGGAGCCTATTTTAAGCTGATTTGCAAGTATAGGGCTGAGGTGACTGGAGACATCATGCAGTGAAATAATACTATAAAACATCAACACAGGGGCCGGTGCTTTAAGAAAAGGAAAACATTCAGGTGTCACACTGGAGCAAAAGTAGTTTCATGATAAATGCATATGACTGTTATGACAAAAAGGACAAAAAATGGTTGCGAAAATAGCAAATAGTTTTTTTTCCCCCTATCATTTGATTAATGCTGGCTGTTCAAGTCAAGACTCCTCATGAATGAACATCCGTTAGCGACTTTCACTTTCACACGGATCCCGATTCATTCTGCCCAAGATCTTCTGCAACATGTACCCTGTGGTGTTTTCGTCGTTACTTATAGTGGCAGAGTGGAGAAACATGCGTGGCGCCAAACCATTACTGCTGTGGTTATATGCACTATTGCATCTATTGTGGGTTTCCAGTAGAAGAAGCGGAAGGTATTGCTACATTGCGGCGCATCAAAGGAGAAAATCCATTTCCATCAATTTTTTATTGTTTCCCCTTTTGGACGTTGCAAAGCTTCCTACCTCAGCCAAGTTGAAAAAACATTACATTTTCCACCTCAATCTTTTGGCAAGTCTGATATTAAAAACGGGTAGATGAAAACATGCCTTCTTTCTTCACACTTATACTTGAGATCTGCTGCACAAGGACACACTTTAATAGAAAAAAATGACACACAATATAGGCACTGCTGCACAATATAGCAAACTTTACCTGAAAAGGTCAGTGCATTAGTGTTGTTCCAATCTTCCTGCAATTATGAATCGATCATGTAAGAGCAAATTGGACAAGCACTAAGTCGAGACAGAAACGCTATTTCCCTACAGTTTTATAATGAAGCCTTCAGCAATCAGAGCCTGGTGAAATGCTCTGATTTTCTATTGAAAATGGAGCAACTGCCTGTAATTTGAAGATGTCTTAAATTAGTCAGAATGGCATCTGGCAATCACACATTTTCAGTATCTGTCTGTGTATTTGGGGCTTGGTTACTATGGTGCCTGAAGCTTAAAACACTCCAACTCTCAGCCATAGTGTCTCTAAGGTAACCATCACAGCCATGCTGTCCCATCATCTAATCATCTAGCAAATCTCCCCATGGCCGTCTAACACCCTGCCAACAGCACTCAGTGTGTCATGCTTGGGCTGCTCACTTCAAGCAGAGGTCTCGTGGGCACATGACTTCACCAGCCAGGTCAGTCACATCCTCAGCGCCCGTGCCTTACCGACTGAAAGACTCGCCACCCTCAAAATCATTTAAATGTGCTCAGACAAACCACCTCTGACAACCTCCGCCAAAACATGTAACCTCTTGTGAGTCCTTCTCCAGGCCCATCTAACAGCTCTCGTGTCTCCTACTGTTGTGTGTGAACACTCCTCTTGCGTCTGTTTTTAACACTCGTGTCTCGATGTTGTTTCTCTCCAAAAACCCTTGTTTCTTTTTTCCTTTCTACCTCTCACGGTGCTTGGCTGCATCCTGTGCAATCCCTTCAATCGCTGTGCTGGCACAGTGATGTGGGACAGGATGGCACTGAAAATATTTCCTCTTCCTCGCTCCTTCTCCATCCCTGTTACCCCACGTTCACCTGACTCGCATGAAGTGTGGAGGTACCTGATGTTAGAACGTGAAGACAAATCCTCCACCTAAACCCTTTTTGTGATGCTGCCACGTTACTCCCAAGTAGCCAGGGCTACCTCTGAACCCAAACGCTCTGATGGCCTCGCTCGCCCAACGGTTCGTTTGACCCTTGTGTATGAACTGTGCTTCTCTGTGCCCTCTGTATTGTCTACAGGCAGCTGTACGCACACGAGGCTGCCTGCAGGCTTCAGGCTGCTGAGCGGGACGGGAAATCACTGCAGAGACTTTCCAAAGAAGAATATGTTAAAATGATGCTGCCTGACAGCCCACCGGGAGAGGACAGAAATCGGAAGGTGAGGCCTTTTTGTATGGCTAACTGATTAATTTCCGGAATTTAGCTAAGCAATATTTGTCAGAGAATTCAATGATCCCACAAGCAAGTCTGTTAAGGCTGATAGTCAGAAATTTGTATTCTATTTTGTAGTTTTATCTAATTTTACACAATAAACATTCTTATTATTTCTGTTATGTTTCCATAAGAAGTATTCTTAAACTGGTATTTGGAATACATTTTACTACACAATGCTACAAATTGATATAGGATTCATACTTCTTTTTATTCAGCTCAGACACTGTGGTAAAACCCAGCAATATTCCACATTATGCAGTTTTATCCATTTTGATCAATCATTGCAGTCCTGTTATTCAAGCTGTGCTCATTGCATTGATCATCTGATGACAAGCCATCATACATTCAGAGGGAGCCTGAGATTATGATGTTGTGTTTATGCCACACAGGAAAATCAAAACTCATTAAAACTGTAAGTAAATGACCAAAACTATTAGTGAATGGCATCCTGAGAATCGACTGCAAATTCTGAGGCTTTTTGCTTGTGATTTTCTCCTGCTGGGGAAGAACCAGAGCAGACAACCACTTGCTGGGAAAGCAAGACAAACATCTGCTGTCTATCAGCTGGCACTGCTGCCGTTCACCACAGCTGATACGACTCCTCGAGACTCTTTCAGTCCACGTCGACTGGCATAGTGTTTGGTTAATTTAATTTACGAAGGGGTCTGAGTTTGCTCAGTCAGGATGTCATGGATTAGAGGCAGGAAGTCGCAGCGCGCACATTGATGTTTGATGTTCCTGAGTCCCGGAGACTCTATTAATTGCATCTTGAGTTTCCCGCACCACCCCCCATCCATTATCTACCAGGAAGAGACCCTGGAGAAATGGACAAATGGGCTATATTTGGATGCTGCTCAGTTCTAATACAAATGCACTCCACTTCCCTAGAGAAGGCCGGCATGTCCTCTGGCGTAGGCATGCCTCGTCCCTCTGATGAAAAGCCCAGGGCAGCCAGAGCCTGTGATGTAGTCTACTTGATGAGAAAGGTCAGAGGGTTTTGTATAAATCATCTGATAGAGTACAGTTAGGTGACGTCACTGCAGTATTGAGAGGTTTTTGTTTCTTTTCTTTTTTTTTTGGAAGGGGGGGGGGCTAAATATCAGCAAAGTTGCCAAAAATGAAGGTGGCTGACCAATGTCAAAATATAGTTAACCTTTTAAAACTGACCCTATTTGTTATTCTTTGGCTCAAAACACGTGTGCTTTTAAAGTTTGTGCAAGCACTTGTGATCAAAATGTGGCAGGTGGTTCGATTAAATGACAGTTTTGAAATGTGGTGGTTTGATTATTGACTGTCAGAGTTGTGTGTGGAGCATGTGAATAAAGCTTGTGTATTGTTATAAAGGGAGGGTCTCCCCTTTACTTATTCACACTTTACTCCATGTAGTGGCAAAATAACAATTTGTTCTGTAACACATTTAATTTACCATTTTGTGTTTCTCATTTTGATATCTTAAAAGTAAATGTAATACATAATTGATAATCATGCAACTTAAATTTGTGGGCACTATGAGTCTACAGCATCTTAGATGTATTCTCAATGACAAATAATGCAATCTGCATTTTGACTTGACATTAAGAGTAGCTTATTTTTGGTCAGTTTTCAGCAGTTTGTTGGAGTCTCTCTCCAATGACTCAAATTAAAATCAAATTACAAACACAATTTGCTGAATAGTTTCCAAATTGTGTTTGTTTTTGTTTTTTTGTTTTTTTCTTGTAAATTTCTTTGCCAGTCACACGGCCTTAAACGTGTGTTAAGCGGAATTTTGGACATCTTGGAAGATTCCCAATTCCTTTTCTTCCACTTCTCTTTTGCTTGGCATCTGAATGTATTTGCATCTTTTGCAAGACAATACCAAATTTGTAATTTTATTACATGAACATCATGTGACACTTGATTGAGTGATGAGCAAGATTAACATGAACTCCTTCAGATTTGCTTTGGTTTTATACAACATTCATCTTGATGTGTGTTTTCACTACAAGTCATGAGTTTGTCTTGCCAGGTGAGATAGTAGCTTCAGTTAAGGAATAACCTGCTACGCAAAAACACACATGGCAAAATCAATTACTTGGCTCATAATTATAAACACGAAATGAAATGCATTTACAAAAGCCCATTTGTCTTTGCAGTCTTTACACAATATCCTCTATATGTATTGCTGTAATAATCCAGAACGTTGCACTTTCCTCTTGCGTGTCTATAACTGTAAGCAACTGCCTCACCTTGCACTGATACACCATCATTCCACTGCTGTTTTTCTCTCACAAAGAATGATGGGGAAACAGTGCTGGTTGTTGCAATCTCTCTTGCCTCTCTCATCGAAGGAGATGATATAGTGCATTGAAAAGCAGGTCTGGGAGGGGGACGTCTCACTGAGGGCAAAGAGCCAGACACTCCAGCAATACGCATATGATCCTGATAAACAAATGCTGCACTTTTCTGGGAGCAGCTTTGCTTGGACTGCATGTTTTCAATCATCAGCTGGCACACAATAGAATCAAATTGCATTCATGGCAGTGCTGAAACCACCGTCACTTTATTCTTAACTCGTATGGTATGGTCTGACTTGTTGATCGTCTCAGTGATTGAACAGCGTGTACAGTACAGGTTTACGCGTGTCACTTCCGGTAGTCACCCGATGCCATTCTTCGCATGTCACTAAGCAGGTGCAGAAAGATTTTCCCCGCCGGCGTCAGCCAGGACGCCCTTCCACAGAAAGACGTGCCATTGTGTGGTTGACGTAAAGGAAAGGCAGTTCACAGCTTATTCTCCCACAATGTTCCTCATTTTGAACCTCCTGTGGGAAAGAAAAAAAGCATTTTGAATAGGTGGTTGTCCAACACATCCTCCCAAGTGGCACTTCAACGGGTTCCAACGCTGCTTGTTGGCTTTGTTCAAACATGGGCAGTGAGAGGGAAAAAAAAAAAAAAAAAAGCAAAGAGAATCAGGAAAAATGGGGGTGGATGTGTCACCGCCGCCTCAGCCGCACTACTGTACAAAAGAATTCAAAGACCTCACAGCACAACTCGACAGTGACTGCTGCCAGCTGAGGTGGATTTAGGCACGCTAGAAACACAGATAATCTTGCAGGTTTTTAATAATACCTTATTTTCCGTGTAATGTGCACAGCAGGTTCAGTTAACCAGTGCCAGGATGTGTGCAGAGAGGCTGGTTTGATGCTGCAGATGGAATAAATAGATGGCTCTCTGAAAAACATAAAACCCAGTTTTGGAGATGGTTTCATTTGCCGTGACTCAATTTATTGGAGCTTTGAATCCGTGCTATTTCTGCTTTATATAAGAGAGTAGCAAATCCCGTTCAAATTTGTTTTGATGAGCGAAAATCTTATGGGGTCTAATCTTGTAAAGTTGGGTGGGAAAGCTTGCAATGAGAGACAACCTTGTTAAGGCAAAGCCTTTGAGATGTTCTGTGAAGGCTGTATGCTTGTTGCTTTGAATTCGACTATATATCTCCACTTTAAAGACACTATATGTTTGTTAAATTCTCACTCTGGGATCTGTGGAGGATCTGTCTTTGAAATGGAGATGGCTGGGTGTTGGCCTGCGGGTATACCACTATAGTGGGTTGGTTACAGCTGCGAAGCCAACGGCAGACTTCTACTCATCTGGCCAACTGCCCCCGCATATCATTTTGTGTCACTCCTGCTGTATTTATGTAAGCTAAATGGGACAATGATGGATGGGGTTGGTTATTGTGGTTTTTTGTGTTTAAACTAGAAATCTTCTGTCAAAATTTTACCCACAGTAATGAAACACTGGTGTCTCTGCAATGATATTCTGTGTAATGTCTCACTGTGCACAGAGGACACCCCCCTCAGGATCGGGCTGCTCTTCAAGGCCCTTCAAGCTTTTTGTGATGATTCATCCTGACCTCGAACTGCTTTTCAACCACTTTCATTTGAAGCGGCTTGTTCAAATCTTTAGATGCTTTATTAAATGAATTCACCAGCAGGCATGACTACTCATCATCCCTCTTTTTTATATGCTTGCTGAATCCTATTCATTCTTTTTTGCATCTATATGATAATGTGACAGAAAACGGTTCTTATGATTTAAATTTAATTGATTGATTCTTGCCTCCAAGACATTATTCTTTTTAGTTTTCATCCATTTTCAAATTGAATCAATATCTATCAAATGTTTTCTTTAAATTTGAAAAATCGATTCACTTTCCTTATAGTTGCAGATTTTGTCATGTAAAGGTCACCTTATTGATTGTTCAAATTTAGCATCCACATTTGTTCTTACACAGGAATGATTTGATAGTATTTGGTGGTTGGTAAAGTCACTATGACCTAATATTGGGAAGAACTTTTCAGGAAACACTCGTGCAACATGAAGAAGTAATACTTAGACGAGCAAGACTTAAAACATGAAATGTAGCCAAAAGTGATATTTAGCCCCCAACTGTACAATGTTTCACAAAATCAAATGAATCAAATCATGAACATGACATGTTTACAACAACCAAAGTTATAGTTGAATTTTTTTATTTGCTGTGTACATTTTTTCAATGATAAAATACAAAAGTATTTTATCATTGGATCTGCTTTTTGGATATTATAAGAGTAGGCACGCATATATTCATTTCAAAATATAGGAGACTTGTTTTAATTTTGTGTAAAACAAACAGTATGTATATATTGTGGCCACACATCAAGATGGGCAATGTTGAGGTCAGAAAGAAAATTGTGTAATTAATGTATTTAATAAAGTAATAAATCTCAAAAGGTGATCAATCTTAACAAAATAAAACAAATACATTCCTTATTAGAAATTAGTAATAATCTTTTAATCCATTTGTTCAAAAGAAAACATACCTATTGTGGATTGGTCATCTTTGCCACTGTTATTATATGACACTGGGGTGAAATGAATGTTATCTTTGATCTTTGGTGGTTGGTGGAGGCGTACAATTACATGTCTATTATTGTAGTTTACCTGATGCTTCTGGTTTTATTAAATGTAGTTGAGCATCACAGAGAAAAGATTCATTATCATCTACAGTATATAATCACATAATACCCTGTTATTGCTCGTCTTAAGGGTTGGATTTGAAATAAAATCTGCCTCATATGGGAACAAACAACTTAGTGTGGCTAAGTTGTCCACGGTGTCAAACATTTAGCCATGTTGGCCGTCCCACAGAGATCCCCCCTGTGTTCATCCTTTCACGATCAGAATCAAGAGCATAACTTGCTTCATGTACTATCTTTGTTTTGCTTGACTTTCTGTCTTTGGTGGGATAAAAGAGTGTCTCCCACTGGTATATAGTTTCACATCTCTCACACTTGGCCTGCTCTGCTTTGTCCTGTTCCTCACATCAGGCTCAGTGACTACGTGCTGCCACAGCACAGTGGCCTCTGTCACCACCTTCATGAGCCTTGTTCCCTCTTATTCCCTCACTCTGCCAGACACTCTCCAGCTGTGCTCAATCTATCTGCATTTTCCTGCGAGCGCAGACTGTAATTGATTCCCGACACCGCTCTCTGATGTCTCTCGCTCACCCACCCAACAGCCCGCTCGCGTAAAGCTGCTGTGCAGAGAAAAGGCAAAGCGCAGCAAAGGTGCATCCAGGGGGCTTAGGCAGGAACCCGGAGATCACGTATCTCCCGACGGTCTCATCGTTGTGCCTGTCTGCTAACAAATTGTTTTTCCTTCTTTCAGGTGTCAGTGGTGGGCAGTCTGTCACCGAGACGCTCCCTCTATCGAACCCTGTCCGACGAGAGTGTGTGTAGTAACCGTAAAGGTTCGTCGTACGCAAGCTCGCACAGCTCCATGCTGGACCAAGCCATGCCTAATGACATCCTGTTCAGCACCACTCCACCTTACCACAGCACGCTGCCTCCTCGCATGGTCCACAATCAGGGCGCGTCCAACCTACGGAGTAAGTACAGACGCAAAATCCTCAGCTGCTTTTAGAGGAAACAAACAGAACTTCAAAATGCCGAGTTGAGACAGAATGAGAATGCATACTTTCTCTGCGTGTTGCTTCTGGATTATCATTCCGCTTCTCTGGCACCGTACAAGAGCCAGGATAAGACACTTGTTTGAAGAGCCACTCCTGTCTTACCAATATCATTAGCGCAACTGGTACACACCCGAGCAACGCTACTTAATATAGCCAACTAATTGGAAACGGGTGAGGCTGCGTGTCTCATGCGAGGGACCTGCTTCTCCGTCTGCATTAAGCAGACACCTGTCACTGTTGGCTAGTATTCCCCACTCCACCGTCTTCCCACCGTCCACTGAATACGCATTAGCGATGAGAGGTGAAATGTGTCCTGCAAAACACTGCTGCAGGTCTTTAAGATCTTTGACATTAACATGCCTGTTTTTCCATCAGAAGTGCCACATTGTCTGTCATACATAATGTTTCATTCACTCATCAGTTTTTGCCTGCCACCAATTCTCTGTCCTTCCAGTCTCATTTCCATACGGTTCCTCACCTGTCTCCTGCTGCTGTCATTAGATAGAAAATGGCTTTTGGAAAGATGTTTTTTTCTCTTTAGCCTCCTCTGGCTGTCAACCTGATGGATTCCTGATTGTTTTGAAGGATAGTTGAGAACACTGGCTCTCTCTTTTCCTCACTGAAAAAGCCCAATTTGGTAAACAGTGAATCACTCAAGCTCCAAGATGCTGGGTAAATTGAAAGGAGAGTGTCAGCATCACCTCAAGCTCTCTTTCTTGTCTCTTCTCTACTTCTCCTCTCATGCTTTTCTAAATGGCTCTCTGCAGAATGGGAGCTTGTTTATTGCGTTCGCTGTCTTTCAAGGGCTGAGGGGGAGGAGGGGTGGCAAGCACAGAGGGGAGGGAAAGAAGATATTGATTGAAACATGAAGACATTCACTTAGACAAGTCATTTATCGCCTCTGAGACGAGCGCCTTGCGAGTGCTACGCACAAAATGCGGTTTAATGTGACTGGAGCTTATCCTGCTGTCACATAGATACAAAACTTTTCTTTGCAGAGTGTGATTGTTTGCAACCTGCAGGAGGATTTGTCAGATAGAGGCATCTCAAGACGATTTGGAGTTGCTTGACAGCTAATAGACCTAAGACTGTATAGAAAGAGGGACATTTCACTTTCCTCCATCCCACAATATAAAAGAAGCCAAATCTATTGCGTTTAAATCACGGCATCTCGCAATGGGGATATTGTTTGCGTTAAACTTGCGTTGAACCCGTCCCTTTATCTACCAGTCACTAGTAAAGGCACAAACACAAAATAGATGTTTTTAACCACCATATTGAATCATGTATAAAACCATGTAACTTACCAGAGTAGTGAACATTTTATCAATGATGATTATAGATCAAATCTACCCCGCCACAAAAGCAACGACCTTCAGGAAAACTATTGATCTGTTTCACTGGCTCGTGTTCCTCCAGGGTTTCAGTTTTACGGAGTACGCATGATCATTATAAATATTTTTGTACAGTCGATGCTATAAACTATCAAGTTGTCTTGCTTTAAATAATTTCTCAACAAGCCTATGTGAACAATAAATTGAAAATTCAGTGAATTATTTGTCTCGAGACTTTCCAAGGTCCTATATGCCAAAGCATGGCGTTGGGAAGCGAAAATGTGATTGATGATTTATTGCGCTGCAAATTCTCAGCTTGAGACGATCAGCTGTGATTTGAAATCAGAAAAAAAGACTTCATAAGTCATGAAAGAAGACAACTAGAGGTGTATTTGAATGTTGCATTTATTAGAGTTTTAATTAGACAAATAACTTTGCCAGTAATTATGATGAAAGCAGTTCCTTCACCCCTCGACGCCACTGTATTTCTTCTCCAGCCCCCTTTTGTTCGATTCAAACTGATGGGTGACTCAAACATTGCCCCTCGACTGCGGCCAGGCCCAGACACTGATCGGAGTGCGTGCCTGTCTCTGCAGATGAGTTTTGGTTCTCTGACGGTTCCTTGGCGGACAGGTCCAAGTTCAGCGACCCGGGCCTCATGCCCCTCCCAGACACTGCCTCGGGCCTGGACTGGTCTCACCTGGTCGATGCAGCACGAGAATTCGAAGGTAACCAGCCTGGCTGAAGCTGCTGGCACCTCGTGTAACCCACCTTCCCTCCCTCCTTACTACCTGTGCCTCTCCCGACTGCTTACCGCGTGTGTGGTTGTACGTCAGTAGATCTTGCAAGTGCTGGCTGACTTGCATGTGTAGGTTTGTGTGAGCTGTGTGTGTGTATTTCTTCTGGTCTATCCTAAAGTGTTGGAGGAAGGTGGCTTTGGGGAATTCTTCTTTTTTGACACCTGTGCTCTGGGCCTCTATTGTGATTCCCATCAAGTACTATTACATGGAAGAAAAGGACTCCTTTCTCAGCACAGACATTGAGCCAATTTTCACACCATAAAGCCACCAAGGAAGAATGTTTCACCGTGGTCCCTCGTGCGATTGGGTTGCCAGGTTTTTGGTTTGGGGTGGTTTAGATTCTTCTCTTGGCCTGTTTTTTTCCTGAGAGAGAGTATTTTATGGATTATGGTGTTCAATCGGGATAGACTTAAGCTTTCACATAGATTTCTGAGGACCCCATCAGTCAAAACTGAAAGTTTTTATTTCACTCTGCTTTTTGGGTGATTAGCATCAACATATCTCAACCATATCATGGTCGACATTATCATTTATTCATTCTTTTTCTGATTTAAGTGCTTTTTCAACCACTGTCATGCCAGCGTGTTTCCCATCTATCGTAGGGATGCAAAAACATGCAATTCTTTTCCCCAAATTGAACTCCATGTGACCCCGGACCAGTGAGCAGGCAATGTAGCATGTGACCATTCATTTGTCATAATTAATGTATTCACCGCAGAGTTTCTTCTTTGATACATTTCCCTGCCACATAGCCTGCAGCATATCGTTTAACCATAGTGGAATCACTGCAGATGATGCAGAGTCTGACTGGCAGCAGCAAGGCAGTTGTCACGGCAGCCCTCCTGGCCCAGAAAACGCTGGGTAAACTTGTGCCCTGTTGCCGAGCAGAAAGTGACTCCAGGCTGCCGTAGCGTCATGTATGTTTAACCAGCTCTGTTTAAAGCCACGGGGAGGGGTAGAAAGAGGCTGGCTGAGATGTAAAGCATTTATAGCATTCATACCCTTAGCCCTGTGGATCCTCAGAGACTGCTCATTTTCATGATGCAAACGGACGGTTTGGATTAGCTTGAAGTGCGCGCACACACACACACACACACACACACACACACACACACACACACACACACACACACACACACACACACACACACACACACACACACACACACATACACCCACACAAACACAAACATTAAAATGAGACTGTGCTCTCTTGACTTTCAGAAGTAGAAGCAGATGGAATTAAAAGCTATCTTTGGTAAATTTCATCAACAAAAGGCTTCTGGTGCAATCACTGAATGTTCTCTTTGCCACCAATGGGTTGATTTATTTTTTCTTTGGTTCTAAATAAACAGGGAGCGAACATGTACACTCAGAGCGACTGCTGTGATCTGTCCTCACTGTAAGCTGTTTTTCCTTTGATTTTTCTGCTGTTTGTCCACTAAATCTGGACACAAGGTCACGGGAAAGTGACATGCTGCTCTTCTGTGCTCTTTTCTGTTTTTTCCTCAAAGTCTTTAATCTTTCTGATGCAGCCATCGAATATGAGGGGAATGTTCATTCATATGTAAATTATGGCCTGGTCTCCCTTTCCTGCCTCGTCTGAATAACCGACTCCGGGCATGACCAGCTTTTGTCTTGGAGTGGATTAGCTTTCATTTTGGGCTAAATTAATGGAAGGGTTTCCTTAATCTTTCCTATGAATATGCAGATTCTACTATCTTCAGGCTCAGACCAAGGGTTTGAGCAAAAGTAGTTTGTAGAGAAAAGAGCACCGCGCTTTAAAACGGAGCACTCCCTAAGCATAACATGCCAAGTTTTGGTTTTCCATGGGGCTTTGATGAGGCTTAAGGGCCTCATATGGTAAAACAAGCGTGACTGGTGTCTTACACCTCCCTGCGATGCACTCCATTATGAGCCAAACAGCTGTCACAGCTCTGAGGGGTGAGGGAACTGGTGCATCACCAACAGGACTGACTTTATCTGTCATTTACTAGAAATGTTCCTCATTGTCTGGTTATAGATCTCTCATGATGTCAGAGCCACCATTGGTGCCTTTGCAGCAGTATTTATACTTCAGCCATTCATTCATACAAACCATGAATGAATTCACCTGTGTGCATGCATGTCAGTGTGTTTTTATGTATTATTTCTGTTGCATGTAAACTTAGTACAGAGACAGGCATTTTCTGTTGCGATGAGAGGCAGATCATGACTTGTTACGTCACTTCTTTTGTCTCCAGACCAGCGCGTGGCGTCTTTCTGTACCATGACAGACATGCAGCGTGCCGAGGCTCTGCAGATCTCAAGAGAGTTGACCAGACGAGTGGCGGAGGCGGAAGGAGCGGCGCTGGGAGCAGAGTAGGCTTTACCAACAAATTCACAAGCACCAATGCTCCAGTCGCAAGCGAATATTGACCGTGTTCTAAATCTGCCCCACTGATTGTCCAGCCTAGCAACGGTTTCTAGGCACAGCGGACCTGTCAATCTTTGGATTCCTCCACATGATGAAGGGGTTTGCGTGAAAGTCTAATAAAATCGATAATCTCTATCTCCAGAAGATGACTGATGGTGGGGCTAGAATTTAACACAGATTGTGATCAATGATTTGAACATAGTCATTTTCAGTCTTTTCTAATCTTGTAGATAATGTTTAGAAAATCCCTTCGCAGGACTAGAATATCCATTGAGTCAGAATCAAAGTGTTACGTACAGAATGACATCAGAAGCCCTGACATGCTCTTCATGTGGTTTTAGAAAGTTTACACTCCTTTTCTCCGCCTGTAGTGCTGTATAGTTTATTTTGATGGTTAGTGATTAAAGGATTGCATCAAGTAACATCTTGGCTCCATTTTACACCCGTTGCAAAGCCACACCAAGCGCAATGCAAAATACTTTAGTGGGGTCAGACCAGTGTAACTGTGATTTTTAGGCTCCTATCTTTCCATGTAAAAGCGTGGCAGGCTTGAAAAAGGGCTCTCCAAAACTCCCGAAGGCCAATGTCCTGGATGTTTTCAATGTCTGTGTCGTTGTTAAGCTCATGAAAAAGCCTGATAATGGGCCACTTATTGCATTCAGGTGAGATGGTGTTGAGAGACATGTGAAACATGCAGGGCAATGCCCCCATGACCTGGATTAGACCACATTGTTTCTGTATGAGTTTCTGCCAGGTGCATTAGTGGCACATTGTGATAATGGGGCAAAAAAGCATTTGTGCCAGTGACCCCTTTAAATCAATGGTACATTGTTGTTCGTTTTTTGGGGGGCTGGGGGGGGGGGGGGGGGGGGGGGGGTTCCCATTATTTTAAGTGTGCGTACTTCACATTACTGATTTGGATTGTTCATGTTCTCTGCTTGTTGGAGTCAAGAGTCTTGACAAAACAAAGAAGTTGAAATTGTGTTTGTAATTTTTAGCTTTTTAATCAGAATTTTTCTTTTTTTTCTTTTGCTCTTTGTTTATTAAATACATTAGCATTAAATTTATTAACATCCGACAACAGTAGAGTCTGCTCGTGTATCTCCAAAGCGGGCCATTTTACATTTGCACACATTGCGTCATTGTGACTAATAAATTATGTTGACGTGAGTTTAGCTAACGGCAGATGACGTTTTTCACTTGTTTTCACTTCAAACGAGTGAGCTGTCACACAGTTGGTGTTGATTTGGGCCACAGTTAGAAATCGCAGTACTGATCTCCATAATGATAAATCAAAGTTGATGAGTTCCTTTTTCCAGCAAAGATTCCCCTCTTCAACCCTTGCACCAGTAAAACATCAAGGTGTCAGTGTACATGGATTTTAAAGAAGATGAGAAGATGACATTCTATTTATTTCTATTTGCTACTTAACACTAAAGATAGAATTTGGACGCACACAACTACATTTGCACATTATTCAATAGCTAACAAGGAGCCCACAAACACCCAGTACAACTTTGTGAGATGACCGAAGAACATGTCTTTAAATTGAAGGCTTAAGTGCCTTAGATTTTATTTTCCTTCAGCATAATCAACACTTTTTGTCCCTCGTGTAACCTCAACAGCAGCGCCCCGTCCACCCTGACCGGGAAGGTCAACCAGTTGGAAGTGATCCTCAGGCAGCTGCAGCAGGACCTCAGAAAGGTGAGCACAGCGAACATAAACTGCCAGCGTCTCAAACAAGCTTTCTGTCACGTCTGCACATTATACAAACAGTGTGTGTGTGTGTGTGTGTGTGTCCGTGTCACACTGCTCAGAAGAACAGCCATTGAGTAATGATTGCCCAGAGGTCTGTGTAATACAAACTCGTCCACTTAATTCAATATCCTGCTTCCTTTCCTTATTGTGTCCCGGCCCAGCATTTTCCCCACCTCTACTAATGTGCCTAAAATGGAGGGAGGAAATGCAGTTTTATCCGCACAAGAGGAAAGCCTGCTTTGCCACGTTAATACCTCCTATTTAAACCTCGCTGACGAAAAGACGGATGTTCTTGTAATGGGAGGGAGGGGTGCTTTTATCAGCTTCTTTTGTATCCATTTATTTTTTTCCCCCAGCGTTGATTTTGTGTGTGTGTGTGTGTGTGTGTGTGTGTGTGTGTGTGTGTGTGTGTGTGTGTGTGTGTGTGTGTGTGTGTGTGTGTGTGTGTGTGTGTGTGTGTGTGTGTGTGTGTGTGTGTGTGTGTGTGTGTGTGTGTGTGTGTGTGTGTGTGTGTGTGTGTGTGTGTGTGTGTGTGTGTGTGTGTGTGTGTGTGTTCTCAGGAGAAAGAGGATAAGGCGATGTTGCAAGAGGAGGTGCAACACCTGAGACAGGACAACATGCGACTGCAGGAGGAGAGCCAGACGGCGGCAGCTCAGCTCAGGAAGTTCACAGAGTGGTTCTTTCACACTATCGACAAGAAACCCTGAGAGAGGGAGGAAGAGGAAGAGAGAGACCCACATAGAGAGAGCAAGAAGGCCTTCACTCCTCCTGGGCACACACTCAACTCCTACTTAAGACTCCCAGATGATTCGCAGGCTATAAAACAAACCATTACCGGACCCCAAGAGTAATCAACACTTCTACAGATAATTCTTTTTTTTTTTTTTTTTTTTTTTTTTTTAGCTGAATGCTTAGGAGACTGTCCTGCCCTGTGTGAGCGACTTGAAACCCCGATCTGAATCTGGAAGTTTGGGGGTCGTCCTCTGAAGTGCAGGCCTGGTTCTGACGTTAAAGGTTGCTCTGTGTTGGCAAATGAGACTTTTGGGAAACCTCATCTCTGGCGCTGAAGAGGAATTAAGAAAGGCAGCCACCCCCCCCCCTCCCGTTACTCTGGACTGGGGTGGGGGGGAGACGGCTCCGCCTGTCTCCCTGAGATCTTCTTACAGTAGTGGAATGTAAAGCTCATTTACTGTAGTCAACATATAATCTACCTACGTTTGTCGCGTCAGTCTACTGTACTGTATACTCAGCTGTACTGTATCATACTGCACACACTGTCACACAGCTGTTTCTGCACCGGCCTTCACGGACACGGGAGAGCAGGGGGGGCGGGACGAGGGAGGGAGTGGGGAGGAGGGGAGGAATGTACTGGGCATAATGAAGTGGTACTTACTGTCTGCTTGCACCAAGAGGAATCCACATGTGGCGGTCTTGAAACTCACGGCAGGAGGGGTTGGGGGTGAAATGAATGTAGCTCAACTGAGACCCCCTTTTTGCAGTTTTCTTTTAAATGTCCTCTAAAGTTCTGGTTTCCAAAGTCACAAAAGTGATTTTTTTATTTAATTTTTTTTGTTACGTTTCTTTTGAATTAAATACACATTTTCTGTTTTTTTCTTTTCTGCATCACATTGTTCGGGTCACATGACAGTAAACTTTGATGTCTGAAAGGTGCTTTTCCTTACACACATTTGTCGGTAGTTTCCATTCACTGTCCCCATGTTTTAGCAATAACAAAGTGGTAGTAACAAAACTGTGTTTTTAAAAATTAAAAAAAGAAAAATGGAAAAAAAAAAAAAAGTGAAAAGAAGTTAGCACAAACGTGAAGAGTTCCTGTGGAGACGCAGTGGTATTTGACATGTATTTATAAAACAGGAAGAGACTGTGCCTAAAACTCTTGGTTGTAAATGGATTGTTTCTTTTTGCTTTTAGTTTTCTTTTATAAACACATGCCTTGTCTGTGGCTCACTGATATAAAATCATGTGTGAATGAGTGAGGGAGTGCGTGTGTGTGTGTCTGCGCGTCTGTATAGTTTATCACAGCAAAACGAGTTCTTATGCAGTGGTTTCTAGAGCATTAGCGCCAGTGAACCACACTTACAATGCCAAATGTGTTTATTTCTGTACATATCTGCCACAGAAGTGTCTTGTATTTAACACTATTATTTAAGCTTATTTAACCTAAAGTTGTTTATTTTATTAAGGGTATTTTTTTCTGCACTAAGGAGAGATAAAGCTCTGTGTATGTTGTAAAGTGTGTAGCTTGCCAGGGCAAAACACTATATATTTAAATATATAAATGACAACTTTGGAGATTCCAACATTTGGATGCTGCTAGATTAACAGTTTGCTGGTTTGTATGCTTTTAAAAATGTCTCTCTCCATAAGCAGTCTCATTCCCGGTGGGACGTTGGTCGCTTTTTGTTTTTGTTTTTTCAAATAAATGTGGTTGTAAAAATAAGTAATTGTGTTCTCTGGTGTTTCTGGTGTCCCCGAATTTGATACACCAATGCTTGAAAACGGGAGGTGAAAAATAAATGAAGCTTTTACTGAACACGTCACACGCATCACTATTCTGAGTGTCTGAGTCGTCTCCAGTTATCGGTGCAGTCACCTTTTCAGCTCAAACTTGTGCTATTGCTGCTTTTGCTTTCACAACATATTCAAGCTGCACCAGAGTCCGACAGCAGCCGCTCTGAAACCACTTCTTCAAGCCGTCCTCAGAACAGCTGCTTTCTGTGCTCCGTACTGTAATTTTGCTTTCACACTGCAATCAGACAAAAAAAAATAAAGAACTCAACTAGTTTGACTTAAATACAACCTTGTGAAAACACTCATGTCTTTTCTCTGGTCTGCTGGCGAAAATATCTAGTTATGATAATTATTGAAAAAGAGAATAGAGTAGTATATTTTTGAGGCATGTAATGTTACAATGTAATTTTGGTTACTTATCATGTAAAATGTACATCATGTAATCTGCTTTGCTATTTTTAATTGCATCAATTCAAATGCAAAACTGATTGTGTCTAAAATTTGAATGACTCTTCAAACCACATGTCGTGTTATTTCATTAAACTGTATTGCCTGTCTGAGATATGAGCTTGAAACGTACTTATCTTTTACAGGTAAATTGGATCAAATGTCAGCCAATAGTTTAAAAGGAATTCATATTGTGAGTAGTTTTTGAGAGTATTTTGTAATTACAGATTTGTAATTGAGTAGAGTTAAGCAGTAGTGCTAACTTTTGTGTATTCCTTTCATCTCTGGGTACGCCAGTGCTCAGTCGTATGATAGAACGGCTTTACATTTTCTGGGATTTGCCTCTAAAGAAAAGCTTTACATTGTGTGAAACATCAAAACGTCACATCATTACATTCTTATTCCAACCTGTTGTATTTTCCATTCATGCAGAGTGGGCTCAACATGATAGGGCTTACAGTTTGTCGACGTTTACCTTCAGTCAGATGTGAGTATGAAGGGCATCAGGATGTGCTGGTCGGCAGATGTTTTTTTTTGGGGTTCTTAACCCTTCCGTCGCAAAGGATTTCCCTGTTTTCAGCCTACATGTCAATCTTCTGCCGAGCTTTAAGTTTCTTGTGCAGGCATGAGAGGCTTCAAAGGTTTTCTTGTCTTAAAGTTCAGAAAAGTTGCTGAGCCAATTTCCAAAATGCCAGACAGTTCATTTAATGCAGGAATATCTTGCATGTCTTAATAGACAGCTGTAGCTTAACTCACATACAGTATGAGTTATTGAGTTCTGATAGACCTTTTTCTGAAGAAAAATGCATTTCACTGTGTTCTGGCCAGCCTGAGACCATCTGCACTCAGTTTTGTCAACAGTGGAGGTAAACAACACTCACAACCACAACATTCATGCTTGCTGAAGACTTTAGTGGTTTTAGATTTGTCCTCATCTGTCCAAGGGCACTTGATATGCTTTTGTCAAAATATTTGACTATTTTTTCAGAGAAAGCGAAGTCGATAAGAGAACAGTGTAGAGACTACCCTATGTAAACTATCACATTAAAAGTTCCATGTGGTACGAGATTATTCAGAACATCTTGTTTTGAATTAGGTTTATGTCTGAGGAACTGAGTTTATGTTTTTTTTTTTAAATCATAATTGCTTAATGATATACCCTATTTACCCAGAATGTGTGAAATTGTGTCTACTCAAACATATATCTTGTTGTATAGTAGTTCCTTTTGAAAATGTTTGCTTATTTTAGAGTCGACCTTCTGTTTCATGGACAAATAATGCTGAAGTTGACCATTGAGATATATGACACTGTGCCTTGGGACCTTTCTGCATGAAGTTTGTATGTCCTCCCTGTGCATGTATGGTTGTCTTTGGTTTCCTCTCACAGTTAAAATCATCACCACCACCACCACAACCACCCATCCATCCATCCAAGCCCCGAAAATGTGTGAACTGGTATAAAAGATAGATCCCTTGGCAGTTATTTTTGCAATAAATTCTCAAATTTCTTCAAAGCCAGAGATGTGACTTACAAACAGAGCAGTACACGTTTGGTAAAATAAAGTAATTTTGAAAATAACTTTTCAGCTGTATGGCTCTGAATTGGTGCTTCTTGAGGTGACTTGTGTTGTGATGTGGGAGCGGAGTATAAAGAGTGCTCAGCAGTGCCTGATACCTGCTCTCAAGGCTTAGATATGAGACAAAAAGCAAATTTTGGAAGGTGCATGTCTGTGCTGTTGCAGAAGAAAATCAGAATAACCACCTTTTCTGTCAGATTTTTCATCCCGTATTTTGTAAACAGCAAGTGTGCTCAGACTTTTGAGTGGAAACATGAAACCATTATGTGTTTGTGACTTGATTCCCAGCGAGCTGCTGCGCTTTAAATAAATGACAGATGTTGCTTTCACTGCTGGGACGGCAAAAGACTCGCTGAATAATTAATCATAAACCTTTTTTGGGTGCAGAGAGGAAAAAAAAAACAATTAAGTTTGTTTGCTACATCCTGCATAAACCTCCAGCCCAGCTGCTGGAGTGTGGTCCAATCCATCTTGTTCTCCTGCGACCGGTGGTTATGCAGCTGCACTGGATTGTGGGTAGAGCTGTTCTGGCTTGCTCGCATTCTTTCCCCTCTGGGTTTTACCTGCAATGGAGCCAGCTGCTTTTTCCACATTTGAAGTGTTGTTTATGTTTATTTATTTCCATTTGTGCTCCACCTCTGCTTCAGCAAAGGTTGAGGCTACAGAGAGATTTTAATTTTTTTTTTTTTTTTTTTTTTTAGAAAAAGAACCTGGCTCCATCCATTTATAAACACTTCATGAATGAACCCGGAGGTTATTGTGTCCTGACTCTCCTGGGAGGCTCTTGATCTCGGCCTGACCTCCCCATCAGGTCCCTCAGCCCCAGAGCTGCTCAGACTGGTTGTGTCTGTGCACTTTGAGTGGGTGTGAGAGGATGAGCTCCGGGTTTGGCAGAGTGCAGCATTCAGCGAGATAAGGTAGTTAATCTACATGTGTGCCCGCAATGCCAGGACAGCAGATGGAAGCTCACGCTGGCACAATGCAAAAGTGTAGCCTGTTTCAGATGGTGGAGGAGTTTGGGCTGTGCTGTGGACTTTGACCACCGACGAGGGAGAGGTGCCAAATGACTTTGGCATCAGGGAAATCTGGAGAAATATCCGCAGAGCTTGGGATGACAACAGAGGGAGAAATGAAGGAGGAGCTGTCGGCAATAGATGAGGGCCGATCCAATAATACATGTTGGAATTTCATTAGGTTTGCAAAATATGCTGACAAGCAGTAAAGTTAGACCCAATTCAATAGGTTGACAAGCTCATCCTAACAGATGGTAAGAGCTTCCAGCTACATAAACCACATTGATTTCTAATATCTGTCCGTGTCAGCAATTTAAGCAATAAATGCTGGCGTTTCTCCTCCATTCAGGAGTGACGGTCATCTGCTGTCTCACGGATTTGTTGCTCATCACACATAATAGTATGTGACTGGGACGCAGTTGTCCTGCCCCCACAGTCCCACAGCAGATGCTCCCCTGCTGTGAGTGCCACCCTGGTAGTGATCATGTTACCCAGAGAAGGGTTCAGTGTGCCCAAAGCACAGCTGGCGGGAGGAGGGGGCTTTATCGACAGCGTCTTGTAGGTCAGCCTATACACACAGCCTCATATCAAGTATCAGTGTCAGCTTCAGCTATCAATTTCCTCAGAAACAATATATTGATTTTTTATTTTTTTTTGTAGTTGCTGGTGGATTATTGTGCTCAAAATCAGATGTAGGATTGCAAAGAATTATTCATAAATATCTGAAATTCTGGCCAAGCATTATTCATAATAGCAGATTGATCCTTGGTTGAATGTCTTTCCATGATGTTGTCAACTTTTGGCATAAAGTTACATAAGATTATAATGATCACAGATCAAAGATTAAGCTTAGAATGGTGGAAAAGAAATAAAAACCTCAACAGGCGTGCCAAAACTAAATTGTGTTGTGTGCCTGTGAGGTATAACGGCAGGATTAGCTCGCTCTCTCCCTTCTCTCTCTCTCTCTCTCTCTCTCTCTCTCTCTCTCTCTCTCTCTCTCTCTCTCTCTCTCACCTGGACTGCTTATCTGGATAGCTCATCTCTCCTCTGCAGGCGCTTTGAAATCCCCCCTCTCACTCACTGGGGAGCCGCATCTCACATACAACACAAAAGAAAAGGAAAGAGAGAAGAGAGGAGAAGAGGGGAAAAAACAGAAGATCCTCCAAACCAGCAGACAGTCATCTCTCTTCCCATCTGCCTCCCGGGTCCCCCGGGCCGTCGCTATCTGTCAGTCAAGTCACAGGTGACCACCCTCTTAGCTGAACCCAGTGAAGGACGACATCTTATAAGCTGCTTGCCTGCCTGCCGTCCTGCCCGCCTATCCTCAGTAGAAATCAAAAGGGTAGAGGAGAGAGAGAGAGAGAGAGAGAGAGAGAGAGAGAGAGAGAGAGAGAGAGAGAGAGAGAGAGAGAGAGAGAGAGGGAGAGAGAAAGAGGGAGAGAGGGAGAAATCATTCCGTTGAAAGGTCATTCCTGGCAAGAATAGCTCAAAATCTCACATCACATATCCAGCTGAGAAGAAAACCTGGACAAACCTTGTGTGGTGTAGGTGTGAGGGTTAAAGCAGGGCTCATGTCTTGTGCTCTCTACTCGCCTCGTTCCATTGCCCAATTAGATAAAGAGACAGGAACAAACAGATAAGCTGGGGCTGCCAAATTATCTTTATTTGCCAAGATGTCCTTGTCTGTTGTCCTTTTCAGCCTTCGAGCAACGCCAAACTCTGCTATTGATTCTCAATCGGCTGCTTCCAAGTGCAAACATCCCCGGCCTGGAGGAGGAGGGGTTCATGGCATGGGGCAAGGCGGTGAGTGGGTGGTGGTAAGGAGGAGATCAGAGCACACATCTCTTCACTGACTTTTTTTTTTTTTTTTCAAACATTGATTATGTAAAGTTGCATTAGTCTGTCTGGGTCTAGGTGGCTGATCCGAAGGGTCATGGGAATATTGACGTCTGGAGGGTGATTGGTAAGTGGGGGGGGGGGGTGGGGGCGTATTGTACCGAATAACAAACAACCCCCATTGACCCATCATCAGCAATAAAAGCTTAACTGGAAAGGAGATCAATGTTGGAGAGAAAGAGATACAGAGATGCTGAAGGTCAAAATGTGTTTGAGCTCTTCTTCCTGGCACGGTTGGCGCAGGGAGGAGTGATGCCAGAGCACATTAACCGTCAACCTGGCAGACTTGCATCACACTGTAAAATGCACAGTGCGTCCATTTTTGGGAGCAGACCTAATCTTTTCTTTGCAAGCTGAAAATCTGCTTCTCTCCTCTTTGGGTAAAAACTTTCATCACTTGAAATCAATACGTACGCAACAATACCAGGCCTTATGAATACATTTTATTTAAACTGGGTCAAGCATATGAGACCATTCACTTCTTGTCCTTCAGCCTTCCTGGCTGTTTCATACAACTCTGTTTTTTCCATCTCTCCTCATGTAGTGTTGTTATCTCTCTCTGAAAAAACAGATGTCTATATTTTAAACAGTGAAACAGATGTGAAGAGCATAATAAATGTCATAGTAGAAGGCCATTTCTTTCTGGTACATGAAGCTCTTTTCCATCTCTTTCTATACATTCAATAATTATGTGAGAACAAACAAGACAACGGATGATGTAGTACTTTCATTTAAATGTACATGATCTGGAAATATTTGGTAGGAAAATGGAGGACGTGATTTATTTTTGGTTTTATCCTCTCAGGATCCTGAAAGTTGGTCTGCAAAGTGTCCAATTTATTCACTCATACATTTCCTCCAGATATACTTAATGGCTATCAAACTTGAATGTGAGTATTTAGCTTTCCATCCCTGTGTATTAGCCTTTTAATGGACTGGTGTGACCCGTCTATGATCCAGTCTGGACATTTTACCCTGTCAAAAGGGGTGAAACGGTTTCAGCACCACATAAACCTGAACAGGACAAAGTGGTGGGGATGATGCATGGATGGATGGACCATGAATGTCAGTCCACTGTGAGATGGTTTTGAGGCAACGTTCAAAGTGGATTCAAAGTTGGAATATACACAGAAGATGGATGTTCTGTGTGTTCCCAGTTTAGGTGAGGATAGCAGACTGACCACACTCAGATCTATGTGGGCACGTGTGTCTGTCAAGTACAGTTTCATAAATATACAGGCACACTTTCATTCAGTCCCCCACATTTCTTTGAAATATGGAATGAAGCCAACATATCAGGAGACAACCTTTGCATGTAAACTCCACAAACTACAAGAGCTCTGTGGGTCAACAGGTTCCAATCAGGAATATTCTTGTTGTGAAATGACAGTGCTAACCATTATGCCACTATGCCATCAGTTTGATCAGACAAAACCTGAAGCGAAAAAACGGTTTGCACGTTTTCATTTTTAATATTTACCAACAAAAAGTATGGACAATAATTCAGGGCACAGATTCTGATGATTTCAATACATAATTTCTATATCATCAATATGTGCTGATTGAAATGCCACACAGGTGGAATTTTTGTTTTGATTTTCAAGATTCACAGTTCCATATGTAAACTCTACTTATTAAGTTTGTACATGTGTATCATAAATATATTTGTATAGGTCTAGGCAGTATACAGTGACTGCAGATGGGTTTCATTTTCATCAGAACAAACATGAATTAAACACACCCATTCACTCAATAGATTTGGACCAATGAAGTGTCAAGATTCACAGCCACAAAAATTTACTTGGGATGACCAACGCTGACCTTATGATCACTTACCCATAAAATATCTGACCTGAATTAGTTATATCCTTCCAATTATCTCCTTTTATTGTGGACCTGATGTATTAGTCTCCAGCTTCGCATGCCAGATGGTGGCGTTTATACATTTTTATTCAGCATTTTAACAGAAGTAATAAATGCTCAGCTAATAAAGCATGAAAAAAGATATTCTGGTTTTTTAATTAGTCTGTTTATAAGGATGACTTAATGTTGACTATAAAGGCTATGAAGCAGACACTGATTATTGCTATCCAACAGTCCATTAATTGGTTCAATGAGTACAAATAAAAATGGACTTCTTCCTCGCGCACTGACAGCTTAGCTTGTGATGTGGAAACAAAGCTTCTCTACCACACTTCATTCTACTGAGTGATCTGTTAGACTTGGGTTACTTGGCAAAGCTTCCCTTTACAATAATATCTATCCAGGCTCCTTGAGGCAACAAAAGATGTTCAATGCGATCATTTTTAACTGCATCCCGGCTGAGCAAGGACACACAGAGGACAGGTCACCAGTCCATCACAGGACCATGTTAATATTGAGCTTTAATCGTATCGACACATTCACCTTCCCTTATGAACAACATAATTATGTGAACATGTAATATACACTTCATCAGCAAAACAAGATGACGAGTGAGGAATTGTCTGGCTTTATACACAGGAGTGGAGAACATTAACATTGCCCTCTGAACTCTGGCCATTATGTTGTATTGATTGCTTATATAGTCAATAATATACAACATATTGCAGCTGAATGCATTTGCATTAAGCAGCAATCTTGTGATGAATGACCTTTAATCGTCCCAAAACAAACACTGAGATCTAATCCTCAGATGTGCTGTTGAGTGTTATTTACTTACTTACTCACTTACAATGTATTTATCTTTGTTCCCCAGTGCGACATAACACTTTGACAAAGTGCTCACCGGGCTGCCTGTGCAATTTATGTGTGTAATAACAAAAGTACAAAGCTCTGGTGATCAATACGTCAAAGATGAGTGAGTCAGCTTTCATTGTGTCAGGTCCCTGTGGTCCCACAGATTCTCGCTTCTCTATCAGTCTTTTCCTCCTATAGTTCTTTCTTTTACCATGCCACCCACCTTCATGTCCTCAGTGTCACACAGTGCTAAGTGAATCTCATTCATATCCCACTTTACTTCCTCTCATGCAGACGATGCTTTAAGGAAAAAGTGACACACACTCGTAAACAGCTTGCAATAAATTCCACACATTGATACTAAAATATCCTGGTAACGACTGAACAGGTTAAAGAGAAACTGTGGGCAAAGATTTATGGTTTCTAAACAATCCTGACACTCTTGGTGAGCTCCTGACTTTTGAATGGATGCAAACGTCGGACCGTCTTCTCAGTGAGGGATGCTCAGCCGCAGACCATTGGTTTTACAAATGGGGCACCGGTTTCTTGCTCGTGTGCAAAGTTATACCTGCAACACATTGCTAACATCAACTAATCTATTTATGTGATATGAGTTTAAAAGTCTGCTTCTTTCAAGATCAGACCTCTGCATGACCTGCATGCCAAAAACTGCATCCTCTTCGCAGGAGTGCATGCATTGGAAAGCTTGCTGTTGAAAATTTACAATTTTAATAAAGGCAGAATAATTCAAACAGACCAAAATCATCGGTGTGGACTGTTTGTGTATCATTTTAAGAAAATGGTTCATACTTGTGATTTTCACATCACAATGTCAATATGGTGTGACTTCAATAGTGATTCATGAGTGAGAAGGAAAGGGAAAAAAAGTCCCATTTCTCTGTAGGAAGATGCATTTGATTGTGACAAGCTGGCAGTTCCTTACTGAAAAGGAGGGGGAGCTATAAGAGACAGTTACAAGGTTTCTGACAAGAATTATGTTCATCTTAATTTCACTTGTATATCTGGGGCATTAATTCCCAATACTCAACACGTTGACAGCAGTGATAAAAACCTGTTTGTTGTTATCATGTGAACACTGTAAACTGGGAAATGGAGCACCCCAACTGGAAACATCTTAATTTCCAGCTGCATGTACACACAGATAATATCAGATGTCTGCATATATTCAAGCTAAAATATGTGATTGACTAAATAAAAACATGTTAGCACTATCACTTTAAGCAGATTAGAGAACACCTGAAGTTCTATTTCAATCTACACTAAATAGATTTCCGAAAAATGTTCTATGTTCGTAATTCTATCGTCATGATAGCTGGTGTAATATAAAATATTATTTGTTTTAGAACAAAACCAAAATCACAAAGCCAATCCTTTGATGTTCTTGGAGCTTTTGAGGGAATGTGAGGATTAGAGAAGAATGGGACAGAGAGGACTTCGGGGCTCAGGAACTGAGACAGGATTTCTGTTATTCTCATTCTCCTAATGCTCAGCTTATTATTAACAATACCAGGTACCCATCTGCCTCCCTTCTACCTCATTTCTCTGTGGGAAAGAAAAAAAAAAAAAAAAAAAGCATTATGGCTGAATATCAAGCACCAGAGTATCATGAACTTTCAGATAGAAAAGAAGTGTTTCTTTCCCCTTCTGGTCGCACCTGCTTTTCTCCAGCTTGTGGTTGCTGTAATTGTGCCCTTTCTCATGCAGTCTCTAATCATCATGCACTATGTGCGTACCATGTGATAGTGTAAATGGACCGAAGAGGGGAGAAAGAGCCACGTTAAGTGCATATCTTGTGGCGGCCAGTGTGTCTAAGAGCAGCTGGAGGAGCTCAAACCACAGCAGTATCTGCAAGGAGTGAGGTCAGGTTTCTGTCACACCACCCACAATGTCAGACACTGACAGTCAAGTATTTCTAAAACCAGAAAGACAACTTCATTTTGGGGTTGATCTGCATCCTAACCCACTCCAAACTGTAATGTCTTTTCTTAACTATGTTTCCCAAACTTTCAGATCATCTTTGTTTCCACACACATTGTTTTGCTGATTTTGTGAAGTCATTTACCTGCAGCCGGTTCGTGTGCGTATAACTCATCTTAATATTTGTAATCAACCATCTTCCTGTCAGCTCTGCTGAATTGTAAACACAGGCAATGAGTCAACAGCATTCCATCTCATGGGTCCTTTCAGTGATTCAATGCGAAGGATTTTCCATTTAATTATGTTTGCCATTTCCTACCCCTGCCACTCTCCCACGTCGACCGCTGTGGTGAACCACAATGAACATTTTCTCACCTCAATTTATTCCAAGATTTGAACTTTTCAAATGCTTGCCAGTCCATCATTTCCATGCTCATATTGGAAAACTACTTAAATGAGTTAAGATTTGTTTGCCGTGATTCTCCAGCTGTCAGAGGATCATAGTCATCTCTGTTTCTGTTTGTATGTAAAACCAAGATCCACTCCTTTCTTGATCTGAAAATGTTATTAGTTCTCCATTGTCAGTGAGACTGCTCCACAGTTGCCACTAAATACATTCACTGTTGCTTGTTTTCCTCTGTTTAATACGGTGCTCAGACAACTCGTCCACGGGCAACTCGATTTTGACTATTACTGGTATTTATACCCAGAGAGGTAGTTGTAGTCTGTTGTTGCACTATTTATTTATTTATTTATTTGCACTGCCTGCTCTTTGTGACTTCATTTGCCCCCCTCCTGGAAAGTCTTTCACTGATTGATTGATTGATTGATTGATTCATTGATTGATTGATTGATTGATTGATTTAAAAAGAGGAGCTTATTGCAATGTTATGGTTTTTTGATGGCACTGGTTGGTTCCAATTATTTTGTGTTATCTGAACACACCGTTAGAGCGAGTTGGCCTGTGATTACTGGTTTGGAAATAGTAACGAAAATAGATTACTCGTTACTGTAAAAACATATGAGATGGGTCATATGAGAATAAGGCTTTACTAATTAACGCGTTACCGGCATCACTGTTTAATACACATGTGGACTAATCCTCAAATAAATGCATTACCAGGTGCTTTGGAAATGTGAATTAGAACCCTGAATTCATAGGAAAAGGTTGAAGATGGAAGATTGTAGGACAACTCATCCACGGACAGTAGAATCTGTTTTTGTGTCACATATACTTAATAATCCTTCCGAATGTGTCAAATGTACTTTGACATCCAATCCTTCAAATCAGTAATGCTGAAAGAAAATAGTTGTGGATGAGTTGTCGGGAATCAAATGGACGAGTTATCCGGGGTTGCAGTTTTGAGGACGAGTTGTCCAGATGGAATGAGCAGTTATGCTTTTGACTTATGTGTATAATTTCATTCACCATGACAATCACTAGTGCAGCACAATAATAGAATCTCCACACCTACTTGTACTAGTAATTTATAATGCTATCATGTGTGTGTTTCTCCCACTCTCTGACAGAGATTGAAACACAGGAGGTGCTAAAAGAGGCACATAAATTCCTCATAAAATGACTTGAAGAAAGCACAAAACAAAAGGCAGCGTCTCCTCCCATCACACTTCCCTCTAGTATCACTTTGCTCGCCAGACGCTCTGGCACTCCGAGGAATGGGGGCATTATAAAGGGATGAAGCCAGACTTTGAGTCTGGCTGTTGATGGGAACAAACATCCGCCCTGCTCCTCCTACGCTTCACACCAAACACACAACACGCAAGATCTAATGAACCACCATCTGGCGCTACAGCAGACCTGGGTGCCTTCCCTGCACGGGCATCGCACAAAGTTCCAGAAGCTTCCAAAATACAAATGCACATTAGTAGTGTGGGCTCGGCTTTCAAAATTTTAATCCAGTTCATGTGGGGGAAAAAAGAAAGATATTATTAGTGTGTCATCATACAGGAATTAGTATCAAGGTATTTGTCTTCAGTATTGATTATGACATCAGTATTAATTGGTGGCTCCAAAGCTGGACTGCTTCTAATGAAGAGCTTGTGTTTGTCCACGTGTCAGCATTGTGTTAACATATTTATGGTGCTCCTAAATACTCATTTATTCTGCTCAGCTTTATATAAAGGGCAGGTAATGGCAATGTGTGCTTGTGCTTTAATAAAAGAGCTGAAATGAATTTCTCGGTGTGCATAAAGGCAAAGTGATGAGAGATCACGATATGGGCGGCTGAAAGTTTGCGCGTACAATAGGTCTAATTCAGCACACAAAGGCGGCGCATTGTGTGGAGGAGATGTGAGCGATAGCAGAAATGAATAGCAATTGAAAGGTGTGAATGGCATCTCTCATTAAAAGCAAACATGCTGAGAGGCAAATAATCTTCTGATCCACACTATTCATGCTTGTTTTAGTTGGACTTTCACACTGCACCCATGTGTGAGAGAGCTGTCAGCTGGGGAGGGTTTTTTTGTCATGACAAAACAGAAAAGATCTCTTTTTGTCTACCTGGCTCTCCACCACAGTGCAAACGTATGCTCTCCACTGCTGGTAAAGCTTGTTCTCACCTCCAGGCTCAGCCAATCCTGGGTTTCCACGGCGACGGAGGTGTGAATTGTGCCGAGCATCCAGACTGTACAGTAAGAGTGGCTGCTCAGTCTCGTTCCTTTTGTCTTTCTGTATGTTTGGAGAGGCACATCTGGATAGCAGAGGCACAGAAATCGATACTGTGAATTCCAGAAGCCACAGCTCAGCCTGCGGAGCTCCTCGGGCTTCTGAAAGTCTTTCCAAAGTGGAGACGGGAAGGTGAAGGGTCACCTGCTACCAGCATCAAAAGACGTAACACAGCCATTCACAATGCGAGCTCATAAATCCTGAGCTCTTAGATATGTTTTGTTGCTGCATGTATCGTCTCTCTAACAATCTATCTATCCATCGCTGGTAGGGCTGCATGAACAAACAGAAGCCTCTTGTCGTCGACTGGGTGTGTGACTGTTTTCCTTTTCAAACCACCAGCTCAGCAGTGACTCTAATGAACTGCTTATTGTCTTTGTGTAGGAGCCTGCTGCTGATTAATTGTGGTCATGGTTACATGAGTTGTCTTGACTTCTTGGTCTTTGCCAGATGCTTTTCAACTGAGTCTGAGCCCTTCCACGCAGACCTATTAGCAAATTCTTCTGCGGGCTTAATGTCACTTCTGAGCGGTGGGTGTCGATGTGATTGCTCATATTTGGGCATTTCTCCAAATACTTCAGTAAAAATGTTACTGTATAAGCTCTGCAGCTTTGGCTAATCCTGATTTAATTTTGTTGGGCTGATTAACATTAGAGTATCTCTACCTATCTGTTTGCTTGAGGTTTCTCATGGGGGCTTTGTTACATTTGAAGCATGGTGAAGGTAAGAGAATTAGGCTGCATTACAGTGTAACTGATCTCATTTTAACTGGATAACTCCTCTCTCTCTCTCTCTCTCTCTCTCTCTCTCTCTCTCTCTCTCTCTCTCTCTCTCTCTCTCTCTCTCTCTCTCCGCTCTCATTTTTTTGGGTGTATTTAGCTTAAACCTAGTGGTGGAATAAAGATGGATATAATTAGTTCCTGGGAAATTTTAAGAACAAAATCTCACTGGATTGATGACCTGGTAAAATGCAAGGTCCTTTAAAGATGCGAGAGGAGGCTAAAAGAGAATAATGTTAATATTATCAATTAACCGTTTGTGTAAATATTTAATAAACAAAACAACAAAACAAAACAAAGAAAAGACAAAGTAGAAAGGCCCTACAAAAAAGCATTCCGCTAAAGATAAAAAGTGAATAGTTCCACATTTGACCAAATTTGAACAATAAATTAGATTATGACGCATAAAATCTTCAGGAGGCAGTTTTTGTCATTTTGAAGGAATAATTGACAAATAAATACATGGAATTATAAGACTGAGAGATGAGTCACTGGCACTGAGAGGAAGAATTTCCCTGGCAATTGCAATGCAATTTGCAGTATTCTATTGTAATTTTATGGGAAGGAAACAGTGGGAAATGGTTAGAAAAAAATGTTCACCAGGAGCGAGAAATATGTTTGCTATGGACTGAAACTGACTCATGTAATTACATGCAATGATGACAAACATTAGCTAATTGGTTTGCCTGGTCTTGTGTGGTTCCTTTTGTTTGAAAATAACAACTTTGCTGCACATCATAATGTGATTTGACACAATGTGATGGCTTGTGAAATGTTGTCCGCATGACAACTTTCATGTGTAAGAGTCTGCTGGACAAGTCTTGACTGTGGGAAATTTGAAAAGTTGCCAGACCCTGCAGGTATTGTGGCTTTTTACTGAAACTTACATCACTGCACACATTGCAATCACAAGGTTGTTTTTAGGGACCAAACTTAAATGCACACACAACACAGGCATATTTACTATGGATTTTTCATTGACTCGAATGACACTTTGTGTTATTTAGTTATAGTTGATGACTAATTAAAAATGACTTGGTGATATTTTTAGACTTGTTTTGCTTGAGATCACATGCTGATACTACTAACCTGGAAGTAATCATTGTTTTATAATTGAATTCAGCATTTAACTTTTTATTCGAGGTAAAAATGGATTGATGCACAGGTCGTCAGTCTATCACAGGGCAAACAGAGCAATAAACAGTCTCATACACTCACATTCAAAATTTCTGATGATTTTAGGGTGAACAATAAACCTCATGTGAATGCAACTAGAACAGATCCATTTTATATTACCATAGTTTATTTATATTTGGAAGACAACAGCCGTGTACATAAATGATGTACAAGATGTTTATATCTTTTTGATAAGATGCCATGTTAAAAGCTGTTCTGAATGTTGTGGACCACACCCATGATTTTGAGTGCGTGTAATGCAGCATTTAACGAGTCTGAAACTTTTTTTTCGGGTGGGTCTTCAGTGGCTTTAACACTCTTCCGTAGTCTAGAGAGAGGATATCTTTACAGAGAAATAATAGAATTTTCTCTGATAACTGCAATTGCGTGAAGATGCCATCGTGACAGTAGATGTCATCAAGGAGAAGAAAGAGGGGAAGGCCATGTGACAGTTACAGATCTGTATTTATGGTCGTAAGAATGTCAGAAAATAATTTGATATCCAACTACAGAACACAAAAGATAATTATAACCAAATGGAGTGGCTTACAACCAAAATGGGAGAGTACAAAATCTGCAGCCAATCAGAGCATGGGCCAAAGTCACCTGCTCACCAAAAGGTTTTTGAGGTTTTCATTGGAGAATAGAGCCAAAGTAATGGAGAAAAACAGTGAATACATGTCATCTCTGTCATTTTAAGATTTCTTATAAAGGACTGCATCATTATCTCTAGTGGGCTAGGCTGAAAAGATTTATGTCACTCCCAGAAAAGAGAAAACTTCTTCATGGTTAGGGCACAATCATTTGACATAATCTGATAGTAATTAAGCCATTTCAGGGTTCGATATGACAGGCAGTATAGGTCAGTAAACAAGTCTACCCACTTCTGCAGAGTGTGCACACCCACTCACAGCACAAGACCAGTTAAATGAGGCCAGAACAGAGAGGGTAACTCATGAAGACAGTAGGAAAAAGCAGTCGATGCTTTGCGTTGTCATGTTGTGATCAGGCATCACAGACAGTGCTGCGCTACAGCCAAAACCACACAAAGAGCCCAGGAGAGACGGCAGAGAAGAAAAGGGTGGGAGCGAGCATCCACTCAAGGACACCAGATACAAGAAAACATTCATGCTCTCAGCCAGCTCCAGAGTTTTAGGTGGATGACTTTGCTTTCCTCCCCTCCCTTTCTTTGTGTCTTTCTCCTGCACTCCTGGTTCTTCAATATGCCTGAGGCGAAGCAGAAAATCAGCTGAGGTCTGCACAAACACAACGACCTGAGGTCTTGTGTGTTCTTAAAGCAGCAAAGAAAGACAAAGCAGCAGAGGCAAGAACAATGGATAGTGAAAACAGGATTAGCTGCGTGAAGAACTCTGGGTTGTATAATCTGTCTGTAATGATATATTTCCAGATGGCAATCATTTTTGCCAAAACCCCCTAATGACTCAAGGTCCCACTGTGCCTGCACATACCAATTTATCCATCTTTGAATATTTACATCAATAAGGACCACAGGAATTGGTGGATCAAAAGTCATAGGAATGTACTTTTGGAAAATAAAACAAAAAACTTTTGTCTGTTGTGTTTCTGCTTTGTCACTTCTGATGACACAAATGGCAAAGAAGACCGAGAGGTACTGTGCACTCACCTTTGTGTCAGTTCGTATTTAGGTCAGAAAGGTTCATGTGTATTGGCAAAGCAGGTCGCAAGCCCTGAACAGACAGACATCTCCTGATTCATCCACCTGTGTGTATTTTTGCCTGCTGACAAAGAGCTTTCATCCTAAAACAGAAAATGAAAACAGATCAAATTTGTTCGCCGGCTTGTTGCTCTTTACATGTTAGACATGGCCATGAAATATGTCAGGTAGATGTCAGTGACTCCAAACAAACAAAGTCACAGAGTACTGACATTGTTAGCTCATCTCTCAGGGTTTCTCGTTACCACTCTACCTTCCATTAGTATCATTCACATTTATTTGATAAAACAGATGGAGTGCATTATTCCTGCAACTGAGGTTGTATCTGTTTTTACCCATGGGTAACATCTGCTCCATAACCAGGGGTTACAAGACATCTCATCTCATCTCATCTCATCTGTGTATGTGCAGGGTCACGTTAGGTAGTGGTGAAGTGTATCACAATTCCTCACGGTCTCTTCACCAAAGGTTTTAACGACATTGAGAGCGTCCCTTCTCACAAGCAGATTTAGATGCTGGCTGACAGAATGCGGATGCTTTTTGCAAGCAGTGGCACCAAAAAGCACATTTGCTTCCTAGGCTTGTTTGGGAGTGGACAGTGGGTCAGTGGTTGCATAATAAGCTTGGGGCTAGTGATTCTGTGTGCGTGTGCGTGTTTCGATGCAACTAACGACGGCCAGATGGACATAGAATGATGCAGAACCAAGTCTACACGTGGACCAGAAATAGAAAACACTTTAGAGCATTTGCATGACTTATTTTTAGGTACTGTAGTGGTGTGGCTCATTGGATGGCAATAGCGGTCAGTCAGTATATGCTGTAGTCCATCTGGAAAATGAATTGTCCCAGAATTGTGTGTCAGACCTTCATAGGATACAGCCTACAGAATGTAGGGATTGAGTGACCTTTTCTTCTTGCTCACCATGAGGCTCCAAGAAGTAATTTTTGGACTTGAGTATACTATGTTCACCTCTCAAACAATTCCTTTCCTTTATCTTGCACTGTGAGGTTGGTATGCATGTTGGCATACTGGTGTCAGCATTTAGCTCAAAGCCCTGCAGCCCCCCGAATGCAGCCTCGCACAACAGCTGCATGGCTTCAAGTTTTGTAAAATTAACCGCAACATTGTTTCACTTTGAATGTCCACTGGTTATTGAACAACAACAAGATGAGAACAAGAATAAAGATGCACACATAATGGGACAGAAATAGAATATTCCAAAACTAAGTCACAAAACGGTAAACTTGATGGCACAATCATTAAACACATCCGTCACGGTATCCAAGACGGGGGATCTGAAGGGGGATTGGTCAATTATCTCTTCCACCTGAAGCACAGATGCCCCTTAAAAATCAAGTTCAATTATTTAAAGATTATATATATATATCTATGTGTGTGTGTGTGTGTGTGTGTGTGTGTGTGTGTGTGTGTGTGTGTGTGTGTGTGTGTGTGTGTGTGTGTGTGTGTGTGTGTGTGTGTGTGTGTGTGTGTGTGTGTGTGTGTGTGTGTGTCCAGCAGGCTACTAGAGCAACAAGACCTATACAATTAAAAACTTATTCAGCTTTTGTTGTTTAACCAAAGTTTGATTTAAAAAAAATTAATAAAAAAAAAGTAAAGTAAAAAGTAAGGATGCACTTATGACCATATGGACTAAACCATTTAACAATGCATTCCTGGGCCTTTATCATTCTCACCTCCCAAAGTAGTGATGACAAAAAAAAGATTCTGCAATATAAATTCATGAATCCAAAAATCACAACATTGTTCTCTGATTTAATCTAATTCATGACCAACATCCAAGATGGTTCACATTATATGAAGTTACAATGATGAATCCATTGCTTAATGCCACAGATTTTCATAATTTTTATGATTTTCATAGTAGTCACCAGATCATTGTGTAGACACTGCATGGTAGCACAATTAGAATAATAATACAGATTGTCCAATAATGAGATCTACCTCTCTATCTTCATGATGGGGGGTGTCTGTCCAGAAGGGTCTGCTGCTGAGTCAGCTGCAATCCAACATGTCAAGTCAGACGTCAGAGAATTAGCACCTGGCCCGTCCTCGTTAACACTTCCAAACAGGTGCTTTCAATGTTGGTTTATGCTTTAAAGTTTGTGCCAAAAATGGACAGTGGACATTAAGTCGTTGCCCTGCGGAATCTCCCCTTCATTGAGAACAACTCATTTTGAAATAATATGTTGCTCTCATGGCATTTGGCAAGTAACTGAGTAGCCTACTATTAAAACAAGTAATACTGTTGTAGCCATATCTGAAGGTTCCATGAAGATGTTGGATGAAAAGGTTGAAGAGCTGTTATCATTGGGTCTGTCTGAGATGGAGTCCAGTGCATGTATTTAAGAATACTTGAAAAGTTACTCCACTACCTGCCATAAGTGACTAATAAGTGTTGTCCTTTTTAGTAACTTGTACACCACTAGTTACCCTGAATGAAAAGAAGCAAGAAATAACATTACGCATCTCTTCAAAATGTTGAGATGACTGATGAAAATCTTTGTTATCCTTTGCAGAGAGCTGAAAGCTGGTGAAAGGATCACCAGTGTCTGACAACCTTCCCTATTCATCATAAAGTGCTCTGCAGTATATTTACCTATTCTAATTGAATACCCCCAAAAATAAATGGAAAAAAATGACGGCTATTGCAGCTCTCCCTGCTGAAAATCTCCCAATTTGTATATCCAAAAGCTTGTGCAAAGCTTTATCTGTTTGTGTTTGGGCAAAGTGATGATGGTTCAATCTTTTCAAACAAAACTAAAAAAAGAATAAATAGCTTCCCTCAATATGATCCCCACCTGCTCCACCTTTAAAGATGTTTGCAAATGTACTTTTCCCAAATCCAATTTGTTCCACGCGGGGCATAGAAAGCAGAGAGAAAGGCAGTCATTTCACATGCGCTCACATCGAAATAACTGCTGTCCACCCACACAAAGATGGCAGGTATAATCAGACTGTCAGTCAGGAAGGACCAAGGGCAAATGCATTTCACAGTCAGAGTGAAACCAATGCAGGACACAGACTTATGCATGCATGTAGGTCAGGACAACATCAGCACGCCACCGGATTACGGCGAGGGACACCTCCACCCGGATCTTCCTCCATGTTGATGCTGAGAAGGTGTAACTGAGTCCCCCTGTCGGAAGGCTAATCCCTCACAAGGACAGATTTAGCTGCCGTGTCCCATCCAGCCTTCATCTGAGTCCGGTGCCGATGTCATTGAGCACGCTGTCCTCACTAACTGAGTTATGTGAAGAGCAAACAGCTTCACACCTGTGCTGAACTGATGCTGCGGTTACAGGAGAAAGACAGCTGTTAGATAAACGATCTCGCGGGAGGTTCCTCTCCTTGCCATGCAACAAAGAGCATCGGAGAAGATTTAGGAGCAGGTCAACATCCTGGCTCACACACTGTCAAATGCCAGCAGGGTGTGTCGATGATGAGGAAGAGATCAGAAGGAGCCTCAAAGCTCTGATCAGTCATCCCCGCCTCAAATCCCTTAAACCCCCCCCCCCCCCCCCCGTGGTGCCTGGGGGGCTGTCGGCAGACACCCCGCACACAGCGCGCAATTACCCTTTAAACTGTCCCCAAGCACAATTACCCTCGCCCCTTAGCAGAGCAACACATGGTTTTGCAATAATGTATGGAATGGTCATTGATGACTTGTGTGTTTGTGTGACAGTGTTTGTTGGGGAGGGCCGTGTTGTGTTAGTAACACTACCCTTCACCCTGTCTCCCAGTTTGAAAGAGCAGACTGTGATCAAAGGCACTTTGAAGATCTTATGGAGGTAAAATGGCAACTCAGTTATATTTGAAAAACAGTGTGAAGTCTTTCAGTGAATATTAGCAAAAAATAGAAAGACACTACTAGAAACCAACCATGTGCTGTTTGTGTACATGATCTTGGGTCAATCTATATATTTAATCCTGAAAAGTAAAGGCCAAAGGATGCATTCTATTCCCTTAACCTGAATCTATTTCCTTTGCAGGCATTCAATAAAAATATTTTTGGTATATCTTGAAAATTGGGTTGAGTTTGGTGAAGAACCCCATCGTGCTTGGACTATCACAATATCTCTATAATCTATTTGTTTTAGGCTGTACAAATAGTGATGCCTCTTCACTGTGCCAGTGGCTGATTGACGTTTCTTTAGCCTCTGAATTGAAACAGTTAAAACCCCTTGAAGGTTTCCAGTTCTCGGCAAACTCCCCAGTGGATGGTTCCTCTCAGGAGGGCTTACACACATTTGTCCAAAAGCCACTATTCCTGTAAAAACAACAAAGCACTCAGCTTCATACAGAAATAATTCACAAAAACACATTTGTAGTCTACAGAAAAGTCTAGACCAGACATGGGAAACTGACAGTCCCTAACCACTTTTTATGTTACCGTGAACCAATTCTTAACATTAGTAGATTGTTGATTGCTCTGGTTTCCGGTGATGGGAAGCAGGAGGTTGTTTTAACATTTGTTCTAAACTGAAATTACTCTGTAATTACTGTGTTAATGACACTCACACAAACATACATGCATATACTGTATATATCCCTGTGGTAGCAGTGCAAAGTCACAATTTGGTTTGTTCATATTGTGAAGATATTAATACAGCCTTCCTCATAATGATCAAATGTCAATGTCTGTTGTAGATGGTGTAGATAATGGCCTACTCAAACTAGTGTAAAAGCTCAATCATAATAAAAATATATTTTATAATAGCATGATATTGTTACCATTCAGCTTAAAGATAATACCAAAGCTATGTATCAAAAAAAGAATGATCAAGGTGATTACTGTGACACTGATGTCCATCCATCTGCTTTAGTGCTTCATCCAATTCAGGGTCCTGAGAGGGGAGATGATCCCAGCTCATCAGTGGCAACGAGCAGAGTACTTCCCAGAGAGGTCGGCAGTCCATCACAAGGCAAACCCAGAGATACGGATAAAGCTCTCACATTCACAATTTTAGAGTCACCTATTAACGTCAAGCACCTGGTTTTTTTGGGCTGTTCGAGGAACCCATCCAAGGGGAGAAATTATACCATGCGGAGATATTCTCACTGTGAGAGAGCGCTGATCACTACACCACCATGCAGACTGTGACTTTGATATTTAGTTCAAAAATAAACATTGGGGAGTTTTGCTTATAGTTTTTTTGGTTTGTAATATCCCAGCATTTTGGTTATTGTTAAAATTGGTTTGAATGCATCCGTTAGTTCTGTGGCAGTTTTTTCAAAATGGTTTATGGTTAGTAGGTTACCTAGTGAGATAAACTTGTTGGAGGCTTCCTTAGCTCAACCTCTGTTAACTCTCATAATATTTTTCTCACACGTGATACATGACCAATGTGATTTTTTGTTTTTTGTTTTTTTTGCTTTACTCAAATGCTTTTTTTGTTGGTATTTCCCTGTGCTGCCTCACAGAAATGAATGAGTGTGGAAGATATGTTATTTACCACAATATAAAAACCATTTGATCTGAGTGCTACAAGTAGATTATTGATTGAACCTGTTTTCTGCTCCAATGTCCTGATTAGTGTTTTTACAACAGCCCCTCGCACACACAGAGTGAACAGCAGACAAATCCAAGCCAATGCTCAATGAACAATCATGCAAAGAAGAAGAAACAACGTGTTTTTACAGAACTGCACTGTGTTCGACGAGCCTGCATGCACTGGGCTCAGTGTCTTCTCTTTCTGGGAGCTTTATTAGTCTTGATACACAAAGCCATATTTTGTCTAATATCAGCAGGATGACAGCAGATGCTTCTAGTCTTAAAAATAGAAATCTTGTTTATTCCCAGTTCGGGTGTAATGTGCCGTTTTGGATTTGGCCATCACTTATGAAGCTTCGCTTGAGTTGAGACAAAGCCCCCTGCAGGCCCTTTGATATTACTTCTCATGTATGCTCAGTTATCACTGGTTCCTAATAACAACATTTGTTCTCATATTCTGTTTTGCCTGCAAATAACTGACTAAACCATTGACGATTAAAACGTCTCTGATGTTCTTTGTTCCTCCCTTTGTTAAACAATGTTGCTGCCTTTTCAGATCTCAGCATATCAATTTGGCAACAGTAATTTTCATCAAGCTTAGTAAAATATGGATTAAAGTTTTTAAAATGAGACTTAGCTTGTGATGAAACCAGAATTTATCTTGTCATGTTTGCTATTCTGTGGACATTTTTTTAATAAAAAGGACAGTGTTTTGGGGTAGATTTTATGGGGGAGGGATTTCTCTCTCATACTTGCGTCTTTCCGCATGCTTTTCCTCCCAAAGGTCCATGCACGGCTTGGTGCCATCAATTGTTAGAGATGGTCAAGTGATTAATTTCTGTGTCAGACCCTGGGTTGATTGGACAAGCCTTTGGGGGGAGCTGGATTGATTGGATGGTTCCTGTTTCTCTATAGCTGCAAAGGATGTGATGGTCGAAGGGGGGAAGGGTGTGAGGGGTGAGGAGTGAGGAGAGAGGAGAAAGGCACATGGTTCACTACTTCCTTCTCTCCTTTCCTCTTTCTCGTTCTCATTTTTTACCCCCCTTTTACTCTCCCTAGGGATCGGCTGCAAATTAATACAAATCAGAGCCCTCTGCTCACCTTCCCCCCAGGTAGGATAAAGAAGAGAGGACGCTGGAGCAGGTGCAGCCACGTGCAGACCAATTGAAGGAGGAATGATTGGAATATCACTGAGTGAGTGAGTGCTATTGTCCTTGTCAGACAATGTATGCATGTGTGCTAGTGTGAGCCAGCGAGATATCACAGATAGATTTGGGGGTGGGGGCGGGGGGGGGGGCAGTGGTCCCGTTTTGCTTTTGACACCTGTATTAATATAAAACCACACTGCTTCTTTTTGTCTTGTGAAACAACTGGACAGATGTTTGAATTTCTGGCTCTCCATCTGTCTTTGAGTCAAAACTTATTCACATGTGACTTCCTGACAGATTGGTAGGAAACTTGTTTCGCAGACAGCAACTGAAATTAAAAACTGGATGCAAAATATTTGCCACTCCCCCTCCTAAACACCTTTTCTTCTTTTTTTTTTAACATACTGTTTGTAGACAGTTGACAAATGAGGCCACACAAAGAGGCCAGTAACAGTAAAGTGATGGTGACAGAGTGACCCCTTCTGGTCTGATACCCAGCAGTGAGCTCCAGTGTGTGGACTGTGTGCCCACCAGTCCTACTCTGTGGTTTGTTGATAGCGGTAATATTCCATCTCAGTCCCCAGATCACGAAATGATAAAATATAATATGCAGAAATATGAATTATTTCAAGGATATATATATTAAGGAGCAATAACCTGCGGTGCAATGCAGTTAGTTCAGTGCTTATGTTTGAATGGGTTTGCAAACTCGATTTTAATGAGTTTCTTAGGTATATATTACAGAACTATATAAGCAACTGTATTGTGTGGGTTATAATTAGAGCATCACCTATTGTTTAGCCAGCATAAACCTCTCAAGATTTCAAACATTACAATTGATTTAAAACTGTCACACTGTGCTGTTGAGCTTCATGCATTAATTGAATTTGAGTTGGCGAAGTTGTATAATTATATTATACAATTTTTATTCATATTCGTCGGCAAATTTCATTACAGTTGGGAATAATGGTTTTCAACATAATTTCTTTGAAACCCCACTATTATGAAACCCCCCAGCAGACCCCCTCCACAATCTCTTCCAGTGAAGCCAGACACTGGTGGACACACCCAGTCTTACCAACATAGAGGCACCACCACCCCCCCCCCCCCCCCCCCCACCCAGCTCTATGTGGGATAAAGCATTTTGTGTGTCTGAACTGAAGTTGATATCTGATGTGTTCTGTTAGCTGTGTGAAGTTTTATCCTCGGGGGATAGTGGTGACAGTCCAGATTGACAAACCCATTTGAACTTACTTTTCCAACACAGCGTGTTATCATGGAGAACACCTGAGCTAAACTGTAGATTTAGCCCATGTCACGCATAGCTCAGTGAGGAATAACCTTGGGCATCCAGACACCCCACACACACACACACACACACACACACACACACACACACACACACACACACACACACACACACACACACACACACACACACACACACACACACACACACACCTTCTCCCCCTTCCATCCATACCACCCCACCACCCCTCTGATGCTAGTGTCATTTTGTCAAAGCAGATCAAAATCCAAAATCACTGAGTCTGACCAAGCCTCTTCTCGGTGCTGATTCAGGGCATTAAGCTGAGCTATCAGTAATAATGAGTCTAGTTTTTATCTCACACCATCGACTGAGTGAGCAAATTTACCACGACAAGAAGTTCAAATGTTCATTGTTCGCTATTCAAAATAGTGCCGTGAGCTGATAGGACTGCACGTATCCCATAAACAATAGATCGTCATTGAAGAGAGAACCACCGTCCCCTGGCATGCTGGCAAACCAGATGGGGGCCTAATTTGTTATCCAAATGTCACGAGGTGGAGTTAGCAGGGGAATGACACAGTAGCCTGTGGCAGTTCATGTTCAGCCTGTGTAGTAACCAACAAAAAAAGCCTCTTGGGGGCCATATTTGTCCAAAGGACATGGTCATGGTTCAATTATTGGCCAGTATAGCTGGTGAAATGTGAGAGCCAGGTGCTCTTAGTTATAACACGGAGGCTGAACAACCAACAAATGTAATAGGTTGTAACACATCATCTCGATGTCACGCAGAGATGAGTAGTTGCAAAGGTTTTATCATCAGATACATCATGTTTGACTTATTATAAGACTAATAAACGAGCATCAGCATGCTGACATGTCACCAACCAGATGTAGAAGTTAAGCAGATGCAGTATATAAAACAAAGATGTCACCCACATTTCCACTGATGTCTTACCCATCATGTTGCTTTTAGAATTGAAATCACAATAATTATAAATTATAAATAAATTCAGATTAATAAAACAGATCTCGATAAAGATATGTCACTGATAATATATATATATATATATATATATATATATATATATATATATATATATATATATACGTCTTATCAGCATGCATAAATGATAAGTAGTTAAATGTATTACAATAGTACAACTTGAATTTGCAGCTTCTTACTGAAGACGCCTCCCACTAACTTTATATTGGCGTATAAATGGACGTTATCCATTTTATTCAAATGTTCCACCAATGGGCTTTCACTTCTGTCATTCCCAGCACTTAAATGCAATCAGTGTGGCAGGGACCCAGGCTCATTAGTTTGACACGACTTGATTAAAATCCATCCTCATGGAGAATAGCCGTGTTTGCTCAGTTAATAACGTTTCTTGTATGTGGGTCAGTTTGTGTCTGCTTGCTTTTTGTGCAGTTTTGTCAAAGTGCTGCCTCACTGGTAAATGCAGCAGCAGGAGGACTCTAGGGCTACACGTGAGTTGCAGAGGAACACTTTCAGCTCCAATGCTCTCCTCCTCTGCCGTCTGCCATCGTCCACAACCAAGTGCTTCTTTATGGTTTGGCCTTTTGTGAAAAGGTCCATTGTGCATCAGTTTATGAGCTCACAACTTGTCTTCTATAGAAAATCTACTGTCCAAACTGAAGGTATAGTAAAGTTATCAATGGCCTTTAAATTTGATTCAATAAATCTTACAAAACTGCCTTTGTGTTTTGATTTAGCTCCTCGGGTTGCTTTAGGGCAACCAAATTGTCAGCCTTGCCTGTTGCCACAGTTGCCTTTATTTCAAACTGAATGAAAAGTGGCTTCAAATCCTCCCTGGGGACTGTTTTCCCATGAAACCTGTATATCCACAGGGCAAAACACCACGCGATCCCCTCCTTTCCTTCTGTAGCACTAATCACCTCTAAATTTTACGCCTTCAGCAATTTCACAGGACAATAGCGTCGCCTCTTTTAAACCCTGAGGCAGCTCGCCATACGGGAGCATGAGCAGGAGGTACCCGTAACAAAATTGGAGCACCATATGTTTCTCAAAGGGTTTTTTGATAATACATTTCTCTAATACGAGACACTTACATCTATGCACCGTTGGAGAAATTGAGAGAGAGATTGAAAGCCTCGATGTTGCAGACACAATGGTAAATACATAAGGCGAAGAGGATTATTATTTTTTTTTAAAGAAAAGAAAAGGCGAGCTGTTCGACCAAATTGAACAGGAGCCTCATTACAAATGTCCCGAAAAGAAGAGATCAATCTTTTCTCACTGTCAAGAAATGAGGCTGTCGCTGAAGCAGCAGTGAATTAATACGTTGATGTGGTGTGACAAAATGGATCTGTTGCCACTCTGACGTCTCAGCATGTTTTCAAGGCTGCAGGTAAACAAGCCTTTTTCATAGAAAAACTGTTCGGAAAAAGCACTCACATTGTTTACTTTAGTAAAAGTACAGGCACTTAAAATATTACTTTGGAAACTGATTCTTCACTGAAGTGCAAAAAATCCAGGTTTTATTATTTGGTCCATCTGCGTTGATAAACTAAGTCAGATAAAGTAAGCACTCCTCACTAAAAATAAAGTCCAATACAGATATCTGGAAATTCTAATTACGTAGGTAAAACAACACAGTACAAATGCAGAATAATATGAATATGATTTCCTATAGGCTACCTCTGCAAAAAAAAAAAAAGAAACAGCTCCACCCATATGTCTTGGGTCGAAAGCAAACTTGAGTCATTGCATGGCAGTAAAATGAATATTAAATATTAAAAGATTTCTATTGAGTTTGTATGTCTTGTGCTCCTTTATTAATTAATCTGCCCCTGATAACAAATCTGAGGTTGAAATTATTTGAAAGAGGAACAGGTCAGAGTTGGGCCTATCAGTCATTTCTAGACAACAGTAGAAGCTTCAGAGCTCCGGCTTGTGCAGAGAAGAAGAAAGCCTCAAGGATTCCCTTTCAGCAGATGGGGGTGTGTTATCCGGGCAGAGGCAATTAGGCCAGCTTTAATCCTCCATCTGCTTTCTCCATCGTTGTCCGATCAACCCCCCCCCACGTGCAAAAAACTCCCCCAAAAAACTGAAAAGACCGGGCACCTCTAGTAGCAAGAAAAACACTGACGAGGCACCAAGAAACTAAATAAACTCTGTCAGCCATTTTTTTTCCTCTTAATTGCCCTCGACCACTCTCTGCTTCATTTTCCTCACCTGCACCTGCTTCCTTTCAGGCTCTCTCAGGCAACACTTCCCTTCTCCATTTCTACTCTTTTCATCACTTTCTAGCGGAACTGAGACATGGGGGTCTTGTAGCATAATGGGCCATATTGCAGACGCAAACATATTTAGGCCCACTGCGGGTGTAAACATACTGTCACCAGCAAGATAGTGGTATTATAAATCTCTTAAATAACATATTTTCCGGTTCATTTCTCTCGTTGCTGTTCTCTTCAGCGAGATCCACAGCAGGAAAACATGAAGCTGTTTGGCTGAACCAGCTGTGAGCTGTTGTCTTGCGGCTGGCAGAGCGGAAAACACACAGATGGGCCTGAACGTAAAATGCAAAGCTCACTATACCTGCTCCTCATGGTGACAGTCTCAGAGCATCAATATGCTTCAACTGAAGTGCATGTTGGGTTGTCAAATGGTGTCTGCATCTGACAAATATGGTTGCCTTTCAAGCCCAACAATGTGAGACTCCACCATCACTTTATACAGTGCGAAGTCACGTGTGTGGACAGTGGCTTGTCGAGAATAAAATTCTTTGGAACAGGTTTCATGTCACGCTGAAATTGATTGTTATATTCACATGAATCCAAGGTCTAACTAATAAAATCTGCTACTAATTCATTAATCTGGCAGCTATTTCCCTAATTAATCTGATAAATAGTCTGGGTGGTAAAATTTGTGAAAGTAGGGAGAAATGCCCATCTTAATTATGTAGAGCAGAGACTGACACCTCCACACCGCTTGAATGATAACACAATTAACAAGGAATGAGCAATATGACCGCTGTGAATTATCTTACACTTGTGCATGAAATACAAATTAAAGATCTCATCATGCATCCGGTTGGATTGTTTAATCTGTAACGGCAGGTTTTCTTCTTCGAAGTCTGCGAAGTAGCTTTCAGGCAGAAAAACATCCAACATCAAGCGAAATTCATCTACCGTGAGCTTGTACTCCAGGAAAGCATTTCAGTAGATGTATTTAATTACATTGAACTTTTGTACTTTTCTGCAATGACATGAGGAAGTCGGGCAGCTAGTGATGCAGAAAATGTGTTAATTTATGACACTACACAAATTTTCTGTTGTTTGAGTCTTGGTCTTTTGTATAACTATAAATAATTCCTGCAGTTATTACAACACCTTCTAACTGAGTTACATTTCATCATTTAAAATACAAACAGTCTCATATTTTAGATGCAGGATTTTGATGTCTCCCGAAAGGAAGAAAAATCTTGCTGTGGAAGTGGTGAAAGTCTGTTTCTTGACTGGATAAAATTAGCACCTAACTGACTTTTCCTACAGATTTGCTGTTTTCACTGATGAATGTGAAGCCGTACATTTATGTCCTGATGCCCTGGTGGGTTTATGCACACACTGAATATAAAAAAGTGTCGCAGGAGTTGCCGGAACGTCGTAGAAACAGCAGCGGACAGCCGGTCTACTTCATAATAGTTCTGTTTAGTGTAATAATTTCTGGGCATGGAGGCAGATTGAGGTAAGTCATTATTACAGGCAAAAATATCGTCATGCTCTTTCATGCTGATAGGAAGATTATTATTTATGAGGATTGATGTGCCTTTTTTATTCTGCGAATGAGAGGAGAAAGAAACTTGGCCTGCAAAGTCCCTCCGGAGCTCCAGATGGTCTCTGCCTACCAGAGAGTCTCATAGTCAATCAGAGTATTGTTTTTTTCAAATAAGTTAAAAAAAAAATTATTTTAATCACATGGACTAACTCCTGGACATTCCAGGTAATGAGTTTAACTAGACATGAAAGCTGCAGAGTCGGAAAAATGAGTAAATGACAGATAAAGAGTGGGAGAAAATCAATCATGATGGTAGCAGTTATATGGAAAATTAAGCCTGAGCTCCTGTCTATTGACGAAATGAAAATAATCCATATAAAGTCTGGACCACAGCATTTACCCTCCCCTATCCTGTGGATGTCTAAAAGGCTAATCTGTCCATTGGGAAGACACCACAGGCAGGCCGTGTATGCAAATCCATTAAGGTATGCAAATCCACTGAACTTGTTAAGGCGAGCCATCTCCATCCTCACGTGTTTAAACTCACGTCGCCTTGGGAGGATCTCCGCTGGCAGGTCAGGAGAGAACCAAAGTTGGGAGCCACCATGGAGGATAAGGAGGATTCTTCGGGGCTGCTCTGAGCATCGACTCTCTGTGAGGAAAAACGTAGAAATCGTACCAAGACGCTTCTCGGGGGCTTGCTTGAAGCCAGGGCTCAGTGAGTGCATTCAATCTCCAGTGTGGGGAAGTTGGCAGGGAGGCCGACCAAAGTCAATAACGTTGAGAGAAATTCGTTAAAGGGGGCGTTACTCTCCGCTTTTCCGGCAAGTTGATTATTTTCAGGTTTTTTGTTGACCAAGCTTTTCCAAAAAGTTGACCAAGTCATCAATTTTCAGCTGCAAGAGCCGTACAGTTTTTTTCTATGGCAGCTTTGTGAGTGTCGTGGGCACCTTGATTGACCTCGTATCCAGATGAGTGTCGACTGATTTGTCCATGCTGTTCCCCCGGGAGGCCACAGACCTTAATTCAGTTGGGATTCGCTCTCTATTTGATTGCTCAGTTAGGTTTTGTAACCCACCTAAATAGGAGTTAAATAACAATTTTTTTAATTAATTTCTGATCATTATTTATCTTAAGCTTAAATGTATTGTGAGTTATATTTAGGAACAAACCAAAAGTTTATTTTATGTGGAACCAGAAGTAGTGTGCGAAACACATTGAGTTAGCTTTATTCCACTATTTCACCGACGAGGCAGTTTGTTTTCCGGTGAAAATGAAAATCAAGGGGAAAAGGTATGAAAAAAAAAAGCTATTGTTTTGCACTCAAAATAAAGAAATGATTTAGTTGATAATATATTGATTTGAAATCTTGTTTCAGAGGTTGGAGAACCGAGGAAGAAGCACTTTAATTTGTCTTGACCATGTTAACACACACTATTAAGGATGCATTATATATTTTATGGCGGTTTTGAAGGATGCTTTTATATTTAGTTTATGAGTTGAAAATGTACTTTGATCGATCCCATATTAGTAATGTGCATATTGTGAGACTTTTACTCTGTGAAATGCTTAATCACCTTCACTGAATGTAAAAAAAACAAAACATCTTCATCTAGTTAAAAGTGAAAGTGTCTTATTGTGGATTTAGAGTCTCTTTTTTCATGATGGCAGGTAAGGCAGTGCCTCACCTGCCTCCCCTGACTGTGTCACTGGTCTCACCTCTGGAGCTGGTACTGGTCCCGCCTCTGGAGCTGGTACTGGTCTCACCTCTGGATGCTGTTACTGGTCTCACCTCTAGAGCTGGTGAGCTGGTGCTGGTGCTCGTGTCACATTCGGAGCTGCTGTTGTCACCTCTGAAGGAAGGTTATAAGCGTTCGCAGACAGCTAACAAAATAACAAAAACTAGAGATGATAAGAAATTATGAAATAAAAATAAAAACTAAACTTATAGATAACTAACTGAAAGTGTAATAGAGTGCTTATAAAACTTAAGAAAATTAACTACCGGTAAACTTTTAAAGAAAATGTCTTTAGTTGCTGTCTTTGTGAGCTGACATGTCCGTGTAGTGGTGTGATTAAAGCAAAAACTCTTGAAATTCAAAACTACTATGACGTTGCTCTGGAGCATCTGTTTATTTCTCCATTGTGTCTTCATGGTTAGCTGTTGTTTCTGACCGTTTTTGTTCAGAACTCACAGGATGCTGATATTTATGCATGAGTAAATACCAACATTCAAATCAAATGTTGTTATTGGCCAAAATAAATATGATTGCCCATCGGCATGTGATGATAATTTAACTACTCATCACTTAATTATGTAAGCCATAATACGCCAAATCCTATACTGTATACAAGAGGTCACAGTACATCCTGATCTGGTTATTGGCATTTTTGGATCAATGCCCCCAGAAAAATAATTTGTAACTTCACAATCAAATGTCATTTTTTTAACATTGATGGAACAGAGACTAATCCTTCTGTAGTGGAAGTCGACGAGACCTCCCTTGTTTAAACGCCAGACCAAGGAGATGCTTTTTACGATCCGAGATATAGCAGTAGCAAACAAGATCTTAAATTCATTCAAACCTGGATGCCCATTGTAGAATTTATTGAGAATGTACCTCACTAATAATACAATAACATCATATGGAAGACCAGCTGGATTTAGTGGGCTGATTATAAGTGTTATGCCTTGTGCTTTGTATGAAACCATACATTTTTCTTCACCTTGTACATTGTAATGTACAAGGTGATGTACTGATGTATTGATGTACTCAATAAGTCTATTTGAGTACATCAAACAGATTTAAGTGAAAGAAGCTTACCTTTGTTTTTCTTTATGTTTTCGTCTTTATTCTTTTTCTCTTCCTCTGGCCTTGGGGTGGGAGTGGAGGGGTTTATATTTGTTAAATTGTCTATGTTTGTGTGCAAATGAAAAACAATAAATACTTTTCTTTAAAAAGAAAAAAAGAAATGAGGTTGGTAGTTTCTTAAAGACAGGCTTGTAATTGTCATTGCTTTTACACATATGATTGTTCATACTGCCAACTTTTAGCTGGCACACTGGTTTTCTTTTCTGGACTTCATCTGATTGATTGGATATTGTAAACAGTTCTAAGCACACATATTCATTTAAACGTGAACATGTTCACATTTTTTTAAAAGCCATTGGACATTTGTCCTCAGGATTCCCCCTTTTTGTGTTGAATCATTTTGTGTTGAATCATCCTCTATTAGCAGTAACTACAATGTATTTTTCAGAATGAGAACCTGAATTTGAACTGATTATTGCAAATGTGGAAAAAAAAATCAATACGAAGTACAGATGTTTGTGTAGAAAAATTACATTTTAAGGTCCCAATTTAATTTCTTTACTTGAACTTTTTCATTTTCTTTTTATGATGGTTGTGGTGGACAAATGTGCATTCATGTATGTATATAAACAATGTCCTTAATATCAAAGAGATGTGATATATTGTTTGTATTCATTTATCTGTGTCACTGTTCCAATAAATACTCAACCCGTTACCTTACGGGTCACATACAGATAAGATTGTACTATAACACAGACTTGCCAGCAGAAATGGGATACCTCATAGATCACATTGGCTGCTTTCTTCATGCCTACCTCTCCAACAATTTATAAGCACTGCCATTGCCACCAGTGGTAAATTAACCGACCGTAGTGTTAACAGGTCACGGGGAGCAAGGCTTTTGCCTCGAGACCAATCTGTGGAAGCTAAATAGCTTGACAAGAGGAGGCGGAAAGACCGTACCAAGCCTCTGTGTCAGTTAAATGACTCGACGTTTCATCGCCTTTAGAGAGATTTTAGCACGTTCTCCTGCATCAAGTCCCTGTTTATGTTGACACTAATTTCACTGTGGTGCAGTAGCCTCTGATCACACTCAACGGACTGACCATCCCCCAGATGAGATGGAAAGTGAGTCACTCAGCTAAATAAAAAAAAAAAAAAAAGAAGAAAGAAAGAAAGAAAACCCTCGAATGTGCAGCCATGTCCTTCCACTGAAAGAACACACTTTTTTTTTTTCCCCTTGTGCTGCATGGAGGTTGGTTCCTGCTGCTCTGTCCGGAGGCATTGGCTTGTCTTGCTGCTCACAATAGTGAGCAATAACACAGGTTAAGGGGTCAGTGCATTAGTTGCTGTTATCATCACAGGATGCAACACATGCATACGACTGGATGGGGGAGCAGCTTTAGAAACCCATTTTCAAATAGAAATTTCACACAGATTGTATTACTATGATTTAATGAAATGAAATAATGCAAAAAGTGTGAAGTTACAGCTCAGCTCATGAGAAACATCAATAATTACTTATGAACTATTTATGTTTTTAAATGAATAAATGAAGATAAGTTCTACCTGTAATTTTTCATCAAAGATATCATAATGAGAAAGCAGAATTTGTAAAATAAAACCGTTTATTTAAAAAAAAAAAATTGGGGGGGGGGGAAACAGTTGTGATGAAGACAACTTTATATTATCTAAAGTATATAATTGTACCAGCTGTGGCTGTTGCAGGCTGTATATTAAGACTTACTATACTTTGTAAAATGTAGAACAACCTATTTTGAATTTGGTGTTTATTGATCCTGACATCAGTTAACAATAATACGTTTATTTCATACGCATTAGTAAGTCTGTTGCTCAGTTTAAAAAAAAAAAACACTGCTTTCTCATGTTTTGTCCCGTGTGATGTGGAGTAAAGGACTCCGGAAACAAAACGTCCTCGTCTGAACTCAATTAAAAAAATGTTCATCTTCAAAGTTTCTCTCCGTTGTGTTGGAGCAAGACAACATGTCAAACATGCAACACAGTGATTTTCCAGCACCAAGTTTGGCAAACACAGAAATCTAATGATCAGATCCGATGTTTGAATTTTCATACTGACAATGGTTTCCGTTCCTAGTCGATGGCTCCCTTTAAATCAGCTGCTGAGCAGAACAAAGCCAATAACTAACTCATTAATTCGATTTCTGAAACTGTCTGAATGTCACCGTGGGCTGTCCATGGATGTCTGAACTCCAAATTGGCCCTTGGTGCGATATCTCACTGTGGTGTCTCACAGTGGAGTCCACAGTGTGATGTGCACTGATTCGACCAGGCTTATCTCACCACTGACAACTTCTACTTCAAACAATCCAATCAAATGGTTTATTACCAGAGCTATATAGATTACATGTATTCACATTTTAAAAGTTCATGTTTTTTTTATATATTATTTAAGATACTACAATTTTATTCTATGTAGTCAGAACAAATGCAGTGAGGTCATTAATAAAACGGTCACATTCCAGTTCGTCCACAAAGACCTTTGAGCTTTACTTTAGGCTCAATCATCCTGTTCTAAATAGCACTCTTATAGATATTTGGTTTGATTACACACACATCTATTTGGCCTCTACATAGAAAAATAAATACATTTGGCATGCCCTGGTGACATGGACAATCAGCATTGCCCTGGCTCCACTTGATGAAATTCAATCCGAAAAGGCCACATCTTCACATTTGTAAAAGTCATCTTCCATTATCTTTCAGTCGTGGTGGCTAGATGTTCCCAGAGCGCCGTAATATTGTCTTTTACAAGTACGGCAGGACCAGCGTGGCATTTGTAAACATTCACTTGCTTCCTTTTTCCATTCATTCAATGTCTTTTCGACCAATCAGATACAGATCCCGCTCTGCTGATGGCTGGGGCGTGAGCCAGCAAGTCGCACCGTAAGAAGCCTTCCAGAGCGGCACTCATCGCTCTGGCTAAATGCCACGGTGTCTTCGCTGTGGTATCACACAGAATAGGTCCTCCAAATCGTGCAACTCATGCCACTCTTTCTCAATGTGACTGGATTTGGATTGAAACACACTGGCCTAATAATAACCCAGCAGGGTAACCGGTTTCTATTTGATTCCAAATAAAGTGGGTGGGTGAAATGCGATGAGTAATTGGCAGGGAGAACTGCAGCCTGTGAACTGCTAGTGTGAAAGACAAGCAACAGTCCCCTGAACATATTGGAAAATCAGCCAATCTGCGGTCTGTCTCAGTTTAAATGGTCAAGTAAGAATCTCAGTTTATCCAATATCCTAGGCCTTTATTTGCGACTCACATTTGAGCTTCATCCCCTTTATCCCTTATCATTACCACATAATTCTGGATCATCTAATTCTTTCTTGTGCTTATTATTATTGCATTCATTATTATTTTTTTAATCAATGACAGATATATAATTATCCACACAGTAGCCAGCACTGTTTCCTCACAGCCAGATATTTCAAATCTCAGTCAGGTTTGCATGTTCTCACTGAGTATGTATAGGTTTTATCAGAACAACCCAACTTACTCCTGAAATTCAAAGAGATGTATGCTACAATGTGACCCTGACTTGTCTAAATATTTCTTTCTTTTGTACCAGGCATTTTAACACACACACACACACACACACACACACACACACACACACACACACACACACACACACACACACACACACACACACACACACACACACACACACACACACACACACACACACACACACACACAGAGAGAGAGAGAGAGAGAGAGAGAGAGAGAGAGCGAGAGAGACAAGTCACCCTGTGAAGATTTAAGCCACTTACCTTCAAAGTTTGAAATTACTTGGTGGCCATGAGGTGTCCCGCCCCATACTTAGATGAACAAATTATTGTTCCCCAATATATTATCTGTGGACACTCCAAAAATTGCGAGTGATTTGTTGTCACCTCAGCATTGACAAGCTCACCTTGTTGCTTTTCAGTGGAAATTACAGCCGAAAGGACTCTGTGCAACATTGCAGATAGAGTGCAGTTTCTCCACTATTAACGAGGAGTAATCCAACCAAGTAACAAGTAACGTTGCACCGTCAACTCAGATGCAAGGTTTTTTGGGAGGTAAAAACTTTTTTAATTTCATTTCTGCTCATTTAAAGAATTCACTTCTTCTACCAGTGAAGCCAAAGAGACAGTTTTACCAAAAACAGATGACTGTTCCAAACAAAGCTAAAATCATAGAGGCTTACCACCATGATGTCATCTGTCCACATGCACACAGGAATTTCAGAGACAGTGAATGTTGGAAATATTGACCACAGCAACTTTAATCTTATTCCATGAAATGACGTTGAACCTAAACAAAAACCTGAGAGTTGAAGTCGTCGCCTCTCACTCTCCAGTTTTACCCTTTAAGCAGTCAAGACAAGAACATTGTTTAAAACCAGCATTCATTCAAGCACCCACCATAAAATCTATTTGCTGAAGTATGTATGCCAGTGTTGGGTTGTTTTTTTGTTTTTTTGTTTTTTTGTATTTCAATGGTCATGTCAAGTGTGGTCATGTTAAAAGTACTGTTGCTGACAAACTGCATTCAGTTGGACAGACGCGTGAAGAGAGAGTGCAGTTGTGCTTCTGGCAAAAAAAAAAACCTTGCTGGTTGCAGTTAATGTGGCGTAGAGAGTCTGAGGGACGCTCAGCACGTGCCGTCATTCATTTTCATTACCCGTGAATGGTAGTGCCAATGGAGATATCAATCAGTGTGTGGATACTCATGCTGAAGCTGTCATGTGCCACCATGCTGGAGTCAGCGGTGACAGACGAAGATGGATGACACATCCTGACACAAGGAATATCCTTCAACGGGAGAATAATTAGGTGAGTGCCATTCAAGCAGGACTGTAAAATGGAGGGATTGAAAATGTTGGAAGTGTCGGATACTCTCGCATGGCAAAAATAATCATGACTAAAAGGAGCTTTGATGATGAAGACAAAGCCAGACACGATGTTTTCATGTTTGTTGTCAGCACGTGTGCCCGAGTCCACCAACTACAGAAGTGGGTCACGGTGTGGAAGAGAAACACCTGAGCTAATCGCTGGCTGGCAAACAGCACTGTGGTGCTCTCATTGCAGTTCTGCATCTTTTATGGTGCAGCGTCAGGTGTCTGTTCAAAAGATTTATAAATAGCACATAGCTGCTCCCTGTGCTGCAGATCAGCTTCCCCCTCAGCGTCATTAAGCCCAATTGGAACGGTAATTGCTTATAGCGAGGCAGTGAACCACATCGCTGATGGATGGAAGGAGACGGCAAGACTATATCTGGCAAAGCTGTTACAGATGTGTTGGTGGTGAAGGGACACAATCTTAGTTCAAGTTTTGGGTGTCGTGGTTTCCACTCATTGCCCAAACACATATATTTTGAATTAATTGCTGATTAATAAATGTGAGCTTGTGACTGTTAGTCTCTCTGATCCCTGTGATTTAGATTTGGGATTCAAATCTGCAAGCTTCCAATCCCAAGTTCACTTCTCTAACCTCTCGGCTGCCACTGCTTCCTGTTCAGTGTGTATCTTGCCTTCAGCCATTAGCAGCTGGGATCCACCAAGTTGGATTAACTGTTATCAAATAAGTATGATGACAGTAAATCTGACCACACAACGTCTCCTTCCACTGATCCAGAGGTGGTAACTGCTATCAGCCAAATGAATGAACATGACTAAAAACATACATAATCTACAAACAACACATGTGCCTTCAGGAGATAAATTAATTAAGTTCGCTATAGCAAGACTTTGTTTTTGCACCAATGACGCACAATGAATAAAGCCCAGCAGCAAATTTAATTGAGAATGTGGATATGGTCCGCCATTTCACTTCTATGGAAATCTGTAAATCATTGGTTGTGTTGCGATTGTTTTGCATTTTGCATTTTTTGCATAGAAGCAGTCACACGAAAACAGTGTTGGAAAGACAGAATAGATTCTCACAGGCTGACTGTGTGGTCAAGACTCACTGTACCACGTAGGGTCAGCGTTCGTAAGGTGCAGTGTATTCGTGATTGCTCATCTTTCATCTTATTGAGATTCGTAAATAGCCGTTGTCATGCAACCTGCAATAATTTTCTGACAGTGCCAAAAATGCTGCGATTCCCGACTCTCTACGCCGCACAGCTGCCAGCCTGAGCTCCTCACCAGCCGATTGAAATGCCTTGGAATATGACACAATGATCAGCGCAACACGGACGCCACAACAAAACAAGTCAACAGAATGTAATGGAGATGGGGAAAAAAAGAGGTCAGTCTTGTAGAGCTATGTTAGCTGAAGCCTTGTTTACACATCATATTATCGTTCTCCTACGATCACAACAGTGCAACAGTATTGTGTTGGTGTAGCCAATCTCACCATATTTAAATCTAACTTCAATATAGTGGATTTTTAAGATCGCTAAAGTCAGTTCACAGTTTGTGTGATGTTCCACTAAACAGCAAATGTAATGTTTATTTAAGCTTTTTGCTCATTTGTGCATGAACAAAGAGGACAAAAATGTAAAGATGTGAACGAGGCGCAGTTGCTGTAATTTTCTCAAGATGCTAAACCAATATCTGAGATCACAGTGTCTCATTGTTGACTTAGCATGGGGCCATCACACAATGAGCTATTCATTACAGATTCCCTCATTCGTTTGTTACAAACATTACGCGAGGCAGCAACAGCCCACAGTAATCAGAGCATCCCATAAGAGAAAGGAGCAATACACTCTTTTTTTTTTTTTTTTTTTTTTTCCAGTTCGCTTCTTTTACTCAAGAGGCTTTCTCTCCGTCTGGCTGCTCGGAGCAAACCAGCCAGCAGGTTATTTTTCACCTCAGCACCTCACCTTTTCCACAGCCACGCTCAGTGACAGATACACCCAGTGGGTTTGCCGGGAGTCTTGTGCCTGCAGATGGCACAGTGGTGCTGATGGGGCACTACAGTGTGCCGTAGGCTGCACGGGGACATGCGGAGGGGGAGTATGAGAAATAGTAACACCAAGCAGACTGAAATGCTGGAGGATGGATGAGCTACTGCCATGGCAACAAAAACAAAGGGAGGGCAACATTGCTAAGACTCCCAAGGCAACTGTTCATGCTCTTTTCCTGGATTTCTCTTATCACCCAGAGCATGAGATGTTCACTAAGGGCTGCCAGCTTATTTATGCTCGTGGGTTCATGCAATTTCCATGCAATATTTTCACATTTACTGCACAAATGAATCTGGGAATAAATACATAACTCCCAATTTGATATTTTTTCATTATTACACATAAATCCCAAATCAAATAAAATTTTCCTAAGAAGAATAATTGTTAAAAGGAAAATAAAATGTTTTCTTTTTTTTAGGCATTATCCCAATTAAAAACTCCCCAGTCTCATTTCTAAACAAATCAGACCCTGTGGAAGATATACAAGCAAAAGATTTAACTAACATCAATGAGAAATTAGGAATAACTGAGACGCCCATATTCCAGCCAGACTTAGTGTTTTACTTTCAGCCGCTCCCACCATGTCCGTGACCTTGGGGTCACGTAGAGACAGATTCCCCTGGGTGTTTACAAAGGGCTCCTCAAGTTCATTTCCTACACTGCAGGAGGAATGGCTGCTTTTGGAAGTCTCCCAGGGAGACGTCACAAAGTGACCCCATGGCTCTGCAGTGGACCGGTTGCAGAGCAGGATATACTGTAGCACCACTATCTCTCTGCCAGCTGTATGTTATTAATCTGACAGTTGTATATTAATAAACCTCAAAGACCTCTGTGTGTTTGCTGTTTTTCTCACTTTGCCCTTGAAACTGCTGCGGCCTTATTTTTGAAGTGTTATACAATGTCCCAGATTCTACAGGGCGAGGGAGGTATGAGGAGACAAAATGCAGTTCGCATTTTCTGCAGAAATAGAGAGAATAATCACTGATTGTATTTTGGGAATCTCACAAGGGTACAACAGACCTGATTAACTCAATCTTTATTAGGTTAATGTGTAAGCAGATGAAAAAAATGTTTGACAGTTTGAAGTTGCTGACTCAAAGTTCTGGAAATGTGTTGTTTTTTCTTTAAAAATAAGATGATATGATCAAAAGCAAAGGCACACTCATGTGTCTTCAGTTGAAATAGGTCCATGATTGCATTTCTAAGGCATTTTTTTTTCTCCATATGTTTTGTAAGACATGGAAAAGCACCAAACATCACATCCAGGGTACTTCCAAACAATATAAGAAAATCAGTGAATCATGTAATTTGAATAACCTTCTGGGGCACTTGAATGGTTGAGCTTCTAAAATTGCAATCGAATCACAAAATACAGCTTTACACTCAAACACAACTAGTGGCTGTCGTCTCCATCGGTTATACAACAAACCCTCAGGGGGAAACGGGTAAAAAATGGTCATATGTAACAGATTGAAATCCAAAATTATGAAGTATAAAACTCATACTGACCGTTTTTATTGAACTCTTTATTAGACTGAACATTAGGCAAAACAAATTTTTACAATGAATGTGATGAATATGTGCCATTGCTGAAGTGCATGCCATAACACACTGTATTTTAGCTAACAACTTACCCAGTTTACTTTGCAGCGAAAAGCTAAAATGTTTCCATCAGTAACTAGCATGGACAATATCTTTGTAGAAATACAATACACACATGGTTCAGAAGCAAAACATTCAATGGTTTCTTTCTTTATAATTACTTCTTCTTTTTTTTTCTCAAAAACTCTCCGTTGTTCTCAGGAAGCTGCTTTTTGGTTCAATCAAGTTAATCTGACCATGTTCAGAGGAGGATTTCTAACGTGTTCTTTGTTGGAGAAATTGGACGTGTCACAACACTTGTTTGGTGCAGTACAGTCGACTTGGAGACATGACTGAGTTCAAAAGCCTGTGTGACAAATCCTTATCAGCGGTCGAGGCCTCGGTGATACAAACACATGGAATATTGCCCGGGCATGACATGCAACCAGTTTATGATTACACGGATACTTTATACAGCTGCAAGGTTAAACTGGGGTTAATTCAGATTAAGATGATTTGCTATATGCATTAGGACATTTGACCCAGGTCTTTATGCATGCACGGGTCCTAATCTATAATGCTAAATGCCACTTTAATCAACTGATATACGGTGAGCTTTTCTGGTAAAGTGGAAAGACACGCACACATCATTGCTTTAACAGATCACGCAAACAGTCTGCGTTTCTTGTGTTCCATTGCCTCCCAGCTATTTGCACAGATGTGAAAGTCATTTTAACAAACTGATATATGAACCACCGCAGGACAAAAACAAGACATGGTGCTTTAATTAAAATTGTCCAAATTAGGTAAATATACCTGATGCACAGCCTCAGACGTCTTTGTGAGTCAAGAACATTGATGAAGATATAAAAAAATTGTGTTTCAACAAGATTAAAAGTCCTGTGTTTTGGTAAGAGTACAGTTTAACCTCTATTGATTAATCTGAACAGTCATTCAGCAATCAGAAATACATATTTGTGTAACTGGACTTTTCTCAGTATCATGACACATTATGCATGTTTAATCCACTCTCAGCTGCTCAGGCTGATGAATATTGATGTTCCTATTTAAGTTTATCTTGTCTACTGTAGCTGTGAGTCTGCTTATCTGGGTTTACCACCTCAGTTTCATTTGGATAATTCATGCCGGAGGAATGTCATGGAGATGTAGGTAGCAGTAATTCGCAACATTTACCCATTCAATATAATTAATAATAAATCAGAGGACATGAGTTTTCATGAAACAGGAAATCTCTTTCTGCAAAATCCAGCAAGCATCTATTCTCTGATGTGTGTTTCAGCCAGCATATTTTATAGATATACATCATCCCCTACAGGAATACTCTCATTGCTATCTGTTTTCTCTGTCATTCTCCATTTCTTCCTCTCTTTTTCACTCTGCTCCCATTTTAAATTCCAAATGGCACTAATGTCCTTGGGCTGCTCTTCGTCATCCGTTTGTTGCTTCAGTTTTTGAGCGCTGAAGGATGGGAAAGTTTAAGAGGACCCAGATCGCTACTCTTGACACATTTTTTTAAGATGCCGCAAGTCTCCGGGCTAAAATGCTATAAATAGTGCCTTAGGTTGTTGTCAAACATATTGAGGCATGTTTCTATGTGTGTGTCCACACATGGAGACTGACATACGTTCACACACAGACATTATGAGGAATGTGGACTTGACATTCATGGAGGGACAAAAATGTATTCATGCAGACAACCATCAAATGCTTAGCTGAAGATTCATTTTATAAGGCATACTGCAATTTGTGAAAAAAAGGGGAATGTTATGTAAGTTTAATGATGAATTTTTAAATCAATTTCTATTAGTAAACCGTAGTGTGACAGGTGTAATGGTTGCAGGTCTGTATATGAATGCATTTGACTACTGTAGTAGATACAAGCAAGACTTTTTCTTTCTTTATTTGCACAAAATATAAATATATACATCACAAAATTGCAATATGAAACCCAATTGTGCAGGAAAAGATAGAAGCCCAACTGGATAACATGAAATCTTTCTCACTCGTTAAAATTGTTCTGTTTCTATAATGGAAATAATAAATAACAAATGATAAAGGAACCAACAAGGAAACGCAGGGAGAATACAATTAATAGAAATAGGAAAGACTAAACCACATATCAACATAGAACTATTGAGATCCTATTTGGAGAACAACTGATTAATTTGGCCATAAAGACGGCCATATAGCATTTTAAGTAATTGACAATGACATTATCTATCATATACTGAATACAGGGATTCCAGTATTTAGAATAACAAACTCACACACGGCATGGTGCCGCGTGGTGTGGCCGCTTCGCTTCACTTTAAAAGACATTTAATCATTGTTTGTTCAGTCTGCTGTCGCTTCATCCAATATGATGGGGAGATGAATTAGTATGAAAAATAATTTAGTTGATGTGCAAATTAAAAGAGAGTTCCGTACTTTGGATTTCATAATCTATGTCACATAAGACATTTGCAGATGTTGAAGCCAATATGGGGCGAAAAAAATGTACATTCATGGTTTTTGAAGGATATTTCATGATTTTAATTAAATCGTTTTACACCACATTTACTGTGTGTGTGTGTGTGTGTGTGTGTGTGTGTGTGTGTGTGTGTGTGTGTGTGTGTGTGTGTGTGTGTGTGTGTGTGTGTGTGTGTGTGTGTGTGTGTGTGTGTGTGTGTGCATGTGCCACATATGTCATCGGACAAACTTGAAACTGACAGCTAAAATATGGTGGTATCACGTAAGTGGAATACAGTACTTTCATTTGCACTAATGCGTCGCTGCTAATGCTCCCCTTCGGAATCAGCATGACCCAGACAATAACCCCTTTCATCTGGAATGAACAGAGGCATCATAAACCAAGTCTGATGTCAACCCAGGGTCAACTCACTAATCTGTTATACAGCAAGGTCTTAAATTAATAACATTAATACCAGGGCACAGTGGTCAGCAGGAGAGACATTTGAGTATTTTGCAAGGGTGCAAACTAATTTGAGTATTACCGAGGATGAGTGAAGCGTGTTTCCACTCAGCTGTGATGCATTGGTCCAATGTTGATTTTTAATATAGAAGCATGCAGATTGCTGTCACGCGCTCACCTTGTTCAAACAGAAACACATTTTGCGAACAAGAGCAATCAGAGATTTCTGATGTTCGCCAAAGGTTGACTTGGACTCCGAAAAAAGAAAAGAAAATCCTCACTTTGACAGGAACAAAGAAAACAAGAAATGGCAGCATATATATATAATATGCAATGTTATCTAAACTTCACACCCGGAACAGAAATGTTATTTTCGTGATCTTGATTTTGTAAACTCACCGCCTCACATTGTCACTGGCATGAATTCAAAGTGAAGTCAGCCTTTGTTACTCATGAAGAACAAACTACAAACAACCTCCGAGGCCAGCGGGGGTTTAACATTTAAAACCAAGCGAATCTTCTGGGAGGAGAGTTGCTTTCATGGGTTCATTTCAAATAGAAATCAAAACGAAACACCGACTGGCGCTTTAATGAAGGGAAATGATGCAACCTTATAAAATTCATATACTGAAACTTTAGTCCCGCAACAAGGATACAGGCTATCATCACCACCCGGATATTGAACATTCATGAGAGAAATTAGTCTGACAGTGACTTCAGCTTTTACATTTCAATGCTGCAAATGAAGGAAACATGTCACCATATATACATACATTATTATACGTATGTAAGTGTTATGGAACTTACTGAAAAGTGGTCAACACTTCCCTTTACTGGTTAAATAAAATAATTTCCCACGAGCAAATATAACGGATGGTTCTATCACTTTTGAAATTCAGATTTTCCAATTATTGTACCTCATGCTGTTTCACAGCTGCTACAGATGTAACAATGTTATTAAAGTTTGCAATCTTTCAAACCGCTCACGACAAACAAGATCGTTTGAGCATTAATGCCATGCAACTGTGCTCCTGTGAAAACTACTTTAACATTCAGCAACATTGCAAACCCAAACAAATTGTCTGACTGTTTTCCAGGTTGATCAACTCACAAGTCAGTTGCACCTAAAACAAACTTTTGGATTACATGCTGCTTGCGCTTCATGATTGTAGTTAATTCTGTGGTCTTTTCAATAATATAACTTCCAAAAAAAAAAAAAAAAGGCTATATATATAAAAAAAATATTGAATTATCAACAGTGAGTCACCGTTGAAAGAACATTTAAGTATCAACCTTGACTCAATATCGAGTGCTGAAACTTCAACCTCAATTAAAATGATTATCCTGAAGGAATTTAAACCAATGACCGATGTCAACCTGTTGTCTGAAATATGTGGACTTGAGCCGATTTCTGTATAATTCAGAACTGTTTCGCGCCTGCGGTGGCTGGATCCACTGGCCCTGGATCACATATGATCCATGAAGTGAACTTTACACACAGTCTTTGTTCTCGTGGTCGATGTTTGGTCCAGACAGACAGATGCTGCGCGTCAGCGTCTTTCACCACCAGCTTCCTCCCCAGGACAGGATCCGCGCCACGTCTCATTAGGCCAAACTGTCAGCTCAAGTGAAAGGGAGGAGGACCACGTAGCCGCCCTCCCATGGCAGAAACCTCCCCATTGCTCACAGGAGCTCTCATTACTTCCCTCCCCTCCACTCCTCTCTCTGAAGACAGCCAGCTTCATCCATCAGATCCATCGATCCTGCCCCCCCCCCCCACCCTCCCCAGTGTGGTATCTGTCTGTTTTTGAGACTAAGTGGGAAGGATGGCAGAGCTGGCATGATATTTCAGCTTTCCAATGACAGCGCAGTCCCCTTGGGATGTGCAAGGTGAACCAGAGGCTGGGCTTCTTTGTGGAAGCATCCTTCCATGGACCTAAATGGAGGAGCTCTCCCCCGAGGAATAACTAACAGTATGTTTTTCTAGCTCGGACATTGAGGTGATAATCAATCTATTGTTTCCTGTTCTGTTCTCTCTGCTCGCTAAGACAGCCCTTCTCTTAACACTTGGACACCAACAAAAACTCGTCTCTGCTCAAATCAAACGAAATCACACTGCTTTCTTCCCTGCAAACACTGTTGTTTCACGTTCAGCGCTGATGTTTCACGAAAGAGCACCGGGGATCTTTTTAAAGAGATTTGATGTTGTGTCACGCAGTTTCTCTTGACTTTGATGTTATTACTCAGTTTTTGGTCAGAGCTGCACACTCAAGCTTTTAAAGTGATTGCCTCCAAGAAAACCATTTTAGTGCCTTCTGACAGGAGCACTTGTTGTATTTCTTATCGCGATCAAAGTTACTGACTGTGACATCATTTATTTTTTCACCTACCCCCAACCTAAATTACTTTAGCTTATTCCCTCAAGGTCTAGGTCAGACAGAGGATGTGTGTATTTATGTGTGTGTGTGTGATGATACAAACAAACGTGCAGGTTTTAAGTGAGAAATGATACACAACACAAAGCATCTCGTGTCTCAATTGACAAAGTGAATATGTATGTGTATATATATATATATATATATATATATATTGTATTATGTTCACTTTGTCAATTGAGTGTGATAAATTCTTGATGTTGTCCTTCTCCATAGTCTTGTTTCCTGTTGCTGACTAGGCTCACTGTAACATGACCAAAAAATAAATCCTTAGAATAAATAGATACCTAAATAAACAAATGGTTGCATGTTCTTCTGTGCCTGCATGGGTTTACTGAAAGTATATATCAGGAAAAAAGCTGACTCTGAATTGGTTCTGCCTCATCTTTTTCTGGTGTCAGCAGGAAGATTGGTCTGATTGAAGCGAGTATGGAAATGATATCAATAGGTACAGTTGAACTCTGTATGCAGAATTGTAACCAGACTTTCAAATCTACTTTTGCATTAACAAACTATGTTTTGTGGAAGGAAAAGCAAATATGGGACAGTTTTTTTCAGGCCAAGACAAATGTCTCCTTTTTATGTACACACTGGTTTAGAATGTAAATCATACATGACCACGTGTAGCTGTAGTTCCCACGGTTTGCAGATTACAAGTTAATTTCCAAAGCTCATTAAATCATGAGCTTTACATCTGGTGGAGTAAATAAAAGGTCAATCCAACCATGTTTGTATCTGGTTTTCATTTGAATTGACTATTTTCCTCAATGTACTTTAACAAACAAAATGAATAAGCATGCAGAATATAGTTTTCATTAATGTGATTGCCATATTAATGAAATACCTTTGCAATAGAAGACCTCGATCAAACTGTGGTCATCTGGTCGTGAGGCTGAATCTTGTTTTTGTCGGCCTCACAATGATTTGCCCATTCCTGCTCTTAGTTCAGTCACGTAGCTCCAACCCAACATGGACTTGTGGTGAAATCAGTGTTGATGGAAAAAAGTTCAGCTCAAAGTTTGACCCCTTCAGATTTTGGGGGCTACAGTTACATTACTCAAACCATGACAAAACAATGGTGGACAGAAAGCATAAACGGCTCTGCAATTTTGTGTGGGTGTATGTGCTTTGGTAAATGGATTTTCCCATTGTGCCTAACTATATGCGAAGGTTGGTGTTTCGAGCATCCATCTCACCCTGCTGAGGCGTCCAAAGGTCCGTGGACAATATACTGATATCCAAATTGCCCCCTATGGTGTGTGAACATCTTTAATGGCAGCCTTCAACCTTAGTGTGTGTGTATATGTGTGCTCTTGTACGAGGAATGGTTGAACATAAATGATCAGTGTAGTGAAATGTGCAATATGAGTACAAATCCATTCACCAAATACAATACACTAAAATGCATGCATAAGTAGTGACAATGGAGTAAATGTTTCCTGTGAATAGTCACTGTGCACCATTTAGCAAAATTATTGTGTTTACTTTGGACGCAATCATGCAGCCGCTGGGGGTTAAAAATATATAGTGTTCGCTAAATTAGCGTATAATAGAAAATGCTGGGAGCATTCTATAATGTACCACCCACTATGTACATGATGTTGTTAGATTACAGAATGCAATTTTCTCAGGTTGTTGAAGTCCTCAGATTTTCCAGAGGAAAAAAAAAAAAACTAAAGTCATGACCTTGCTGTCCTCTTTGCAATTAGTGTCAGCATATCTTTTCTTTTATAACAACTTATTATCCTGTTTTTTTTAATACCACCTGAGCCATTCTATTCATTACAAATGACTAAAAATGTAAAAGCACATCACTGCAGCAGAGGTCTTAGCCTGAGAGGGACTGGTCAGAAACTTTGTCTTTCTAAATGTATTTTATTGTCAAAAAATAATTACCACAGCTCGTGGTTGCCATAGTGATGATTGAATCTCTTCTTGTCACAACAATATTATCATGATAGAATTTCTCTCCCAGTAGAACAGAGTCCTTACAGACTCACTCATCAACTGTTGCTGCTCAGACAGAGCATGTGCAGACTAATTATTCCCCCACCTTTAATTTGAATCCTTAAATATGTAAATTAGGGATATTTTTTGATTGGACTCCTGCAGTAAAAGTCTCTCTGCTCTTGTTCAAGCACATGTCGCACGCCCACTTCTGAAATCTCACTAAGAATTGTTTCTTCACAAGTGCTTTCAGGTTTTCAATGTGTAATTTATGAAGTGGCCACACTTACAGTATATACATAGGTGTGTGTCTCTGAGTGCATTTCATTTTATCTCATTATTTCTTACACAGACTTAAATAATGGAAATAGGTCTGTTTCTAAGAAGATTGCATCACCCTCTGGCACAGTTTTTATAATTGAGTGTGATTTTCGGCATTACAATCAGACCACAGGAAAAAGAATAAGGCTGCATATTTCCTGTTGTCCCTGCAGTCTGTTCTATTTTTCGCTTGTGCCGAACATCTTTCATTGGTTTGACGGTGAAATATGCAGATTTGGACTTTGCAATTAAATGATTTAAAATGCTTATTAATTCCACGGGAATTTCCTCCCTGTTTAATTGCTCTGTTGAATTTATTCAACAGTTGAGTAAAGTGCAGATTGAATTTGAATGAGCTCCAGAAACCACTGGAAAGCTTGAAATAAAAGGCCATTTTTAGGCAGCAGTTAGGTTTCGCGTCCAGTTTTGTTGGATACAAAACCGCCTCTGGAGATTCGACTTCACTGACTCAGTGACCAGAACTGATACGCAGTCGCTCACACGTAACAGAGGCGTCAGTTTCAGGGGAGACTGCAAAAAATCTCCCAGGAAAAAAAAAAAAATGCTCAATTTGCATTCATTAGTGATGTCTGTGAGGCTGGTTGAGGCGCTGCGAGTGGAAAATTTCCAACACCATCTTTGATTCCCTCGCGCTTCAGAGAGTTTGTACATGTACCTGTCAGACAATGTAACAATTCAGCAGGGAATCTAATAAACCACCCACCAAATCGCTTTGTATAAACACATCTCGACAATCATTCATTTATTTAGGAAATACTCTCCATGAAACCACTGATCATCTTCTCCATTTGCTTGTTATTTTTCTATGCTGAATATGACTTTTTTTCCCCTCCCTTTGTTCTTTTCATTGATCTGAATGATAAAACTGAAAGAGTTACACTGTATGTACAACACAGATCTGCTTGTAGGGAAGTGTAGAAACCAAAGAACATTTTAGAGTATCCTCGTACCAAATTGCAACGATAAAGAAGCCCACGCTGCATGGCGCATCGTTTTACATCAAGAAACGTCTCACTCTGGTACATCTGCCTGCTGAAAACCATCTGGGTTTTTCTCTGTGGCCATTTTATGAGCAGCGCTGCCACGCGGGGCACAGTATGGTGCACACACAGATTCAATTATGAGGTGGGGGTGTTTGGCAGGAAGGTGTGTGTGTGTGCCAGGCTCTGTCTGCATGCTGCCTGAAGCTGATAGATGTGGAGACTTCTGGCCTGGCAAGCGATTTGAAACCTGGCAGTAATGTGAGAAAGGCCCTATTGTTCAGCTGTGTTTACAGCCTAGAGCGTGGGACAGCAGAAATGCATGCGAGAATCCTTCAACAATCCCCGCCCCGCTCCAAAAAGGAAAGAAAGGGGGGGGGGGGGGGGGGGGGGGGGTGGATGCAGAGGGCAGAATCAGATGAGAGATAAAAACAATACCATTCCATTTTTCTCCATCATGTCTGTGTAGCTGCCTACCAATTAGCGACACTGTCGCTGCCGAGGTGAGATAACAATAGAAACCCATGTATCCCCTCAAGACCTCACTACAAGACCTTTATTACCGTATTGATAGCTCCTTCATGTCACCACTGCCCTCGCTTGCCTGGCAGTATGCCCACAATTTTTCTAACAAGAAAACAAGAAATGGGGAGGGAAAAAAAAAAAAAAAATCACCAGAGGGGCTGTAAGTCAATACAAGAAGAAAACAGCAGGACACAACATTATGTTGAATGGTACATGCTGTAATTAGTGTGACGCTGTAAGGAATAAATAGGGGAAATGATACAGCGAGTTCAAGTTGCACAGTAAATTAAAAAAACTGATTAATGGGTGAAAGTACAATTATGCTTCTGGCATGAAGTCAAATGACACCCATTGAAAGCGTATTCTAAATAAAACATTTTTTTAAAAATCTCCACATAATCAGTGGCAAGCATTGGAAAAACAACAACAAAACAGCAGTTGCAAATACTTACTTCATGTGCCCACTCATAGTTTCTACTTCATAATTCCCAACTCAGTTTGACCAAATTTAAATGTTGGCGCAGGTCTGCAAGTACACACAGGTTCAAGAGAGCAAAACGGAGGCAATCCAAATATTGCATTTTCCACAAAAAGACAATAAAGTGTTTAAGTTAGCTCACATTCTATAGCACCACAAATTAGTTATGTCACAAGACTGAAGTCTAGTCACAATGAAACCACACAGGAATGGATGTTTTTTAGTTTATGTGCAAAACTGGTCCCAGTTCATATAAATGCTTCGATTGTCCTTTTGGTCCATCCATGCAGTTTTGCTTTAAAGGTACAATATGAAATAGTTTTAGCTTGAAACGTTCAAAAAAATTACGATTAAACTGAATTGTGTGCTGGTATATTTACTGAAGCCAGTCTGTTTTGACACATGTACACCAGAGTGGCAAAATGCCTTTGCAAACCGCAAACTGCCAAGAATGAGGGCTGGAAGGAAGAAAATAAATGCTACAGTAAATGTTTAACCTTCAAAGTCTATGGAGCAGGAACCCCATGAAACATTTTACATACTGTACCTTTAACGCGGAAAACTTCAAAAGGGGTTGCAAATGCTAAAGTTGATACAGTAAAAACTGAAAAGTAATAGTCATATAATTGCACAGCAAAACATGACGTGAAAGTCTATACAGTATCCCAAAAAACATATCATAATTACTCTGTACACCAAAGTGCGTGTTTGCTGGCTGGATAGAGTTTAAAAACTTCCAAGAGTTGAAAGCACAGTCCCTACATGTTGCATTTATACCAGAAACCCTTCATTTTTCACTTGCAGATGGCTGAAATGTGACACAGACTTTCTTCAGCTTTGTAGTGGAAACTTTCAGCGGTACCACAGTGGTTGGTTGCGTAGCACTTTGAGTGAGGCCTTACAGTAAATGGATCTGGGGTCACTTCTACTGCAAAGCCGAGGTCAGACTCTCAGAGAGCCGGTCGGTGCGCGAGTGCTCATAAACAACGACAGGCATCCATTTCAAATGTCCCAGCTGTCACTGAAGTACTGGTCCTCTTCCTCTTCCTCTTCCTCAGTCCCATTTTTCATGAGGTCATTCAACTCCTCTTCCTCTTCTGCTTCCGCCTCCTCCTCCTCTTCCTCCTCACCCTCCACTTTGAGCTGAGCGAGCATCGTCTGTAGAGTGGATTTCACTTCCTGAACTTCCTTCTCAAGCGACTGTGCAAAGTGAGTTAAGGAAGAATTTTACCATTATAGACGATATACAATATATATTGTTGATATTTTGTTCTTTCTATTCTAGTGTGGAATGTACTTTTTGTTGCTCTGAGTTTGGGGGTGGGCGCTCATAAGCTTGTTGCTTCAGCCCACTCCTTTTGAGCAGAATGTGTACTGCTCAAATAAATAAATAAATAATAATTTTAAAAGAAATTGACAGAAATAAATTTATATGTAAAAAAAAAAAAAGAACATGCCAGCAGCTAAAAATCTGAGTAAGGATGACACTTGTGGCCAAGACAGCTAATGGTGATAGCAGAGGACAGCCATAACCTGATGAAGTCATCAATCTCCAATTTGGCCCCAGAACAGATGACGGGGACAGATCATCAAGTCATACCCAATTTAACCCCATCCAATTCACTATTCATGAGCTCGTCTCATCTGTGAGGCTGGTCGACAATGTGGGGACCCAAGCAAACAGACTGCCTGCCTAAATTATTCATAAATCGTCAATGAAACTGGATAGAGGCCGTCATCAGGAGGGGGATTGTTTAACCTGCTTAGAAACTCAAATTAATCGTATGAGTGTCCAGCGTAAGTGGGAAATCAAAGGGACGGCTTTGATGGCAGATGGGGCTTGATGGCTCATTTTACTGTCTGAACAGACACAGATTGTCCTCATTCATAATTAAGCAGCCATTAAGCAACTTGTCGTCAATACTGCAGACGGTTCGACGAGACTTTTTATGCAACATGGTCCAAATGAGAGGAAGACACTTTTTGAATTTTGCCTCACCTTGTTTTTGCTCGTCAATCCCAGTTCCTGTGCCGCTCCTGCCATTCAGCACAGAGACTCAATTAAGACCCTGAGAGCAGACTGGTTTGATCTTCCTGTCACTATGGCAACAGTGGCAGCATCATCAACTCCATTTCTGCAAACCAACAGCATTGTCCCATGTCTCTCCTGCATCCTCAAGTGTGCATGGCACTTTTGGACGAGTGGCGGGACTCCAAATATTGCAAATAAATGACACTCGAGGACATGAAAACAAAGAGGTGGAGAGAAGCAGGCCGGTCTCTGTCAATCTCTCTCAGGCTACACTCATATCGTGCAAACAACGGAGAAGTCTGTAGTGACCCTCCGCCATGAAGGGACTTGAAAATCTAAGAAGATTGCAAAAACAATACATCCCCGTTTCACCAAGTATAGAGGCACTCGTGATCCTAAATCGAAATATATATTTTCATCATTTGAAAAAGATGAGAAAGATATTTTTTCCATACCGAGTTAAAAATCCAAAGTATAATATATGTAAGTGAAACTAAAACTTGAAAAAAAAAAAAAAAAAGAAAAGTTGAGGCCAAGTGGCAAATTTTCTCCCTGCATTAAATATCTTTCCAATCTCTTCTAATAAGCCCACCATGCAGAGGGGAAAAGTGGAGCAAGAAAAACACACTAATCTATTTCCAATCAGCTTTCTAATTAGCGCAGAAAATGATGTATTGTGACCTGTAATCAGCTTCAACAGTTTGATTTGAGTCATTATCACGGATAGTGTAATTTCCTCCGAGCCAGATCCAGCAAGTGGAAGTGGGCAGATTAATAAAGAGGGGTGGGGGGGGGGGGGGGGGGGGGGGACTCGGGGTGAGGCAAGGCGCAGGGTGGGTCAGCTGGAGGATGGACATTAAGATACAGCGGGAGCAGAGTCACTGCAGTGACATTCTCCTCTGCGGTGCAGGGCTGTCAACCTGCTTTAATCTTGGCTTGCTGTGACTGGCGGCCCTCTAATAACCTCACATGGACTTTTACCATTTTATTTTCCAGTCGGCACGTCTAACCTGTCAGAGAAAAATCCTTTGATCCCAGTTTATCTTCAATTCCCTCTATGAATGCACCAATAATGTGAGATAGCGCAGGTTGATTTTTTTTTTTTGCCTTGAAAGGGAAAGTCAAAGAAAGTTAACATCAGTCAATGTTCAGGCAGTCAAGACGTCTATTTCTGAGACTCGAAAGCCCTTGAGGAAACCCAGGCCTTCAGATACACGGACAAAGACACACAAATAAATGTTTACAGTTTGATTTATCAAGGATTGGATTAAAGTGAAAGGATATGAGTTAGGGCCTGATCCCGGTTCAGTATGGCCGTCTGCAGCTCGTCTTCTAAGGTCATTAGTCTGTCACTAATCAGTTCACAGCGCTCCGTCAGGTCCGTTGCTTCAGCCTCACTGCATCCATCCTGGGCAAGAAAATAAAGGGAGGATGAATATATCTGTACACACCTTTTCATGCACATGCATATGATTTTAAAATCCATGACCATATATGTGTACAAACATGGTATAAGAATTTGCATTCATCTCGACTGATGTTGCAGGAACATTCCTGAAGGACTGAAAAGTACGAAAAACATATTGAAATGCTATTAAACTGACCTTCTTCTGAATAGTGTTTTTTTATTGATGATTGTTTCATGATTTTATTCTGTATTAGATAGTCGACTTATGGTAGTTAAAGTGAAAATAGCCACACATCATTAGCCTAGCCTACAGAGTGAGCAGGCTACAGAAAATACTATCTGTGTGGTTCAATGCATAAATAATAATGAAGGTCTTTGCAAACCTGACCTACAAACACTTCAAACTCTGAAGTTTGAATTTCCCAACAGCGATTCCCATTTCCATTAAAGTACTTGCAGATGCAGCATGGATGTGTTGAAGTAGTTGTTCTGCATTTACCCAATGACCTTCCTCCATCAGTGTACCTTTTTGGAATTCAGCTTCAGGGACAAACATACAATGAGGGAAAACTTAACTGTTGTTATTTACAATCTTAAATGTTGCTACTGTGAGTTTATTGACATTGTATTTATGTCTTCTTGAAAAAAAAAGGGGGGGGGGGGGGGGCTTGTATCCCAAAGTAAGAATGCAGTAACTTTCCATACTCATTTTGTACACAAAACACACCGTTGGGATGCTTTAGTGTGGCTGAGAGTGTTGTAAGGGATGTCAGGTCAGTGGGGAGCAGGGTGAAGCAGGACGAAGCACTCAGAGAGCAGACCTGGCCATAATTAGAACAGGCCCATTTGCAGACATCGTGTCCTAGTTTCCTCACACTTATCAAGCATAGAGAACACAAACACACACACACACACACACACACACACACACACACACACACACGCACACGCACACGCACACACACACGCAGACCCAGTGATCTTAAAAAAGTACACATGGAAAGTTTAGACTTAGACTTAGACATTCTTTATTGTCATTTCAAATTTGCACTTTACGTTTAATCTGACTCATAGTTGCAGGTAGGAAATATAAATATCAACTCCCTGCAGGTCAGAGCTGCCAGAACAATCACTGGAAAGTCATGTCACTGGTCTTTGTCCTGAAATCGCGCTTATTCTCTGGATGATGTAACATTCCAAAAGCTGCGTGCAATAGCAGCAGGCCCGAGGCAGTGCGCTGTGTTCAAGTCACTTATCATGCAATTAAGAAATTAAGATTTAAATGTAGTGTAGCCCACAGGGCACAATATTTTGGGACAACATATTTTTGCGTTTGAGGGACAGTCATTACAAATGTGTCTCCTGGCTTCTCCTTACGCAATGCTGGGGTGTTCAGCAACCACAACCAAGAAACAAGACTGTCAAATTATAGATTCACTGAGGTGTTTATTTGTCAAGGTAAGGGGCGTCTTTAGCAGAAAACAGCCCCATGTGTGTGAGACGCTAATTGATTCTCTACTTGCCAGCCTCCAGTCAGCTTTTATAAAGTCAATATACCACCACAGGGCAAGAAAACAAAAGCTCAGAGTGCAGAATGACACTCTTAAACACCTGCCTGACAGTCTGCTG